>NC_061864.1:50370311-50742475 GCF_907164915.1 Impatiens glandulifera
TAATACTTCCACTACTGACGATACAAAATAAAAACAGAGCAGATAGATGAATGAAATAAACTTAGTTAGTGACTCACCTCATTGTTGAAGAAGAACGGAATATGTTGTCCACCACGAACAAGAAAGGGTTTCGCCTTGTCGGTCAGGAATAGGAAAGGTTTTGCCAAGAGAGAGATATAGAGTACTAATTTGGAGGGAATGCAAATTACTTTATAAAAAAAAAAGAATTAGCTAGTAAATAGTGTACCTATTTTATTTTATATTTTGCGAAACAAATAAAAATAACCTATTTGTTTAAATTAAACTAACAAGTTTATACCTTTCAAATAGACATTCAATGTTTTTTTTTAAATAATTAAAAAGATGAAAACTCTTTTAAGACATCTTGATAATAAGTTATACCTGGAAAATCAGACATGAACTCTTCCTCTATTTTGCTTCCATAACCTGAATGACCTGATCAAATACTCAAAATAAATGTATAAGAAATCCCAACAATATCTTCTTGACATACATCAAATTTTCTTAGCAAGCTAAAAAAGACAAAATAAAAGATTTTTCAATAGATGCATAACATATATTTAATGATATAAGATGATTCATTACAACATAACTACTTATATATATATGGTCAAAATATATCATCATCTTGTCCAGATTCATATTGATTTCCAACATCTTCAATATTTGGATCAGATTCACTGTCTCCAACTTCACTTCCATCTGATTCAATTTCTTCAAATTGACTCTCATTATATTTATTTTCATCATATTCATCTTCAAACTCATAAATCATACTATTAGGATCACTCAAATCATTGACATTATATAAGGGGATAGTTGTAGATATAAGTGATCGACTCCTCTTGTTGATACACTAAATTTTCATCTATCCATCTTTCCTCAATCTTTCCCCTAGCTTTTGTTTTACAAGCATGTATCCAATTACCGGTCTGATTTGTTCTAGTTGGATTTGTAGCATAATAGACTTGTATCCCTTGTTTTACAAGAATGAATGGGTCATACCTTGCATACACCATTTTCATGTTTACTTCAACAATTCTATAAGTTTCGTCAACTCGTGTACCTCGTGTAGGATCAAACCACAAGCACTTAAATAATACAACACATAGACATGGCCCAGGATATTCGAGTTGTATTATTTCATCAACCAATCCATAGTAATCTACATCACGGGCACGTACACAAACACCACTGTTCATTGTTGATTTATTTGATCCATAATCTTTAGGTCGCCACACAAATCCATTCACGAAGTATATTGAAAAGGAAGATGCAGGGGTCTTGGGCCCAAAAGACAAATAATACAATAATTTATTTGGTTCATTACAGCCTGGACTATATTCCTGCACAATCTGAAATATACAAATTATAATATGTGAATATAAATATTAATTAAATTGAAATAGAAAATAATCACAATCACACACCTTAGATCGGAACCAAAAAGCGAATTGACGATCTATTTCAGCTATTGAGAATCCTTGGTTCAAATCACAAAACAATCTATACATACATAGAGATAAAATTTGGAATTATTAAAGAACTAGGCATAAGAGAATTAGTGTTCACGTTTTTTTATACTTACTTGTAATATGGATCCACCTCTGGACAGTTCAATAAGACGTATGTGTGAGCTACCAACGCTTCTTGACTGTCCAAAAATCTTTTAGTTGAAGCCCCACTACTACGTCCAAGATAATTGAATATGGAGATTGGAGGTTCTTTATTGTTGAGTGACCCTTCTGTATTCCTCTGTGGTATTCGTCGTTTGCATTGAACATTAGATTCAAAATAATAAGATGCAAACATTGAAATTTCTTGTAAAATATATGCATTACAAATTGATGCCTCTACTCGAGCTTTGTTTTTGACCTTCCTCTTAATAGATTGAGAAACCTACATAAAAATATGTATTATATATGCATTATCATTAAAATTACACATTAAACTGAAGATAATAAATTATTATACAAATAATTTGTATCCATCTGTATTGTACATGGCCTCCTACTTTCGCTTCATATGGTAGATGTATCAAAAGGTGCTCCATTTAATCAAAAAATGAGGGGTGAAATATCTTTGCTAAGTTACAAAGAATGATTGGAATTTCAAATTCCAAGTTCTGCATTTTAGAGATATTCAACGTCGTAGAACTTAAGTCATGCATAAAATTACTAAGATCAGTCAATATTCCCCAAACAAATTTAGGAAGCAATTTCTTAAATGCGATTGACACTAGTCTTTCTAAAAAAACATGACAGTCATGACTTTTCAACCCAACTAACTTACATTCGTTCCTATCAATGCATCTCGATAAGTTGGATGCATAACCATTTGGAAATTTCAAATCCTTCAACCATTCACAAATAATTCGATTTTCATTCCTCGTCAAGGTGTAACTAGCCTTATTAGTCCGTTTAAAAGAACTGGATGGATCAATATGAAGCTCCGGACGATTACAAATAAGGAACATATCTTTTCGAGCATTAAGGTTATCCTTTGTCTTGCCCTTGACATTCATAATAGTATTTATTAGGTTTTCAAATACATTCTTCTCCACATGCATAAAATCGAGGTTATGTCGAATAAGGATTTTTTCCCAATATGGCAACTCCCAGAAAATACTCTTCTTTGTCCATTTATGAGAATCCCCAAAACCAGGTGGATATCCATGAGGATTCTCACTAACAAACTCAAATTGTGAAATTTCATCCCAAATCTCGCTACCATTTAGCCTATGCGGTGGATGCATCATTTCAGCCTTGTTTTTAACAAAATGTTGTGTATCTAGTCTGTAGGGATGATCTTGGGGCAAAAATTGTCGATGAGAATCAAAATAGCATGGCTTTCGACCATATTTCAAACGAAATGATTTAGATTTTTTCATACAAATTGGACATCCATCTATTCTGTGAGTACTCCATCCAGATAACATACCATAAGCCGGGAAGTCACTAATAGTCCATAACACAATTGCTCCCATATTAAACGTGTCACCTCGAGATACATCATAGGTAGACACACCTTGACTCCACAAAATTTTCAAATCTGCCACTAGTGGTTGAAGGTAGATATCTATATTTTTTTGTGGACACTTAGGCCCCGGGACAATGAGTGAAATAAACATATAAGGTGTTTTCATGCACATACCTAGTGGAAGACTGTAGTGTGTTAAAATGACAGGCCAACACGAGTAAGGTTTCCCAAATTGACCAAACGGAGCAAATCCATCAGAACAAAGACCCAATCGAACATTACGTCCCTCTCTTGCAAAATCTGGATAGTGGTGGTCGAACGTCTTCCACGCCTCTCCATCTGAAGGATGACACATTATCCCGTCTTCAGTACAATGATGAGCATGCCATGTCATGTGAGCGGCTGTCATGTTTGATGCATACAACCTTTGCAATCTTGGAGTCAATGGAAGATAAAAAAGTTGTTTATATGGCTTACGTTTATAACCGTTTCCCTTATACATTGGAAGTTCACAAAACTTGCATAATTCGTCATCACTATCGGTCTTCCAAAATAGCATGCACCCATCTCTACAAACATCAATTTTTACTACGGGTAAGCCCAAGTCTTCAACCAACTTCTTCATGCCATAAAAGCTATCTGATAAAACATTTTCTTGTGGCAACAAAGATTTAATAAAATCTAGATTTTCATTCACAGCCCTCTCAGACCAATTATTATCAGATTTGATATTAAGAAGTTTAACAGTTGCTGATAATTTTCTCTCAGTGGGATGACCTGGCCAAATTGGTTGATGTGCGGCATTCAATGCTTTCCAAAATCTTTCAGACAAAATATGTATGTCATTTGAATTGGAAGTTGAACCTTTATTTTCTGTATTGGCATGATAACTGGATACAATATCAAATATCATCGACTCATATGCATTTGAACCTCCAAATTGTTGATCATTCCATTCATTCATGACACGTGATGGTCGTTTCCTTGGATATTGGAACACTTTTGAATTTTGAATTGGTTCCCCGTGAGCAATCCATGTATAGTAATTATCTATGAATCCAAACTTAATCAAGTGTGTTTGACACAAATTAGGTGGAATAAATTTCTTAATACGACATTTAGTACAAGGACACTGAATCTTGTCACCATCCATGTAAGCAAATTGACTCGTAGCAAATGACATAAACTCTAGTAAGTCATTTAAAAATTGATCCACGAATTCTCGTTGATTTGATGATGGTTTATAGTTATACATCCAAATACGATCCGACCTCATTGTTTCTGTAATTGAAAATATATAATTAATAACAAATTTTATATACATAGATCATGTATGTATATATATGAATCAATTTATTAATTTGGATCAGTTTATTAAGTAGTTTTAACTGATTACATGTACATGTGGATTTATAAATCTTCTAATGGGATACTCTGATCTTAGTTTATTTTGTGACAGTTTCTATTTTAAATCCATTTGGAAAAACACAAATATTTTCAAATAAATTATCTTCAATATTGCCCTCAAATCAGAATTTATTTTAAATTAGTTTCATATTAATGATAACAAATATACTCTGATTTGTTCTGTTTTTGAATACAACAGGTTCTGTTTTTTTTAATATGGAGTGCTTGTCAATATATAAATAAATATTGATATTAATGATCTGATATATAAATAGATTTAATTTGTATGTGGATAGAATCATATATAAATATCAAACTATATATATATATATGAAACCAGGTTAAGAATAGATCTACTTACCTTAGTATTTCACTACAACAAAACATACTTTCAACGACCCTTATATGTCAACCCATATTAAGCGTGAGTAAAAATTAAAAGAAAAAAACTTTTGCCAACCTTTATATCTATACCACCACCTTTATTTTTTTATATACCAACTTTGTAACTTTGTTAAAACCTTATAATTTAAATATTCTAAATTTAATAATTTTTATGTTTTATTTTTAAACTTTGTAAATATTTTATTTTAATTTTTTGATTTTTTTTAAATTAAATTTGACTTAAAATTTTGTTAACATTAAAATTTAATTAATATTTTTTATATAACATAATTTTTAAACTTTTTATAGTATTATTAATATATGTCTTTTATTTAATTATTATAAAAATTTAATTAAATTAAAAGTAAAATATGAGAGAGTTCATTAGTTTCTTAAGTGTTAATATGACATTTATCCCACATTGGAGAAAAAGAAGAAGTTTTTGGTATATAAAATATGAGAGAGTTCATTAGTTTCTCAAGTGTTTTTAAGGTTATAATGTGCTGGACTATGGGTTCACCCTAAGAGTTTAGGGTTATGTTCATCAGGTACTTGAGAGATGAAGGGAAAATGTGATAATAGTAGAGATAAAAAAAAATAACATCTAAAATGAAAATAGAAAAAAAACAAATTTAAAAAAAATAGTTTAAAAATTGAATAGACTTTTAGCGACGTTTTTTAATTTTGCCAACGCTTAAATAAGCGTTGTTAAAACTTTCGCCTTTCGGCAACGCTTGTACCGACGCTTAAATAAGCGTGGTAAAAACTTGCGCCCACCCTGCTTCTGGCGACGCAAGAATAAGTGTCGGTAATGTTTTTAGCGACGCTTTTAAAGGTTGGCAGAAGCCTTTTTAAGCGTCGCCGAAAGTCATTTTTGTTGTAGTATTTTCTCTACTCATCTGATCACATGCTCTGCTCATCTGCTCTGTGTAAATTAAAGGAAATGTTGTTTGAAGAGATGTAGTGCAAACGGTTTCAGTAAAAGAGGTTAGGGTAAAAGAAAATGTGCAAGATAAACAGTGTATAAGTAAAGAAGACGAAGTAATTTTGTTATTAATAACAAAGTACACTTGGTTGTTGGTGGTTGGGCAAGATGTAAAACTCAATTTAATGTTGTTGGAACTAATTTCAGAATTATTTTATTGTTTACCAAGAAAAGAATTGGACCCACTACATAATTTTCTTAATTTATCTAGTTTAAAATTGCTATTTCTATTACTATATATTATTTGTAAAACAAAATACAAATTTAGTTGCATAATAAAAAAAACTTTAATTAATAATTCATATGCAACCATAGTTGCATTTGAAATATCATGAAAATTGCTAAAATTATTACTTATAGACGTCTACAAAAGATACCAAGCAAAATAAGTTGCCTAGCATCTTAAAAATAAGCTGAAATTCTTCCATCAATAATATTTGCAACTTGAAAATAGTAAAAATTAAAAATAAAACTGAAATTTATATTTTAAATATTATTCATAGATTTTTAACATATTTAGCAATTTATTTTTGTATAGAGTTGCAATTAAACTCGAAAATTATTAGATTAATATTAAATTTAAAATTTTAGAAATTGATAATTGTAAGCGACACCGGTGAAAAAATGGTCATTACCGAGAGTATAAACTCTCGGTAATGGCCCTATATCTGTCGGTATAGATATAATACCGAGAGTTTGGGTAACTCTCGGCATTCGTCGGTATTGCCATTTTCGGTAAATCTAATTAGGTGTTTACCGAGAAATTTCATAAATCTCTCGGTTTAGATACCAAAGAAAAAAACGAAAGTTATTTAAAAACTCTTGGTTTTTCCTTACAAGAAAACCCGAGAGTTATTTGAAAAACTCTCGAATTTTTCTTCGCAAGAAAAACCGAGAGTTATTTGAATAACTCTCGATTTTTCGTTAAAAGAAAATCCGAGAGTTATTTGAAAAACTCTCGGATTTCCCTCACAAGAAATACCGAGAGTTATTTGAAAAACTCTCGGTTTTTCCCTTGCAAGAAAAACCGAGAGTTTTTCAAATAACTCTCGGGCTTTCTTGTAAGGAAAAACCGAGAGTTTTTCAAATAACTCTCGGTTTTTCTTTTAAGGAAGAACCGAGAGTTTTTCAAATAACTCTCGGTTTTTCTTGCGAGGAAAAATCCGAGAGTTTTTTAAATAACTCTCGGTATTGTCTCTATAAATGTCTCAAATAGGGTGATCGTTTTGTGCGTAACCAAAACCTGTTCAACCAAACCAATACATATACAATAATATTCATAAACCAAAAGATCATTATAATTCCAAAATTCTAAACCAAACCCAATCATCCAAACAACTTGTCATTAGTCGAACCAAAACATTTACAATTGTTCAAAAATTATAATGTACTAACTAGCTGGGGGAGGGTTTGTCATTAAGAATTCAATTTGTTGTTCATATTTCTCCATTCTTTGCGTCATTTGCATCCTCTCCGCTTCCATTTGACTCTTCCTTTGCGATCTTTCTCTATCACTCTTTTCCATTTCACAAATCATTTCCGCTCTTTCTATATTCCTCATTTGAATTTCCTCCATTGTCAACGCCATGTGTCTCACATCCTCCTTTAGCTATTCATTCTCCTCCAACAACCGATCAGTGGATCGTTGAGAATTGTTTCCACTCCGACGATCCTCTTGTGTGGGTCGGACGTCAGATCCCATACCGATCACTGTCCCATGCATTTGGCGTCCGTACACTTTCTTCGTCAAGTCGAAGTCAAAGATATCTGGTTCATTGCTTCTTACTTCCTCCATCTCTGCTTACACATTTGAAATTAATTTTCATTTATATAAATAAGTTATATATAATTTTATTAAATTCAATTAACTTACCATCTTCTTTTGCGCTCGTTTGTCTGGGATCGGGTTGAGGTTTTCTTTTGTAGCTTTTGTGGTACAGGTCCCCTTGAAAACTTCAACGATAGAGGGGGTTCGTCTTATTTCACCCGCCTTCTGAAATAAATGATTTATGAAATTAGTAACATCAATAATAATCAATTCATTCACAAACTTAAATCAAACTAAATCTAACATCAATAATAATCAAACCTAAAACTAACATCAATAATAATCAATTCATTCACAAACTTAAATCAAACATAAATCTAACATCAATAATAATCAAACCTAAAACTAACATCAATAATAATCAATTCATTCACAAACTTAAATCAAACATAAATCTAACATCAATAATAATCAAACCTAAAACTAACATCAATATTAATCAATTCATTCACAAACTTAAATCAAACCTAAATCTAACAAAATCAAACATAAATCAAACATAAAACTAACATCATTCAAACCTAAATCTAACATAAATCATAAACCTAACCAAATCAAACATAAATCAAACATAAAACTAACATCAATCAAACTTAAATCTAACAAAATCTAACTTAAATAAAACATAAAACTAATATCATTCAAACCTAAATCTAACATAAATCAAACTTAAACCCAATAAACTGTAACCTAAATCAAACCTAAATCTAACCATATAATATAAACTAACCTAGAAGTTGAAGAGAAGAAGCACGGCGGCAGGAAGATCGACGACGAGCTAGAGACACAGCGGTAGATAGATCGACGGAGAGCTACAAGCGGCGGAAGGATCAATCGGCGACGTGGACGTGGGCGGCGTTGGGCGTGGGCGGCGTTGGTCGTTATCGGCGTGGATCGTCTTTCGGGTGAGCGCGACTGTCGATCGGGAGAAGGGGAGAGGGAAGAAGCGAGCGATAGTGATCTGGAAAGGGAAAGATGTTTTTTTAATTAAAAGGGGTTTTACCGAGAGTTTTAGGTATAACTCTCGGTTTTGACCCTTTCATATTTCCGAGAGTTTTAGGTATAACTCTCGGTTTTGACCCTTTCATATTTCCGAGAGTTTTAGGTATAACTCTCGGTTTTGACCCTTTCATATTTCCGAGAGTTTTAGGTATAACTCTCGGTTTTGATTTTTAATATTTCCGAGAGTTTTATATATAACTCTCGGTTTTGGTTATTTTTTCCGAGAGATATGAGTAAATCTCTCGGTTTTGATGGATCTCACACAAATTTTAATAAAAGAAAAACCGAGAGAATTGTGTATATCTCTCGGTTTTGACCTTAGATTTTTTAACTTAAAACATCAACAACACACATTCATCTATTTAAAACACAACCTAATTAGCATTAAACACATCCTTTTTATAATCAAACTCTACACATATTCTTATGATCATCAAACACAAACATATACATTCCTTTATATAATCAAACACAATCATATACATTTATAAAATTAATCACAATCCATACACTTCAAAAATAACACACACTTTATTATCTTAGTTAAGAGTTTAGACAAGCTAATTAAACACCAAGTAAATTAAAATAAATGAAGAAATCAAAAAATGAAGAAGTCAAATACTGAGAGGTATACCTATAACTCTCGGTATTACCATTCAAAACCGAAAGATATTTGAATATCTTTCGGCATTTGACTTCTTCATTTTTTTAATTTAATTAGTGTTTAACTTTCTAATTAGCTTTAACAACATTAATTTAACACATTTCATATCCTTACACAATCCCCGCACATCTAATAATCAAAATTTACACACATTCTTAATATAATCAAACACAAAACATACACTTGTTTATATAATCATACACAATTATATACATTTATATAATTAATCACAATCTCTACTCTTCAAAAATAACACACACTTTATTAGCTTAGTTAGGAGTTTAAACAAGCTAATTAGAAAGTGAAACACCAATTAAATTAACAAATGGAGAAGTGAAATACCGAAAGTATTCTAAATATCTTTCGGTTTTGAGATGTCAAAACCGAAAAATACATAGAAATCTTTCGCAATTACCCATTTCCCAACACTTAGAATTATTTTAAGTTTTTTTGGAAAGAGTCAAAACCGAGGGTTTTTTGAAAAACCTTCGCAATTACCCCTTCCCAACACTTAGAATAATTTTCAGATTTTTTGAGAAGAGTCAAAACCGAGGGTTTTTTGAAAAACCTTCGCAATTACCCCCTTCCCAACCATTAGAATAATTTTCAGATTTTTTGAGAAGAGTCAAAACCGAGGGTTTTTTGAAAACCTTCGCAATTACCCCTTCCCAACACTTAGAATAATTTTCAGATTTTTTGAGAAGAGTCAAAACCGAGGGTTTTTTGAAAAAACCTTCGCAATTACCCCTTCCCAACACTTAGAATAATTTTTAGATTTCTTGAGAAGAGTCAAAACCGAGAATTTTTTGAAAAACCTTCGCAATTACCCCATTCCCAACACTTAGAATAATTTTCAGATTTTTTGAGAAGAGTCAAAACCGAGGGTTTTTTGAAAAACCTTCGCAATTACCCCTTCCCAAAACTTAGAATTATTTTTAGTTTTTTTGGGAAGAGTCAAAACCGAGAGTTTTTTGAAAAACCTTCGCAATTACCCCATTCCCAACACTTAGAATAATTTTCAGATTTTTTGAGAAGAGTCAAAACCGAGGGTTTTTTGAAAAACCTTCGCAATTACCCATTTCCCAACACTTAGAATTATTTTAAGTTTTTTTGGGAAAAGTTAAAACCGAGGGTTTTTTGAAAAACCTTCGCAATTACCCTTATCCAACACTTAGAATTATTTTTAGTTTTTTGGGAACAGTCAAACCCGAGGGTTTTGTGAAAAACTTTCGGTGAAAACTCATATCACCGAAGGTTTTATACACCTCTCGAAATTTATTTTTAATAACGAAAGATTTATTCCTCTCGGGACCATTACCGAGAGTTTTATAAAACCCTCGATAAATTCTGTCGGTAAAAGTCCTTTTTTCACTAGTGCGATTTTAATTGCATTGATTTTTAAAAATTTTGTTGCTATGTTTATTGCCATATTTAATTCCTATAAATTGTGATAACATATACGTTGTAGAAGTTATTTTTAAATATTACTCACTTTTTTAGCAACAATTTTATTAAAATTTTAAAAATTATAATCCATAAACTATTCATTGATAAATTTATTGAAATATTTTCAATTTTTACTTTTATTTGGTTTATTAGTTGCATTTACAAAATTTTAGCAATATTATTATTTTGGTTGAAAAAATTAGTTGCTATTTAGACTTTTTTTTGTAGTGATATATATATATATATATATATATATATATATATATATATATATATATATATATATATATATATATATATATATATATATATAATATGCAAAAGAATTATCCAACAAAATTTTAATTCAATTCAAACTTTTCAAATACAATTTTCCAAACATTGTCCATAAAATAATGAAAATTACTACAACCATCCATTGACGTAGTCCAAAAGATCATCAATTGCATGGTAGATCTGCATTTCAGCACCATCTGTGCACATTTAGAAAAATAATCTATAATTATTATCAACACTCTATTCAATTTATCGAAACACATTATTTATTGCATTTTTTCTTACATCATTTGTATCCCTAACCTACCCATCATGGTGCATTCTTCAACAACATTTTGATAATCATAAATAAGCAAATTTTGGATGATATCAACTTTACATGCATCTCTACCTTATTAAATCAAATTTTTCTAAATTCAACTATATTCAACATGATATTACATATAATAATTATGTCATATATATAAACTTGAAGAATAATTATATCATATATATTCCATCCTACGAAATTTAGCCATCATGATGTGCACAACTGAAAAGAATGTTCCCTAACCAATTTTAAATTTTAGAAAAACAAGATATTTAAGATGACATAATGACAGTCATTTTAGGATAAGAATTATAACATAGATGACAGTCATTAAAGGATAAGCATTATAACAAATTCTAAATTATAGAAAAACAAGATAATGAAGATGACATTCATTAAAAGATAATCATTATATGATAAAAAGTGATTACCCCACGTTCTTCCAGAAATTTCAATAGAATCTCCATGATTCCCTTGGCTTTAGCATTCTCAACATAGAAGCTAACTTTGTGAGGTCCTTGTTCTGTTTCTGACTGTAAAATACAGAAAACAGTTAAGTCAAAACTTTTGTTGGATTACATTCACCTCTTCGTTAAAGAGTAAACATGAAATCATCTCTTTGTTAAGAAGTAATTATGATTTAAATATTTGTTTTTCTATTAGGAAAAAAAATTATGGGAGAAAAATTTATGCACTATCAAGTCTCAATATACAGCCCTTCGTTTGTCAATGTTTTACATATTCCACGTGTTTGTGAACTAACTTCAAAAACAATTAACTAAATGAAATCAAATAAAAAGACACCCACAAAATAACAATTTCAAATATATCATCCAATTGTTTGTTACAAAGATAAAAACAAAATTAAGTCTATTAGTGCTAGAAAATAGTAGTAGATAATTAGTGTTTAAGATAAAGTTTTTTTATTGAATAAATGTAACAATAGATAACAATAATAAAAAGATAGAAAAACTCTTTCAGGTTAAATGTTAATGTATATTATTAGATACAACATAAATGGAAAATATTACATATTTTAATAGTTTCAAATTGGTTTAAATCTTCTAAAAATATTTGTCCATTCCAACATTAATATAGTACAATTTAGGGATGATTGTGGATCGAGTATGTTTGTTTTATACTCAAGAGCCTATACCCATGCCTTATCGGTTTATACTTTATCAAGACCCTATATTCAACAACCATATATTTTTTTGGTTTGGGTATAATTAGGTAGGACAGGTTGGGATGTTTGGAAAATTTTGTAGTTTCTTCACAAACTGTGTCCCGATTCCAGTTTTCACTAATTAATTGATTCCATGCAATATCTTGTTCCATTGATTCACCATAAGTAATCTCCATCTCTATAGACATCACAACTATATTTGGGGTTTTCAGGATCATCATGATCTACCTATACTTTTTAAATTATCACCATTAATGAATACACAAGTAGGAAGATAATAAATTAGATGAAAATACTCAAATCACACCATTGTATAGTCAAGATCTGAATATTACTAAGAAAATGGTTTACATTGATATAAAACCTTATGCATTTTTAGCTTATTGATGACATATTGGCCCATAATCGAACACCAATCATTGTTGTGGCACAAACTACTACAACTACTACATTCAGGAATGTTAGGCTATACTTTTAACATCTTTATTGGAAGGTTGAGACAAAGACAATTGGGATCAGCTCGACTATGTTGAGCCTGAACAATGTCTTTGTCAATATGTTAGATGCTTCGTCTTTTGAGAACACATGGTTGAACATGTTATCTTCATTTAATCTTTTCACTAATGAGATTTAGGGAAATTTCCACGCGTGTGATACGATCATGATTAGAAATGGTTTATGCATATCTAACTGAATCATAGGCATTACAATCTAAGTTAGCATCTAGTAATAGACTACAATATATGGATAGTGTTGACTTGTGTAACTGGTGTTGAGGTCTCACGATAGTTGATTCCATAATACTATCAGGCTTAGATTAGGCCCATTATAGTATGCGACATTACTTTCCCCTAAAAAACCCTTGTCTTTAAAGATTGAGCGGGATGACTAAATTTGACAGTATCTCATCTTCACGGTAAAATGTGTGTAGATGGATGAAGTCTTGGAGATTTTTATATATCAGCTAATAAGATACCAATGTAGCTAACCAGATAGGTTTAGTTAAGAATTATAAGAAACGTATGTGATAGAAGAATGGCCTAAGCCCTTTAGACGAGAAAACCATTTCAAACCCTAACAAAGGTATTTGGAATCTAGGGAGAGTTACAACACTAGACGAATCTCTAAAATTCTTTGAAGTGAATTCATATTTAGGGTTAATAGTCCCCAATAAATGATGAGGCACACTTACATCATTTTAAATATTTGTAAAATAGACCAAAATACATCATGATTCAAGCTCTTTTAATAGCATTGCAAATTGGGATAACATATAAAAAGGAATAGAAAACACAAACCTTTCTGATCTTGAAGGAAGACCTTGTTGGTTAGAACATCAAGACCTTGATAAAACTAAGCACACATAGACCTTAGTAAGTAAATAGAGAGGAACATAATATACATATATGGAAACTATAAGGGGATACCTACATAGAATCGGCATTGATAATAGCTATCATGAGGTTGGGTGAATCATTCAGGCAATACATTTAGTCTTATTAATAATTTGAAATCCTGAAAGCTCAAAAGTTCGAAGGGAAAGAAACCCTAGTTAGCTAACACATACATTAATTGACATATTCTTCATCCTAGACAAAGAAGCTGTAGAAATATAGTAAATTAACAGCTATTTCAATGGAGATTCTATTGAAATGCCTAAAAGTCATGGCTGACAGTCGAGGAAGTTCGAGGAACCATAATATACACTCAAATTCACCATAATATTTACTAAAATATACCATAACATGTACACAAATAAACAATAATATAAACCAATATATATAGTAAAATAAACATATTAAGGACTAAAAGAAACTAAAATATGTCGTATAATAAACCATAATATGCCATAATATAAACCATTTTACTAGCAATCTAAAACATGTCATCTCTAGATAGTTCTTCCCCTATAAGTTCAACATCTCTGTTTGTAGTGTAATCTAAATAATTTAGTACATCTTTAGTTTCCTCCGAACCAGTCCCATGTAATTCAATTTCATCCAATCCATCTAACTCAACATTCAAAATATTTGGGACACTCAAATTATTGACATTGTACAACGTTATATCGAAGAGAATATACAATTCAATGGTCAAATAATCCTATTGATACTCCACATCCACCTCATTTTTCCATATTTCCTCAATCCTTCCCCTTACTTTTGTTTTACAAACGGCCAACCATTCACAATTAGGACCATTCATTGGGGTTGGATAGTACGAATAATAAACTTGTATGGCTTGTTGTGTAAGAACAAATGGATCTTATTTAGTGTATCTATGTTTCATATTAATGTCAATCAATATATATGTTGGATTAACTCTAGTACTTCTTGTTGGATCAAACCATATGCATCGGATTAGAACAACACGTAAACATGAACCAGTGTATTGTAAGTCAATAATCTGATCCAAAAGTCCATAGTAATCGACATTATTGCCATGAACACAAATACCACTATACATCGTTGATCTATTAGAACCGTAATCACCTGCCCTTCTGACATAACCGTTGATGAAGTAAGTTGAATATGTGGTTATAGACGTTTTAAGACCAAATGAGATGAAATAAGGTAGATCATTTTCCGAAATACGTCGATTGTCTTTTACAACCTGGAAAACAAATTTAATGAATACAAAATTAATCATGTTTTGAACCATATAATATCAATTGTGAATCAAAGTGAAATCATAAGTTCATCACATTTGATCAGAACCATGACAAGAATTGAAAATCTATTTCATTCGGATCTAATACGATATTCATGTCACAAAAGGCCCTATAATCATGATATAAATTTTAAGCAATAAAATTTATAATTCAAATTGAATCATTCGTTACCATAATATGGATCCACCTTCGGACAATTCAATAGTATATAATTGTGAACCGCTAAAGTTTTTTGGCTAGGCATAAATCTCTTTGATGAACCACCAATTCCACGTCCAAGGTAATTAAAAATCGAAAACGGTGATTCTGTTATGCTTATTGACCCTTCATTGATCCTTTGTGGTTGTCTTTGTTTGCAACTCACCTTTGATTCAAAATAATATGAAGCAAACTTGGATATTTTTTCTAGAATATATGCATTGCATATGGACGCTTCTATTATGACATTCTTTTTCACCTTTTTCTTCACACTCATTAGAAACCTAAATATAAATTTAGAACATATATTACAACTTTATAAATATTATGGGAAAAATATAGTATGAAATTGGTATATACCTTTCGAAAGGATACATCCATCTGTATTATACAGGACCTCCTATTTTTGATTCATATGGTAAATGTATCAAAAGATACTTCATTAGATCAAAAAAGGAGGTTGTAAAAATCTTCTCTAAATTGCATAAATTTACCGGAATTTGAGAGTGCAAGTTATCCACTTGGTCTGAGCTCAAAGTTATACCACTTACGTCATTCATGAAATTACTTAAATTCGTAAGTGTTCCCCTTACAAATTTAGGTAATAATCGCCTAAACACAACAGGAAACACCATTTTCTATAAAATATGACAATCGTGACTTTTGAATCCAATAAACCTTGATTCGGTTGTGTCAACACACTGTGACAAGTTTGACGCATATCCATCTAGAAATTTCAAGGTCTTCAGCAATTTATAAATTGTCATGTTATATAAACATAAGTAAATTAATGTATATATATATATATCCAAATATAATGAAAGATAAGAATAGATAAAGTAAATGATAGAATTTATAAATATAAAGTATAAATATAGACATAATTATCCTGAAATGGTGATTAACTTGAAATGCAAAACTAATGTATTGATGTTTTTATTTTGGTGACCAATATATGAAGATCCTCTCAAAAGTGGTGATGAAAGATGGAGTTTGGAAAAGAAAATGATAGATGAATAATATAAAATGAAGAAGAATGTAAGAAAAATATAGGGAAAAGATGGTGATGGAATAAAGGAGATGAAAAAGAAGAATTGAATAAGTTTAATAAAGAAGTACATGGGTATATGGGGTTGGTGAGAAATAATTAATAATTAGTTAACGTTAAAATTGTTACTAGTTAAGATTTATAATATATTTGACATTCGATCTACACTAGTTCTTGCAATAAACATCATATGGGTTTGTGCAAACGCTAATGAAGTATAATTTTCTATATCGGTTAGTGTAAAAATTAGTGCACACTAATACAAGGGATTTATACTCAAGAGTTCAAAAATAATTATAATATGTCATTCAATCTACACTAGTTCTCGCAATACACATCATATTTGTTAATGCAAACGCTAATGCAATATAATTTTCTAAACGGGTTAGTACATAAACTAGTGCACATTAATACAAGGGATTTTAACCTTAGAGTTAAAAAATAATTACAATATATGTCATTCGATTTGCACTAGTTCTCGCAATACACATCATATTTATTAGTGCAAATGCTAATGCAGTATAATTTTCTAAATAGATTAGTGCAAAAATTAGTGCACACTAATACAGGGGATTTCACTAGTAGAAATAATGCAATTTCCGAGAAAACACACTAAGAGCATAGTTAGGTTCTCGGAAATATTTAAATTACTGAGCGCGTTTAATAGCTTTTGTTTATAATGAAATAATAGGCGAGGGCATTCAATTTCTCTCGGAATTATAAGCTTTATTACCGAGAGTTATTAGTTAATGCTCTAGGGGAAATTCAATTTAAATATTCACCGAGAGTGATTGATTTTAGCTCTCGCAGATAGTTTTAAATTTTGACCCTCAATGCAATCCCTCTTTCTTTCTTCATTCTCTCTTTTTCCTTTCACCACCGGCCCGATTATTATAACCGTCCGATACTCTTCTGATTCTGATCCATTGCACAAGAACAACAACATCGATTTTATACATCGGCACATCTTCGTCTAGAGGTCCAATTGTCGTCCAAATTAAAGGTACCATTTCGACTCTCGCGTACCATTGAACTATAGAAGAGTGAGTATTTGGGCACTATTATACATAAAACGTCGATTTATAGACTGAATTCTGAGGTCCAGTCGTCGTCCAGCTTGAATGTACCATTTCAACTCTCACGTATCATTGATCTATAGAGGAGTGAGTATTAAGTCGCTATTATACATAGAACGTCGATTTATAGACTAATTTCTGAATTTTTATTGTTTTGTTAGTCTTAATCTATTTATAGTGGTAACACACTACTCAGTAATTAGTCTACACAACTAATTATGAATTTCAGAAGATCTAGTTGGTTTTGAACTTGTTATGATGTGATGCTGGGTTATTCTAGATAGACAATATAGACTGATAATGAAAAAACCTATTTTGAAATGTTCCTTAGAACTCAGTTTGGTGTAGGTTTTCCTTTGAACTTGTGTTACAATATGTTGGGTTTGGTGCAAGTTTTCCTTAGACTGATGATGATGTTTGGATTGTATGTGCTAAGATGTATTTTATTTTGATGTTTGGATTGTATGTGCTATGATGTTTGGATTTGAATCAGCGGGCATCCACTTTTCATACCACTATACCATGGGTTGCTTTGATTAATAAATAAACTCAATGAGCTATACTTCCACATGTTTCCTTGACCCTATACTAGTGTTATGACGCTACTTAGTATTGAAATGGGACATAATACTTATTCTTGGTCATTTTACAGTCTGATTTCTTTTGTGTTATATTACTTTTTCTAAATCTTTATGAGAATAATTGGTTTTGTAGGTCAATGAAGCCAAATTGTTTGCATAATAAGTTGGAATATTGTAGTTTCATTTAGTGTTAGGGACTTACAATTTAGATTGTCTAATGTAAGATTTGTCTTTGTGTTAGGTTATTTTATTCTAACTATGTGTTGAGAATTCTTGTGTGTTGAGAATGATCTGCATATTTATAAAGTAGTCGAATTGGTTTATTTAGAGAATCAGTTTTTTGTTTTGATTCATTAAATAGTTTATGTTATGATGTTCAAGCTTATATTTTTCACTATTTGGTGTTAATTTTTATTTAGAACTTTCATGGTTTTAACCTTATGGTGTGACTATATTTTGAACTTGTTATGATGTGATATTGGTTTGTTCTAGATTGACAATATAGACTGATAATGGAAAAACTTATTTTGAAATGTTCCTTAGAACTCAGTTTGGTGCAGGTTTTCATTTGAACTTGTGTTACAACATGTTGGATTTGGTGCAGGTTTTCCTTAGAATGATGATGTTTGGATTGTATGTGCTAAGATGTATTTTATTTTGATGTTAAGGTTTACGAATGAACAAGAAATAAGGAATAATTGAAAAGGTAAAATTGAAAAACGTATTTCTTAAATGTTTGGTTCTTGGGATGTTAAGGTTTTCTGAATGAACAAGAAATAGGGATGTTAAGGTTTTCTCAATGATAAATATAAAGTGTGCGACATAAAAAAGGGGATAAAAAGTGAGATTAACAGGAATTGAACCAGTAGGCATCCACTTTTCAGACCACTATGCCATGGTTTGCTTCGATTAATAAATAAATCAACTGAGCTATACTTCCACATGCTTCCTTGACCCTATACTAGTGTTATAACATTGCTTAGTATTGGAATGAGACATAATACATATTCTTGGTCATTTTATAGTCTGATTTCTTTTGTGTTATATTACTTTGCAAATCTTTATGAGAATAATTGGGTGTGTAGGTCAATGAAGCCAAATTGTTTGCATAATAAGCTGGAATATTATAGTATCACTTTGTTGAAACTCATGACTATTCAGGTTACCATTTAATTAGATTATTATTAATTTCTAAATCTAAGTCATATATACATAGATTTATTTGAAAATTTCGATAAATAAGTTTCTAAAATGTGATATAAATCTAGATTATAGTGGAAAATGGAAATTTCGGACAAAAGTTGGATGCTCTTACGTCGAGATCATCCACAATATATGAAAGGCGTTGATCAATTCATAAAATTTACTCAATGCACTACTGGAAGGGAAAAGATTATGTGTCTTTGCGTTAAATGTGCAAATCGACATTAAGAGAGTGTTATTGTTGTGAAGACACATCTTATTATACACGGTATAAGAATGAACTACGATTTTTTGTGTTTTCACGGTAAAAGAAGGTCCACAAATGATATTGTTGATGATGACGTTGATGTTGTTGGTAATGATGATGATGACGAATCAAATAACGACGATAATGTTAACGAGAATATTATAGAAGAAGAGAATGTAGTTGATGATGTTAGTAATGATGATGACGAATCAAATAACGACAATGATGTTAATGATAATATTATAGAAGAAGAGAATACAATTGATGATGTTGATGACTAATATATGGAAGATATTCTCAATGATTTGTATCCTAACATTCAACACTCTACTTTTGAAGATCTTGTTGACGATGATAAAGCATTCTATAAATTGTTAGATGATTCAAAACAACCTTTGTATGAGGGTTATCGAATTTCAAAGGCTTCCACATTATTGAAGTTGTTTCATATTAAGAATGTTAATGGACAAATACATCATTCGACCTATTGCTAAATTTTCTCAAAGATGAGATTTTACTAGTAAATTCTTATTTACCTAATTTTTATTATGAGTGTAAAAAATTTATTACAGATATCAGTCTTACATATGAAAAGATTGACTTCTGTAATAATAATTATATGCTTTACCGTAAGTAGGATAATGATTTGTAATGTTGCAAGGTGTGTGGCACCTTGAGATGGAAGTTTGATAAGTCAAGTGGTGCAGTTTGGACAAAATAGAATGGGAAACACATTTCAGCTAAGGTGCTACGTTATTTTCAATTGACACCAAGGCTGCAAAGGTTATACATGTCTTCAAAAATGGTTTCACTAATGAGATTGCACAAAGATAGTCGAGTAGACGATGAAGTCTTGAGGCATCCCGCAGATTCTATGACCTGGAAGTCGTTTGATGAACGCTACAGTAATTTCTCTTCAGATCCCCGAATCGTAAGACTTTGTTTGGCTAGTGATGAGTTTCAACCATTTATTAATGTAAACAATCATACAACATTTGGCCGGTTGTTATAATACCTTACAATGTACCATCGACGATATGGATGAACTCATGTAATTTTATGTTATCCATGTTAATTCATGGACCTAAGAGTCCTGTTGATGCGATTGATATTTTTCTACAATCGTTGATTGAGGAATTGTAGGTCTTATGGCATACAGGTGCTCGAACTTTTGATGCATCTACTTCAGAGTATTTTAACATGTATGCTGCATTGTTATGGATTATTAACGACTTCCCTGCATATGTAAATCTATCTGGTTAGAGTTCTAAGGGAAAATTTGTTTGTCCTTGTTGTATTAATGGTACTATTTAAATGAGATTGACAAATTGGCAGAAAGAGTGTTATATGTATCACAAACGTTTTCTTGCCCTAATCACAGATTCCGGAAAGAACATGAAACATTTGACGGTAATATAGAATATCGAATGCCCCCTCCACTATTGTCAGGTACTGGTATAGAAGCTTATATGCAAGCTCGGAATTTTAAAGACGTTGTTTTAAGTACAAAAAGAACAAAAATCTATCATGATGTGCGAGGAGATAATTGGAACAAATTATCTATATTCTTTACTCTACCATATTGGAAAACTCTATTGTTGAGACATAATCTAGATGTCATGCATATTGAGAAAAATATTTACGATAGCATTGTCGGAACAATGATGGATGTGAAAGAGAAGGTGAAAGATGGACTGAACGCTTGAAAAGATTTACAATTCATGGGCATAAGACACTCATTACATCTCGTTGAAGTCGATGGAGTTCTCTAGTGTCCCGCTGCCCCCATACACACTTTCTCTTAGTTTAAAGAAAAAATTCTATGAATTTTTAAAAATTAAAGATATCGGAAGGATTCTGTTCTAACATTGCGGGATGTGTTGACTTGGATGAAAATAAGATTCGGGGTTTAAAGAGTCATGATATTCATAACATATCTTCTTCCTCTAGCAATACGTGGCTTAATTCCGGAAGATGTCTACGATGTAGTTGTGAATCTATCGAAGTTTTTCCGGTTATTATGTTATAAGTCGTTGAATAAACGTGTTTTGGACTAACTTTAATTTGATATTGTTATAATTCTATGCAAGCTTGAAAAAATATTCCCTCCATCTTTTTTCGACATAATGGTTCATTTTCTCGTACATCTAGTGTTCGAAGCTTTTCTTGGAGGACCCGTATAATATCGATGGATGTAACCCATTAAGTTGTACATGGGTACATTGAAGAATTATCTTAGAAATAAAAAATTTCTCGAGGGTTCAATCAATGAGAGTTATCTAGTGAATGAAAGTATTAACTTATGTGCGAGATATTTGGAAGATCAAGATCCCTCGCGTACTTCGGCGCGAAATTCAACCCTATCTATATTTATATGTTTAGAAGAGTTGTCAAAGGGAATTAGTTACACGTACGAACCGGGTGATCGAAAAAGGGCTTATTCATACATATTAAAGAACTGTCCGGAGACATAATCTATTTACAATTAATTGTTCAATTATTTACTTGTAAATTTATCTGTCAATTACATGCATGGACTCACTCAATTTTTTCATTCAAATTGTATGTAGTGAGTTCAAGAGAGACTATGATAATCATTTCATACTAATTGATGAGCGTGATAGACGCTACGTAGCCTATTTCAAAAGAAGAGTGAGTTACAATTATTATTTAATTTTATTGCATTACAGTAAATATGCTAATTTTACTCATCTCTTTTTAGGTTTCTCAACTTAGAGAAAATATTTCTAAATTTAGGAATATTAGGATGTTGTCCTAGTAGTTATGCGAAGAGATTCATGTCGTGTTGAATTAATGGGTACAAATTCAATATTGAGAGGAACGATGAAGGCCTAATCACTCAAAACAGTGGTGTTGATGTATTGGGTAACAATGATACTGAAATATTGTCTTACTACGGAGTTCTGAAGGATATTATTGAAGTCTTTAGTGGAAGAGGAGTGATTCTTTTTAAATGCAAATGGTTTGATGTCCATTTTGGAGATCGGAGAATAAAAATAGACAAACATGGTTTTATAAGTGTTAATGTGAACCGTACTTTGAAAAATTAGAATCATGAACCGTTTATCTTAGCAAGTCAAGTGAAACAAGTATTTTACGTTCCAGATATGACATCAAGACCGGGTTGGAAAATAGTGACCATAATAAACCCACGTTATTCGAACATCTAATTAAGGTTTCATGTTATTTAATATTATATGTTTTTAATAGTTTTATGTTTTATGAGTATAATATATAGCTTTGTAATTGACATTAAAATGAATTTGTTTGATGTTGGATCTGTTTGAAAATTGTAACATCTTTTTTGAACAGGAAAGATGGCACCTAAGAAGAAACAACCAACTTATAAAGGAGACATGTCTGGGCAGCTCGATGATCTCTAAAGAAGAACCGATCTCCTTGATGACACACCTGACCATGTATATCTGACATTTTTGGCAGCCTACATGTATGTTATAATTCTTTGAATACATAAAAAATAAATTATTAATGTATTCTAATACTTTTGTAGGATCTACATCAAAGATAAAAGGTCGGGGAAAAAATATGAACACTACCCTCTCGAAGTTGAACCCGGGTTAGAAAATAACATTAGAATTCTTACCAAATGGAAAGGTGTGTTGCGACAATAGCACAATATGGTCTAGACATATTGGGACCGCGGTTTGGGATCCCAATGTGATATCAGCTCCACCGACAAAGTGAATCTATGGAAGTCGGTAAAGGTAAGTTTTTTATATCTTATTTTATCAACTTTCATTCTCTAATTATCCTGTGTCTTTGCAGAATCGTTTTGAGGAAGTACCGAAACCTATTGAGCATTATCAGAAACAGAAAGTGTTATGGGATAAGTTCTACTATGATATCAACCGATATCATGTTAAGATTCATAATAGAGATGTAACAGCTATCAGAGCACACATCCTGAGTGATTATACAGAAGATGATAGAAATTACATTTTGGATCGCCATTTTCTACGAGACAATTTCTGGGTGAATCTTTAAATTCTAAACTTTATACATTTTTGTTTACAATATAATTAAATATGAATTTATGTTTCAAAAATAGGTAAGAAGTGAGAAATTCTAAAAACCGGAAGAATGTTCAATTGACATCATGCGGGGGAGTGTGTCATTCTATCAAGTGGCAACGAAAATGGTAAATATATTTATTTAAGAGTCAATAATATGTTAACTATTTTTGATAATTAACATTATTATTTAATCTTCATAGAAGAGGACTATGGGTAGGACGCCATCACACATTGACATTTTCTACGAGACACACAATAGAAAAAGAAGAGGTGATGACTCTACTCGTGTGGTTGATCCCCATGTACAAGAGAAAATTGTAAGTATATTTCATATTTTACTTATTTATTGATGTTTATAATTAACTAATCAACTTTTATTTCATTTTGTAGGATGCGATGCGTCAGACGTTTGAGAGAAATCCCAATATGTCCGAATATGAGTTGACCGAAAGCATTTTTGGACATCAAGGGCATGAGAGGGTCATGGAATGGAATCCGGGATGAGGCCCACCCACTTTCGAGGAGATTTTCGGGGTGGAAATCATTCGCAACGGAGAGATCAAGAACTCGAGCAATTGCGCAATGAACAAGATGAGTGTGCGAGATTACAAGATGAGTCTTCGAGAAAAATAGAAGATCTGGAGTCTCGATTACAAGAGCAAGAACTTGAAACACAAAGACAAATGGAAGATAAAGGGAAGAATTTTAGAACCAGCTAGCGGCTTTATGACGAGATATCCTCCACCTCCACCTCCGGATCAGTCTAGTATATGATATATTATTTAAACTTGTTTTATCTTTTAAACTTTGACCAACTAGCGGCGATTATGATATACTGGATAATTGTATTTTCGGATGAATTGGGTTTTGGTTTATTGGATGAATTGGGTTTTCAGTTTATTGGATGATGTATTTTTGGATAAATTGGATTTTGGTTGATTGTAAATGAAATTTGATATTTTTAATTTGTTAATGATTTTTGTTTGAAATTATTTTGGTTTAAATAGGTAATAATTGGTTTAGAATCGTTTTATTTAAAAAAAACAATTATCTCTAAGAGCAGTGGATATCAGCTCTCATAAATTGTTTATATTTTCTCCAACAACAAAGAAAATGCTCTCGCAAATAATTTATATTTTCTCCAACAGCAGATCAAATGCTCTCGCAAATAATTTATAATTTCTCCGACAGTGCTTAATACTCTCGGTCTAAATTTATTTCCGAGTGTCATAAACGCTCTCGAAGAGAGTCTATTTTCTTCACCGATAGTACAAATAGTGAATATCATCACCGATGGAAAAATTGTTTTCTATGAAGGTATTTGCTCTTGGAAATTGCATTAATTCAACTAGTGTTTGTATCCGAGATTACAAAAATAATTACGATATATGTCATTCGATTTGCACTAATTCTCGTAATACACATCATATTTGTTAGTGCAAACGGTAAAGTAATATAACTTTTTAAATGAGTTAGTGCAAAAATTCTATATATTTTTTTTGGGGAAAACGACTTAGCGTCATTTCATTAAAAATTTCCCAAAACGGGAAAAAACCACGAGTTTAAGAGATCAATCTAGACAGGCCTAGAATGATTTTGAAGTCGTAACATTCTGAATAAAAGCTAAAAAGCTAAAAACGTAAATGAATTATCTGTTTACAATGCTTTCAATTCTAGTGAGTTTAAAAAACGGTAAACTCTAGTTCCTACAGATATTACAGTTCTGCTACGTGCTTGGAATTCCTCTCCACGTTCTCGCGAGGGCGCTGCAATCCGATACAATATCTTTCCATAACTTGTCAACGCTCATGTGAGTTCTGCCATATACCCTTGCATTCCGTTATTGCCAAATGTTATACACCACTGCTCCAAAGCCGCACTTGAACACGCTTGTTGCAAATCTATTTCCTTGGCTTTGAGTAGTGTTGTTTCTTTGATTTCATTCCATTCGCTCGGGAAACTAATCAGCTCCAGGCTTTTATAGAATTTGTCCCAAAGCTCCGAAGCAATACAGTAGCTCCCGAATAGGTGATCTATGGTTTCTTCATTTCCTATGCATAGAAGACAGCTCACGTTCGGGATGCACATATACTTGTTGATACGATCACAAGTGTTGAGTCTTTCCCAGAAGGCGAGCCATAGGATGATCTGGTGTCGAGGGATAATCTTCGTTGACCATACAAGAGGAGCCCATTCCATTTTCTGCGCTTTTTCCCGGATTACCTCTCATATTTTCTTCAATGTCAGTTTTCCATTGTCCTCAGCTTTCCATTCATGAATATCCGGTCTGTCATGTAGTTGTATGTTACTTATATGATCAAGTATCATCTTTCCTTCTAGAATTCTTCTCAAGAGCAAGTTCCAATTCCCGTCTTTGATGTCTCTGATTTTCGCTTTTGCGCAGTCCCTTCTGATACGGGTATTTTGAAACTCCTCCTTGTCGATGATAGACTGGTTTTCGAACTAGGGGTCGTGCCAGAATAGAGTGCCTTTCCCGTCCCCTAGTTGGAGGTCATAAAGATCTGCAATATCGCTTCTTAGTTTAAGAATCTTTTTCAAAGACCAGCTCATACCTTCATGAATTTTGCAGATCTAGATGCTGGTTTCGTGTTTCATAAACCTCGTATGCACCCATTTGATCCATAGTGACTCCTGATTGCGCTCCAAATCCCACAGATGCTTGAAGGTTAGAGCTTTGTTCCACTCGATACAGTTCTTCAAGTCGATGCCTCCCTCGTCCTTCGGTTTGTAGAGAGCGGTCCATTTGACTTTCTTTCCTCCTCTTCCATTACTACCCCAGATAAAGTTTCTCATCAGCGTGTCGAGTTCCTTCATTACCTTCTTCGGAATGACCATTTGCTGCGCCCAGTATCCAACTATGCTCATAACCACAGTTTTGATAAGTTCGATCCTCCCTGCATAAGAAAGTTTTTTCGCTGCCCAGCCAGATATCGTGTTTTTTACCTTTTCAATCAGCGGCTTGTAGTGTGAGATGTCGATCTGCTTCGCAGTTAACGAAATTCCTAAGTACCTTATGGGAATGTTGTCTTCCTTGATGCCCATGATGTTGAATATGTCCTACTTTGTTTCGTCCTTCACGCCTCCATAAAATGCCACATTTTTGCTTTCATTAATTGTTAAACTTGTTACCTCAGAAAAGAACGTTAGTGCAGCCCTAATAATTTTAATGGAATCAACGTTTGCATGCGCTAGAATGAACAAATCGTCAGCAAAGCTTAAATGTGTTACCTCCTCTACCTCACAGAATGGGGAAAAGATGAATGGACGATTCTTTTGGAACATCGCGAAGATGCTCTCAAATATCGCCATGATAGCTACGAAAAGGTAAGAAGAGAGGGGGTCTCCTTGCCTTACCCCGTTTTCACCCTTAAAATAGCCTCTGTGGACTCCATTGACGCTAACAACAAATCAGGATGATGAAATGCATTGCATAATCCAATCGATAAAAATCATAGGAAAAGTAGAAACAACCAGAAAGTCTCGAATGGCTTCCCATCTAACAGAGTCGAAAGCTTCCTTGATATCTATTTTGAAAACCACTCTCGGGGATATTTTCTTTTTCCCGTAGCCTTTTAATAGGCTCTGCATGAGAAGAATATTATGAGAAATTGTCCCATCGGGGATGAATGCAGATTGATTAAGATTTATTATTTTTCATATTACATTTTTAAAACGTTTAGAAAAGATTTTTGAAATTATTTTATAAATCACATTGCAGCATGAAATTTGTCTGAAATCTTGTACTTTCTCAGGTACCGCAATTTTCGGGATCAAGGTTAGAACCATTGTATTCCATTGCTTTAACATCTTCATGTTTTTGAAAAACTCCAGAACCCCATCAGTAACATCTTTACCCACAACCGACCAATTGTCTTTAAAGAATTGTGCATTAAACCCATCAGGACCCGGACTTTTATTCCCATCAATACTAAACAGAGCTTCATTAACCTCAACCTTCGTGACCATCCTTATCAACTCGCAACTATCTTCTGTAGAGATTTTCCTATCAATAATCTGATACAAGGTATTCAGGTGACTTTGAGGCTACTTTCTTGTACCCATAAGCTGCTTATAGAAATCGATAGTCAGATCTTGTACACCCTTTTGACCCTGAACATATTCACCATCATCATTCTTCAGCCTGTACACATTGTTTCTCATGTTTCTAGCCTTGCATTTTCTGTAGAAGAAAGTTGTGTTTTTGTCACCCAACGAGAGCCACATCTGTCTTAATTTCTGTCTAACAAAATTCTCTTCAAGAAGACTCAGTTTCCTGAAGTTTTCAAGCGCATACCTTTCTATTTTATTGAGTTGTTCATCACTATCATCTCTTAATAACTTTTTCTGAACCTCTTCCAGTTCTTCTCTAGCAGCTAGAACTCTATTGGAGATATTGTTGAACTTCTTCTTGTCAAAGCTTTGGATATGATTCTTCAAGAGCTTAAGCTTCTCAAAAACCGTGTACATGTTGGAACCTTTAACATCTATAGACCATATGCTTTCGAGAATACCCTTGAATTTATCATTATCCATCCAGAAATTGAAAATTTTAAAGGGCCTTTTGAATCTTTCTTCCTTTTCCCAGAACAATTTAATCGAACAGTGATCAAATATACCCGGATTCAGAACATGAAGTTGACTTCTCGGAAATTGGTTAATCCAGTTCTCATTTACCAGACATCGGTCAATTCTACTTTTTCTAATTTGTTCATTCCCTCTTGTAGAAGACCAAGTGAAGAAGTTCCCAGAATTGGTAGGCTCGATACAACCCATATCTCTGATGCAGTCATTAAAAACAATTATATCCCGAGTTATTTCAGATTCTGGGCTACGATTAGATTCGTTTCTGGTTACGTTGTAATCACCGAGGACAGCCCAAGATTTATCAATACCGATCTAGTTTCTGAGACAATTCTAGAGGAGTCTTGTATCAGTGCTTGAGTTTCTACCATAGACAATAGCAAGATTAAACACGATTCTTGTGATTCTGTCTTTGACCTCTACTAGGATTGCTTGATCATTCGAAAAGAGAGCCCGGACCTTAACAACTTTTTTATCCCAAATAACCCAGATTCTGCCCGTTTTGTCATTTGAGTTGTAAATGATTTCTCAGCTACTATCAATACATAGTTTGTTAACCTTCTCAATGTTCTGACTTTTGACTTTTGTCTCAAGAATACCCATAATAGTGATCTTTTGATTCTCAATGATCCTCCTGATTTCTTTGCATTTTAGAGGGTCATTGAGTCCCCTTATGTTCCATGTCACTATATTCATGAATGAATATAAGTGTTGGGTTCCTGACTTTCCAGACTGTCTTGGACCTCTTCATCAGAGAAATCATAAGCATCACTTGCCTCGCTATCCTCAATGGCTACAGTTTGATTACATGGAATTTTATTGTCATTGAGTGAGGGTTGTCTCATGTAGATCTCATCTTCTCCCGTGATAGAGTTAGTGCCTTTTGGATCCAGGATCTTCCTGCTTTGTCTTCGATTTTCATCTTGTTCTTCTTTAGTAGGTCTTTTCTGACTTTGAACCTCTTCACTATTGGATTCATGTCTGTTATCGATTTTAATTCGTCCTACTTTAGAACTAAGGCTAACTGTCTTATTCAAGACCAAATTGTCTTCTTCTGTATTTGATCTTTTAATTTCACAAAACCCAAGATTTCCCAGTCCATTCTCAAGAGCTTATTTATTACTTGTTCTAAGATTCTCCTGTTCATCATCTCAAAAAGTGGCTTTAAGCCCAATGATCAGGTCATTTCGAATTTTGATGACATTGTTTTTTCGGTTCCTACTTGTATTCCTAGAACTGTGAAGAGTGGACTCATGACCTATTGGAGTGCCTTAAGACCCAATTTTGCTTATTTCATATGGGCCAAGTATTCCCCGTCCCATAGATCTTTGAATTCCAGAAACTTTGGAACTAGGACATGTAGTTACATCAAGACCAGTTCTTTGATCAGTATTGGAACCGGTGGAGTTAGAACCAACAATAGTATCATCCACAATAATAGGACTTGTGCCAGTATCAAGACCAATATAGCCGGGATTAGAAATTGTTGCACATTTTTCATCAGGACCGGTAGTAGCAAGTCCGGTAGCTTGAGTAGTTTCATGATCAGCAAGTCCAAGACCAAGCTTAATATGGTCAATATGGCTAGGAACAATAGCTTTATGAGAAGCTCTAGGACCGGTGTGTCTATGACCAGCTTTATTAGGACCGATACTCTGACCAGAACCGACGTTTTGAATAGGACCTATTCTTGAGAAAATAGAATCCCTAGGACCGATACCCTGAACATGACCAATATGATCAACGTTAGTAGGGTCAGCTTGTACCCTTACCCACTTCATTCTTTTTCCTATCTTCTTCCTTACCCTTATCTGTTCTTGCTTTTGGTTGCCCATCTTATCATCCTCAGTGCGTTCATTGCTATTAAGTTCAGACTTGTTCACATTTTTCTCAACTTGGGCCTGGTTAGTGTCATTGATATCGCCTACTTGAGTGTTGTTATTGGCCTTCGATTTTATATTATTATTGACTGGACATTTATTCATAGCGTGTGTGAAAGTGCTACACCATATACATCGATTTGGTTTCCATTTGTATTGTACTCCAATGTCAAATAAATTTCCCAGTCTATCTTTAAGTTCAAGCTTGATTGGAAGAGAGCTACTTAGATGGATTTCGACACTAACTCTGGCCACAGATGCACGCTCGTAGCCTTCCATTGCTGGGTCAAACATAAGTGGTTTTCCTATAATGCTTGAAATATAGGCCAGGCCCATTGGGTTGCACAGATGTGGTGGAACATTCTTGAGATTCACCCAGATTTGTTCAAGTTCAGGCAGTCTATGATTAATATTAAGTTCCTCGCTCCACTTGTACAACTTGAATCTTTTTCCCCTGATAAAAGTATACTCGCTCTCTATGATCGACTTTATTTTGCTTCCATTCCTGAAGGATAGAAAGTAGAATCTGTGATCATTGATTGTGATCCTCTCCAGACTAGAGGATTCCCACTGACCCATCAACGTTCTTTTAACCTCAGCAAATGGTGCCTTCATGTTGCCCATAAAATGACCAACTATGACAAACTCCCACGCTTTTACGCATTTTTCTTCAATTTCTGGTGGGAGCTCAAACCGGTGCGGATGATCAAGTGTAATTACCTTTGGGAATAAGGTGTCTATCTGGAATTTTCCCTTTTCTGGATCGCTCATGGAATTTCCATTCCACACCTTTCCTTCTTGCCAGGTTTTATTTGGGTTGCTCATGATTGTGTACACCTTTGTTTTATTACATTTCGAAATTTCCTTAATGGCGTCAACCGTCCACTTGATCACTTCATCTTATTGGTCTTTGTTGAAGAGATTCCAATTCTTTAGATAGTGACTGTTGAACGGAGCATTCAACTGATCATTTCTTTCTTGGGGCATCGTAATCTCTTGTTTATTAATTTGGAAAAATACGTTCTTCATCTGGTTTCTCAGTCCTGCCAAGTTTGCTACACTAGTAAAAAAAGGTCAATATCAACGGTTTTTACTGTTGTTATTAAACAAAAAATGGTTAGTATTGAGTAATAACAACAGCTCAAAAAGCGGTTGACATCCGTTACTAGAGCCTCCGTAGGCATTGCTCAAACATGAAATATCAACCATTTTGGGGCGGTTGTTATTACTCAATAATAACCGTTTTGTTATTAAGAAATATCAACCGTTTACATGCAATTGTTATTAAGCAATATCAACCGTTTTAAAAAATGTTGTCATTACTCAATATTAACCATTTTGTAGGTGGTTGTTATTAAGACCTATAAAAGTGGTTGTAATTTCTAAATTATAATGGTTGTTGACATTTTTTATTCTGAATTTATAAAAAAATATTTCAATTATTTAACTAAAAATCACTTTAAAATAAATTTAATTATTTTATACAAAATTTCAAATGACAAGATAATTTTTAAATATAATTCTAAAATTAACATTAAAATAATTTAATTCCATTACATACAAATAATACATTTAAATAAAAAAAATTCATAATACAAAAAATAAAAAATAATAATTCGATCTTCATCTTCTATCATTTATTTCTTCTTCCTTGATCTTCTATCTCTTCTTTCTTGATCTTGATCTTCTATCATTTTTTTCATAATTAACTACCTCCTCTTTTTTATAATTAATTCCGTCCAAATTTAGTATACCTACGTATAAAGATATTTACAACATAAATAATTAACATTAAAGTTAATAATATAAACATTGTTGGAGAAATCTGTTTAATCTATTTAACAACTTCTTATTTTATCTCAAAAACCTAATTATACAATGATAATGAGAAAGGAATTAAGATTTTATTGATTTGAAGGAGGAGAGTTGTCGCTGGGATTTGAGAGCATAGGATTGAGGGTTGAGGGATGAGAGAGAGATTGAGGATGGGATTTGAGAGCATAGGATTAAGGGTTGAGGGATGAGAGAGAGATTGAGGAGTTGAGGGATGAAAGAGAGATTGAGGAGAGAATAAGTAATCGAGGTCATAAAAATAAAATAAAGGTTGTGGGAAGAGAGGTGATTGAGGAGAGAAGAAGTTATCGAGGTTAAAGAGAAGTTATCAGATAATGGAGAATTAATAAATTAATTATTTTGTATAACAACCCAAGATTTTAATGATATTTTATTATTTATTTTAATTATATATATATTATATTTAACAAATTTAATTACTTAAATATTATATATATATATATATATTAACTATTAAATTTTATTTATATATATATATTAACTATTAAATATTATATATAAATATAAATTATTAAATTCAAAATACTAAAAAAATATTTAATATGAACTATTTTTAAAATGGTAATATTATATATATTTACTCTATTAAATAACAAATCAAATTAAGTTATATAAAAATTTTAAATTTTAAATATTTTATTAAATAAATATAAATATTTCAAATTTAATTATATATATATATATATATTTATTTTATTACATAAAATATGAAATTATATTATGTTTTTAAATTTAAAATATATTATCATAAAATTTTAATTTTTTTACTTATTATTATTATTATTTAGTATTTATATTATATATATATAATTCATATAATTAATTATTAATAAATTCATATATATTTATATAAATAATTATTAATATATTTTAAATTTAATAAAAATATATGATTATATATCTTTCCTAGTTTCTCTCTAATCTCTCTCCACTTATTAATTTTTTTCTTTAAATCTTAAATTTTAATTTCTCCTTTTTAATAATATTTTTTTATTCTTATTAAATATTAAAATTTATTAATATTTATATTTTTCATAAACACTAAAATTTTTAATATTTTTATTTTTACTTTCCCTAAAAAAATATTCCTTCGTGTATATATTTTTTTTTATCTTATCTCACTTTTATTTCTCATATTAAATAAATAAAAATAACTCAAAAATTACAAATAAATTCTCATAACAACTTTTAATAAAAATATTGAATTTTTTTTTACTAAGAACAAAATTTATTCAAACATTTTGATGCAATAATAAAATATAATATATATTTCCTCATTTATATCAACAGTTTTTAAAATGGTTGATATAGATTTAGTCAATATCAACGGTTTTTTAAAGTGGTTGATATAGATGTGGTTAATATCAACGGTTTTTAAAACTGTTAATATAGAGTGGGTCAATATCAACCATTTTAAAATTCCGTTAATATAGATGAGTTAATATCAACCGTTTTAAGAGCGGTTGATATTGACCCCCTTTATATCAACGGTTTTTGAAACTGTTGATATAGAGTGGAGTCAATATCAACCGTTTTAAAATTCCGTTAATATAGATGAGTTAATATCAACCGTTTTTAAGAGCGGTTGATATTGACCCCCTTTATATTAACGATTTTTAAAACGGTTGGTATTACCCATTTAATATCAACCGATGAACAAACGGTTACTATTTTTGATTTTTTTACTAGTGCTATTTCGTTTTTCCTCATTGACCATGTTGGACTAGTAGTAGGATCCTTGTTATCAACCTAAGTATTTTCTTTGCCAGGAATTGGAGTAGTAGGAGGAGCTGAGGAGATGACTGTTTTAGGGATGTTATCTTTCCTGACTTGTTTGTTCTTTTCGGCCCATCTAACCCTTGTATTTCCCACAAAACTGTTGCCTTCAATTGTTCCAATCTTCTTTAGAATATCCCTTTAGTGCTCTTCTCTTGTGTATCAGTTTTCCTCTTTTGAATGCTGTCAATTGGCATTTCATGATCCAGATTAACGAGTGGAGAAACCGCACCCAGGTTCATTAACTCCGGGTTAGCCTTGGGTGTCACGATTTCCTTGGGATTTACTTTAATATTCTTCTTAGAACTTGAGTTATTTGCCTTTATTTTTTTCATTTCTTTGATTTTCTATCCATTCTTACCCTTCTTAGCTGTTTTAAAATTATTCGATCCTATTTCTTGATCGATCTTTTCAATTTCAGCACTTGTTTTGGAAGAATTATGCCTCTTTACTTTTGGTTTGATCTTTGTTGTCGACATCTTCTTCATGGACCTATGATATTTGAGGTCGCATATTATTGTTTCATCATAGTTAGTGCTATTGTCTGATTCTAAATCAACATCTATGCTTTGGTTCTTTTGATTCGACTGGTGGCTCATAGCTTTGATAGTAGATTTATTATCTTGGCGATTAGGACCGGTCGAAGGTGGATATGTGATGTTAGGACCGGCATTTAAAGAGATTGGAACGACATTAGAAGAGATAGGACCGACATTAGAAGAGCTAGGACCAGCATTTGAAGAGCTATGACCGGCGTTTGAAGAGCTAGGACCGGCATTTGAAGAGCTAGGACCGGCATTTGAAGAGATAAGACCAATGCCATGAGTAGTTTTAGTGTGTCCAGGATCGGCGTGTTCAGGATCAATGACTTAAATATTCATGTTATCCACCTTTTTTAGACCCAACTTTTTAGCAACCAAATTATCTTTTTCAGACCCAACCAAGCGAAAACCGTTGGCTAACCCCATATCAGACCCGGCCAAGCGAAAATCGTTGGCTAACCCCTCATCAGACCCAGCCAAGCAAAAACTGTTGGCTAATTCTTCCAGTTTCATACATTCTTCATCTCTTATACCCTGACTTATATTCTGACCCAACTTATTTGTAGCTTCCATTGGATCCATATCCAGACTCAGATTTTCAAACAGATTGTCATTCATGATGTCATCAATCAACGAATCAATATAATTTTCAGTCAAGCTTTCACCATTGGCTATACCAATCAAGTTCAGTTCATCATCCTTTAGATTTGTATTATTAGGCTTTTCTGATTTAGCTTAATTTATTTCCATGAATAGTTCCAACTCAGATCCAATTTCTTCAGTGTTTCCAGATTCTGTTAGACTATGTCCTTTAATAGTTTCAGTTAGATGTGCAGGCTGTTTAGAAGATCCTGCAATTTTAGCCTCAGTTTCAGAATCCTAGGAACATTTAGTGTCTTCTGTCCAACCTTTTTCAAGCCTAGTACATAGTCTGGATATCTGACTTTCCATTTGATCCTTAGTAGGACATGTAGACTTGCATTCTAATCATTAATGGAACCCAAGACTTTTAGATTTGCAAGATTTCTCATTGCAGAACAAGACTCTGAAATTATATCCTTCTTTGGACCTAATGGACTTTGGGCAGCATATATCTCCAACCCTGTAGAGGCAATTTCAAAATGACCCATTTTGCCCAGTTCAGCATCCACTCTAGCAGGACCGGTAAAATTTGTTTTCTGATCTTTCTTTGCACCTGAATTTCCCAAACTGTCATGTTTTCCTGCTTCTAAAATTGACCCCGACCTTGTAATATTCTTTGAACCTATTAATTCTCGATCAGCAGTCTTATTCATCCCTATCATACTTACCTCAATAGGAACCCCAGTACCAACTTCAGTAGGATCATTCAAAACAGACATAAATGTCAGCATAATGTTTTCACCTGATTCAGAAACAAGCCCCAATTTTGAGCTTTCAATAGGACCCAATAAACCTGTACAATTTATGTCATTTTTCTGCATTACCTTAGAGCCTTTTTGACAGATTATCTTCAGCATTGGGACCGAATTTTCAGCACAAGCGACCCGATTGTCATCAATTTCAGCAAGACAAGATTTCAAATCCAATTTCCCAACAGAATAACCGGTCAGGTCTAGGGTACCAACCAGCGACCCTAACGGTCCATTCTGTGCAGCAAGTCCAGTAACAACAGAATTTTCTGGAATTAAAGTCCTATTATTTCTATATGTAGTACTATCTTTTCCTATCAATTCAATCCTATCATTTCTATTATGAACATGCATATCGTTATAGTATAAATCCCCAATAGAACTATTCTCATATAATTCATCAGCATGTGGAAAAGAACTCATACCCGATGATGTATTTGGCATAGAATCAATAAGCGCATCTTCTCCATTGTTTAGGACTTCATCCATGATTTTTGGCTTCTGTTTCCTGGGATTGTTAAGAGACCTGCAAGTTCGTCTATCAGACCTAGCCTTTCTGCTTGTCGACGGCCCCTTTAGCACCTTCTTAGGATCATCAGGGCGGACTTGAAGGACGCCCCTTGCCCGAGTAAATACACTAGACGGGCGCATACCAGTCATTGGAAAGATCAAGCGCAAACTGCCTAATCTTCAAAGGAGCCACAAAGGATGGAATTCTATAGCAAAGGGTGGGCACAAACAGCACGATTGGAAATCAATCGCACCGGAACAAGGGCTTGAAGATAATTGCTCAAACAAGAAAGGGTTTAAGCAATTTTGGAACAGTCTGTAGCTACGAAAGCTTCCTCCAGACCGAACACTTTATTTAAACGGCGAGAAAGCAGTTCAATGGAGACCTACCCGCGCCTCGCGGTGTGGTTTGATGTCCCGACCGAGGTCCGAACTAACTTGTAAACGAAAAGTGAGAAGAGGAGGGTGACCGACGCCGATTCGACGTCAAGTCTCTGCAGAAGGGGGTTTGACGAAATGCTCCGGTTAACGGTAAGAGAAGATGACCGCGATCATTCCATGCACAACAGAACACGTTCTAGAGGGCGCACGACAATCGATCGAAGATGTTGGTGGATGGCGACCGACTTCCGATGTAGAAGCGCGGTCGCGGCGAGAATCCGTGTTGTGTGTGTTGTTCGTGTCGATCGTGTCGAATGTGCCGATCATGCCGATTGTGCCGATCGTGTCGATTGTGCCGATCGTGCTGACAACGACCTAAATATCCGATTCAGAAACTATAATCGTGATTTCTCCCGATTCCTCCGTTCAAATTGAAATTCCTTCGGTCAGATTGTAGGGGGGAAAGAGACGCACCTGCTGGAGAAATTTAAGATCATTTCGACGTTAGAAGCTCCGGCGGCGTTGATGTGCCGATCGTGCCCGATGTGAGAAAAAAAATCTCTTGAGAAAATTTTTCTCGATTAGCCACATGTTATTGTATCAAATATGGTGATGCACTAATATCTTGAAAAACAATGAAACAAAGCAATGTCTCTCGATCCTCAGCTAATCATAATACCGAAGTATGACTACAACAGTTTGTGATCTCAAATGAATTTTATTTTTACTACAAGATATGAATGTCTCACTTACGTTACCAATTCCGATGTAGTGTGATAATCAAGCGACAATACATATCGCTAAAAATCCAGTTATTCATGAATGTACAAAGAATCTAGACATAGACTGTCATCTTATATGTGATCATTTCAAACAAGGTTTTATTCTTCCTCAACATTTTTTTTCAAAGGTACAACAAGCCGATATTTTCACCAAACCATTGGATTCCGGCATTTTTTATCTACTTTAGGAAAAGATGAATCTTAGAGATCTACATCTTGAAGAGGGAATATCAGAATTATGTTAATTACAATTGTAAATTATATAAAAGTTAGCAATGCTTAACTATATTGAGTTTGTAATTAGTTGTTAGTATGTCTAATAACTTTATAGTCAAATTGTTTATTTTGTAAGAATCTAAGGACTATTTTAATAGTTTGTTAATAATATACAAAAGGGGTAGATGGAATCCTAGGAGCCATTGCTTTTTTCTCAATTGGTTTTTCATCCTCTAAACTTAACATTTAGATATCTTGTAGATTTCTTAAAGTGTCTAGATTCGAGGTAAAATGATGAGCAACACTAGAATAAGGTGGTTGGGTGAGGCTTTATAATTGAGGTTGTCATCATTTCTCCCCGAGCAGAATGTTTTGCTATCAATGATAACTAGCGACTTGATGATCATTCGATTACAAATTTGACAAATAAGATGTACTATACATGTAAAGACTATGTGTCCAAGTTTATCATAAATAGTACATTTTGAACAATTTTTTTTATTTTGACTTGCACGCGAACTGCCATAAAAAATATGTTTTAATAACCTCCTTATGTGGATCTTTTTTTAAGCCCGCTATTAGGGTTTAGGTAAAAAACACCCGTCAACGATTGAGTTGAGGAACCAAATGCTTGTCCTCCTCCTCGATTAGTACCGGCCTCGAATTTCGGGCTACCCTAGTCCTAAGAAGAAAAAGTTTGGATTTTTTTATTGACCTAGGTCTTGTTTAAAATTCTGATTAAAAAAAATGTTTTAGGTGAGATTTAAACCCAAACCAAATAAAACTTTTTTATTTTTATCTTAAATCACTGTACTATGAGAAATGATTAGTAGGGAGAATTTGGGAGAGTGAATTTAAAAGGAAATTACACGCAATCTGATTCACTGAAAAAATAAAAAAAAAATTATTTCTTCTCTCCTCATTATTTATCATTTTTTCTATAAATGTGTTGACATATCATTCCCTCTCACAAATTCTCTCTCCCTGTCACACCTCCTTTATTATAACTTTTTTTATTTAAAAATACAATACACATATCTTAATTTATCAAGAGATCACAACACGTGATTATTTTGATCAGACTTTAGGGTAATTAATGTAAACGATCGATATATCTTTTTTAATGTAAGAGTTGACGGTTTTCTCTCTTCCTATTAAGGAGTAAGTCCCTCAACGATTATGCATGTGAAGTTCATCTCTTGATAGTCCTCGAAATTCAATCAAAATATTAAATTATTCTTATTTTATTTTTATAAAATTTAAATATTAAATCAATAAAATATGTGATCTTTTAAAAAAGTGTAGTTTTTAAAAACTATACTAGGTTATAAGGGGTAAGCGATTTGATTTTGTAGGTTTATTGACCGAAATGAACATTTAAAATGTTGACGTCGATTTAGTTTGAACCGTCAGAAGATATCAGTTTGATCCATTAACATATATTTTTATATATATACGCATACTTTCATATATATATATATATATATTATCTTTTAAATATTTAATTGATTTAAACTGTTGAAACGATTTGAGTGACGTAAAAAGATAAACCTAACCGTCGAAACAATTAGATAAAAAAAAAACGTAATAAATTCGATTTAGTCGATTCAATTTGATTTGTCTAGTCGGTTTACCTACCTTGCAAGAGTGGGACCACTCTCTTGACGCGGTGGAAACTAGGTTTTATGGAGTATTGTTAATTAATGCTAAGCACTATTAAATAATAATAATAATAAAATAAATTATTATTATTATTATAATGATAAGTGCAAAAGACACAGTGGCGGGGAATAAGAGTGAGAATATTACAGAGAATTGTAAAGGTGGAGATGAATTATAGAGAGAGAAATAATACAGTAATCGGCTGATTGGATTGATAGAGTAGTAGAAAAAGCGAAAACAGAGGATATAGAACGAGAATTTCGATACTAGAATTATCAAACGCCCGATTCAGAATTCATCCAAATGCTGCCGCCGCCGCAGCAGCAGCATCTTCGTTGAGATACTTCTCCCCTTCTAGTTCTTGGATCATCAAACAGTTACAGTACAGTCCAACTCTGTTTTGGATATTTGGAAGGGAGAGAGACGACTGAAAGTAGAGATGCTCTGTAGAATGATACCGAGGAAGACGAAGACAGGCAAAATTCCTGTTTATCTTAATGTTTACGATCTCACTCCTATCAATGGTTACGCTTACTGGCTTGGACTCGGCGTCTACCATTCCGGTGTGCAAGGTTCACTCCAATTCTATCTTTCGATTTTTGTTTCTTAGATCTATACGTACGAGGGTTTTAGGACAAGTTTTGATCTTGTGGCTTATTCAGGAGGAAATTTTGCATCTTACTGTTTAGGGTCTTTCTCGCTGCCTGTTTATCAGATAATTGTGTATATCTGAGGAATATGTTAGGTTAATTTAATACAATTTGGAATTCCCCATTTCAACATTACTGTCTGTTTATGAACTCAATTGGGGTTCTTTGGTAGATTCTGAACTTCTATAATTGTGTATATCCAATGGTGAATTGAGTAATATGTTAGCTTAATTAATACAATTGGAATATGTTATCCTTGTCTATTTCATTTTCAATGAATTAGATTTGCCTAATCAGTAAAAGTTCCCTTATACAAATCAAGATCAGTTTAAGCAAACAATGTTCTGAATTCACTTATTTTTCTTAAATTTTGGTAGTTAATGGAGTTGAATATGCTTTTGGTGCTCATGAACGTCCTACAACTGGAATATTTGAAGTAGAACCAAAGAAATGTCCAGGTTTCACATTCAGAAAATCGATCTTAATTGGAAAGACAGATATGGGTCCTAAAGAGGTTCGTTCACTGATGGAGAAGCTTGCAGATGATTATTCAGGAAACACATATCATCTCATCACCAAGAACTGCAACCACTTCTGTAATGATGCGTCTCTCAGTTTGACTGGTAAACCAATTCCTAGATGGGTTAATCGTCTTGCTCGTCTTGGTAAGAAATTCTTTGCTCGATATCACATTGTAGTTATCCTTAGTGTGGGTTTTTAAATTATTGGTTTATATTATAGGAGTAAAATAAGGTTGGTTCTTGCTTAGTGTATACGTATTTTGCATATATCTATAAGATTAGCCTTTATCAGTTTGCTTTAGATCTGGTTTTGCTATATTTTATTGCCCTATGAACTTCAAACTTAGATAATTTTCATTATTGAACTTGTATTAGTTGCTCCTCATCATTGCATTCTCTCATTGAGTGTAACTTAATACATTCATTTTAAATAAACGAAATGATAAAGAATTTCAGTTAAAATAAATGCCCTGATTTACACACGAGAGAGTGCAATGATGAACAATTAATGCAGGTTGAATGAAAAGATTTTGAATTTGAAGTACATTTGACAAGGATAAGCAAACATAGAAAAATTTACAAAAGGGAAAGGTCATCTTGCTTATTCAACTTCTTCAAGAAGTAAGATAACCTTTCCTTTTCGTAATTTTCTTGTACAAAAAAGGAATTGAGATTAATAGGCTGCAAAACTTTTACAAATGGCTCAACATACTTGTCTTCATTATTTGGTTAACTCCTTTAATGTCTTGATATGCTTTTCAGAAATAATTTTATTTTTGTTAAAATCGATTAAAAAGTATAAAATGAAAACGAGCTTGACACAAGTTGAGAAAACAAAATTAACTTTAGATACAAGTTCAGAACCAAAATAAACTTGGTTACAGTTATTCTTAAATTCTTACTATGCTTAGTGTAATATTTTATTTTCTCGGTTCAACTGCTTATCGATGTATAGAAACATATCATACAATTATTCATGACATTTTTTTTCAAGGGTTTCTTTGCAATTGTGTTCTTCCTGCTGGTCTGAATGAGGGCAAGGTGAGGGTGCAACAAGTTAAAGTACAAAACAAGGGTTTGGATGAGAAGAAGTTGAGGAGCAATTCAACTCGGATCTTATTTTCCTCTAGTCCTGGGGCTGCTTCATTATCACCGTCGGGTTCAGAATCATCGGCTAAAACAAAAGTTAATAGTAACAAACAACGATCTATTAGTCGTACTCGATCTCATTCTTCATCTTCAAGTAAGAAATAGAGAGGCATAACAGTATTATACTTTTTACTATTCCTAGAAATGAAAAAAACTGGAAAAAATGGCCATTGTTTCCTTTGAACTTACAAAAACTGGATCAACATGTTTAGTTCTGTTATAATTCTGAAGTGGAAATTTGGTATATTTTGTATTCTATTTCTTTTCTAGCTTGATTTCAATGACAAATTAAACCCCTGGGTAGAGAAACTGAGAAAATACACTATAAAAACTGACTTGTAATAAGTGAGATTGAACATATCAACAACCAACATGTTTGCATTGGCCCACAATCTCTAATTACCTGTGTGTTGTTTGGGTTAAGTTTTGAGAATCCAGTGTTTCTTCTTTCTTTTTTTAATGAAATACCTTTAGTTTGGAAATAGAGATAAGGAGAGAAGTGTAAAATTGAAAAAATATACGGAAGGTTAACAAATTAGGGTAATTCAAGTGATAAAAGTCATCCCAGCAACAAAAGGTGAATATATCGGTCTTTGGTTTGAACCTGTTAGACGTGAATTGATAAAAATCATCCCAGCAACAAAAGGTGAATATATCGGTTTTGGTTATCAAATCATCCCAGCAACAAAAGGTGAATATATCGGTTTTGGTTCGAACCTGTTAGACGGCAAGTTCTGCTCGTCTGGTTAGGTATGTTTGCGGGCGGTGTGTTTAACCCGCGAAAATTAATCAAGGAGAAAGTAAAAAAATAATAATCTATGCCTAAAATATCAAAAGTCTCACAAAAAAAAAAAGATTTTTTTTTTAACGAAAATAAATATGTTAAAATATATATATATATATATATATATATTTGTTAAAAGATAATCTAATCAAATTGAGATATATGTTCTTAGGGCATTTGTACCAGCTTCCCTATTTTGTATCCCTAAAAATAATATAAAATAATAATATCCATATTTTAGAGAATCAAAATATAAATTATTCTACATCAGCTTCCTTATCTTTATCATTTAAATATTCATTAAAACAACCAACTTTTCAACCGTAATCCCTAAATATAAAGATTCACTGTTCATCGTCCCTAAAAAATTATAAGGATAAGAAATTTGATAAAGCATTTTTTTTACAACTTTTATGTTATTTATCTTTATAATAGAGATAAAACACTTTTAAGGATTCTGCTACAAATGTCCTTATTATTAAAAAATAATAATATATATTTAATATAGATAAAATCCAGATGGAAGATCTCTATACCAAATATATATTTAATATAGATAAAATCCACGTTATAATCTGAATATATAAAAAAAGGGAGATTATTTTCAGTTTTAATTTTTATCAATTTATTGATGAGATCATGATTATTAAGACAAAATTCTATTTTGAAAAAGAAAAAATCCTCACAAACAGATTGGTTGGATTGAAATGATCATAATTAGATTAAAAATAACTGACCTGCCAATGGATTTGAATTTACATGAGATTATTATTCCTGCTGCTAAAAGAAAGAAAAATAAATTGCAGATATACATAACATATAAAGAAATAACCAAATCTGTGCATGACAAAAAAGAATTACTGGATGTAATTAAATGCATAAAATCCGTGATAACGGTTAGGAATTATTCTCTTAGAGTACCACCAAGCTCAAAGGGAACTAGAGGAACGAGCGAATGCAAAACATCCTTAATCAAAGGACGATAAATTGGTTCCGATTGCACACACAATACAGCTACAGCCGCAACCTGAATAAAATCCCCATCAGTTTCAATTATCGACAAAAATCAGCAACAAAATGTTCTAAACAAACCTGATATAAGTGTTTTAAATCCATCGTATCTTTTATCACAGGATCGACGATTGTTGGGAGCATCGTTCTATCAGTCAGCTGAGGCATAGCCTAAAAAAGGAATGAATTTATGAATTTACAAGCTTTTGTCATTGTGCTTGGATGACTAACTCTAAAATAAATCTGTTTTTTATTCAAATGGGGTTGAAAGAAATAGTACCCATGTAACAATTGACTGGCATTTAGCTGGAGCAAGTTTCTCTAATGGCTTTCTTCCAAGTAGAAGCTCCAAAAGTACAATTCCAAAAGCATACACATCACTTTTATCAGTCAAAATACCTAAATCAAACCAAACAAACATTTAAATGATGATGTTGATAAGCACAAATGACAAAACCATAAGATTTAACCGATGCTTACCATCTAAAAGATACTCGGGCGCAACATACCCCACAGTACCCGAGAGCTTCACGCTTTTCTTCTTTTGGGTCCCATCGGTGATTGCAAGACCAAAATCTGAAATCTGAAAATCCAAACACAAACACAAAATTTGTCAAAACTTGTATGACTTCTCCTTGAAGAAATTGAAATTGTTACCTTGGCATTGAAGTTTGAATCAAGAAGGATATTTGATGATTTCAAATCTCTATGAATTATAGATGGTTTACACTGATTATGTAGATATTCAAGTCCCCTGAAAGATTCATATTATAAATGATGATCAAAATCAACTCATGAACAAAAATGGATTTCATTTAGTAAACTGACCTTGCAGTATCAAATGCAATCTTGACTCGACGATGCCATGATAAGGAAGATCCATGTGAAGAACCTAAATCAAACCAAAAACCGAAAACCAAACTCAATAATGTCTTTAATTTACTCTTTCTGTGGATTCTATGAACAAATTGGTAGCTTTTTTACCATGTAAATGAACTTCCAATGACCTGTTTTGCATCAATTCATAAACCAGAAGCCTTGTTTCGCCATGGATGCTGTAACCTAATAAAGAAATTATATTTGGATGCTGCGCTTTACTCAACAAGGTCACTTCAGTCTGTAATTTCAATCCAGAAATCAAAAACAATCTCCAAGAACAATGGTGTAAGAAATTTGATTGATTGATTAATACCTCGAATTCTCTAATGGCATCTTGAGTAGTACCGTTTAGTTTCTTCACAGCAGCTTGTAAATTGTTAGGTAAATCAGCTTTATAAACATGTCCAAAACCACCGATTCCCAAAATACTATCTTCTTCAAAGTTCTTCGTTCCTAATTCGAGTTGATCGTACGCCATTAAAGTTACTGGGTTCTTTTCAGAACTCGACTTTTTCAATGAATACGATTCAATTGAGCCAGTAGACCATTTCTGATGAACTTTGAACAACTTCCTTCTCTGATAAATCCAGAAACATAAGAGCGAGAATAAGATGACACAAATCGCGGTGGATGAAACAATGACGGCTATAAAAAACCTTCTTTTGGAATTCATCGGATTGTTAAGGAAGATGAAGATGATGTTAAATCTGAAACTGGGTTCGATTTATGAAGAGATGGGTAAAGGAGATAAGGAAAGAATGGGTGTGAGTGTGACTGATGTACGAAAGAAGGAACAAAAAGTTGATACGGAGGAAACACGGGATGTGAAGTTGGATTCTTCCTCGATTAGGTTAAATGTTTCTGATGAAGAAGAAGGATGACCACTGTAAAAAAGAAGAAGAAATGAGAGTGAAGAGAAGGAAGAAGAAGAAGTGGTTGAAACTGAAAATGAAGTCACCAACAATGACAACAATAATGGACCATTTCCTTAATAGCTATAGAGGCTGTATTATCCCTACCAAAGAAGATGAAAGTGATGGATCAACATTATCATTTCTTACATCAATTTTCAAAAAAACAATCTAGGTCAAATTTTTTTCTATTTTTTACTTGGGTTTATTTTCGAGATGACATGACTACATTAAGAATAACATTGTAATTCGTCGGGTGGTTTTCGATAACTAAATGGGACTAAGATGATATTTGTGTCGTATGTTTCGAACACTAACCAATACAACTAAATTAGATGTGTAATCTCACTAGTATATTTATTTAACTTATATATTTTATAAGAGTTTGAAGTTTAGTTTTTTAATAAAATATTAATTTTCAATATATTATAATATAATTATATAATTTTACATCTATCTATACACATCCTCATAGTCCATGTTTAGTTATGGTGTTTTTGCTGAAGAATAATCTAAACTTAATATATATATCTTAAGCAAATTTTAAGTGTGAAGACTTGAACTAACTAAATATGAGTCTTCATATTATTAGTTTAGTAGTACTTTGTTATTTATTTTTATTTAACCACCTTGATTAATTTCTAAACTAGGCTAACCATAACATGTTGTATAAATTATATATAAATATGTAAAAATAATTGCACAAAAAGGATATCCGAATAAAGGTTCTTCAAATTAAGAGTTTACTTAAAATCGATAATTAGTTGTAAACTCGTAAAATCGAAAGTTTATTTGAAATCGTAAAAGTCAAATTTGAAAAAAAAAATATTAGTTATATATTATTTTTTATATATAATTAAGTATTTTATACCTTAAAATGAAATTTTATATATTTAAATATAAATTAATTAAAAAATAATAATAAATAAATAATACTATAAATTAATTATATTAATTTATTTGAATATATAATAACTTTTTTTTAATTTATAAATATAATTTTTTTTTATGTAAAATGGTATAAAATCGTAAAATCAAGTAAAATTTATTTATTTAAAAGTTTATCTAAAATTAGACTATTAACATTTTTTAAAATCGTAATATTTTAAGGATTAATTCGATATTTTAACCGTTTTATCTAGATCTAAAATAATGTAAAAATATATATTTAACAAGTCCATATAAACTACTCATATATCCAATTCAATTGAGTTTGATATGGTTTTTATATACACATTTATCAAATAAAAATTAAATTATTTTAACCGGTCAATCTATATATTTTTTCGACATTAAATAAACTATATTTGTTCATCTTCCACTTACTCTTTTGCATTAATGGTTTAGGTTTAGAAACCCATAATTGTCTCATTTTTAAATAGAATGCAGCCAAGAAAAATTAAGTGTATAACTTTTTGGATAAGCTAAATCACTTGGAATGATGTTATGGTTTCACCTAACTATGAATACAATAATAATATTATTAATATTAATTAATGTTGTCTTTTAACAGGTAAAATTAGGTAATAGTACTCAACTAACCATGTTATAAAGTATTAATTGTCCCATCACTTTTATATTTATTAGATCAGATCAACATTTTAAAATTATTATCTTTATTTTCAGATGTGAGTACAAAGAATCAAAAGATGAAAATGTAACCAAAAAAAGTGAAAGTAGATGTTAGCATCACATGATCACAAGGCAAACAGTCCAAATAAAAAAGGACAAGTGAAAGTTGAAACATCCATATGACAACTGTAAAAATGAAAATTAGGACTCATGATTCAACTCTTTATCTCCCATTGAGCTCTTCAAATATGATTGAATGGATCTTTTATAGAAACCTCTCATTCCAAATAGCTAACCAAATGATGATAGTGATATGGATTGTCAACCCTTTTGAGTAATTTATTAGTCATTAATATAAAATCTCCTTTTTTTAGAATGTATTTATTAATAAGAATGTTAATAGTGGATTGCTTGACAAGAGAGGAACAAAAGAGTAATTGAGAATAAAGTTCGTCCAGCTAGATTTCTTCAGAGTTTCTCTTATCACCATTTCTTGGCAGATATCCATAACAGAAAACCGATCATCTCAGCCGGATGTATTATTGATTTTTTAATGAACTTCAAAGGAGATAGTTCATTCATCGTGCTCGACTTTGCGCATTGAAACTCGTGGACATCATTTCCTTTTTGGTTTTATTTAATATATTTGAAATTCCTAAATTAGTGAATTTCAATATAATAAATATAATCAATTTAATATAATATTGGAGATTCCTAAATTAATTTATCTCAATATGATAATCTTGTATATATATATTTTAAATTTTTTGAATGAGAATGACAACGTATTGTATTCCTTTATGGTATCAGAGCCTATGTTTTTTTTCTTCTTATCTCTTCCGATGCGCCCTAACATAACGGTCCATTTTCTCTTTTACCTTCATTCTCTCTTCAATCACTTTTCTTTTCCGATAACGAGTAACAAACAAAGATTTTACCCGGCCCTTGCCGTTTCCAACATCAAGAATCACATCGCTATTGTTCTTGAGTTGGAAAACGTTCAATACACGACATGGACAGAGTTGTTCAAGATCCATGCTCGTTCTCATCGGGTCCTTCATCACATCATCTCGCTGGTCCATATTCTACCGCCACCATCGACGGATGAAGAGAATATATGGCTAACTTTCGATGCCAATGTCCTTTAGTGGATCTATGTCACAATCTCACAGGATCTCCTTCACACAATCTTGGAACCAGACTCTACAGACGAACAATTATGGACACGGCTAGGTGAGATTTTTCAAGATAACTTTCATTCTCGTGCGGTTTCCCTTGAGCAAGATTTTTCCATCACTATCATGGTAGATTTTCCCGGGGTCTCGGTTTATTATCAACGTCTTAAAGTCCTAGACAATCAATTGAAGGGCGTCGGTAGCCTAGTCTTGAACGATCGCCTCGTATTGTAGTTGGTCGTGGGCCTGACGGAGGGATACAACGGGGTCGCAACGTCACTCCGGTAGAGTGATCATTTGCCTTAGTTCTACTAAGCGCTCTCCATGTTGATTTTAGAGGAATCTGGCTTGGCGAAGCGGGTGGCCTTTATTTCGGCACCGACGTTGGATGTAGCTCTAGTCTCTGACAAGTTTGGGGCGAATGGGTCACAACTTATGTCATCGTGTGGATCTCGGCAAAAACCAAAGAAGAAGGACTCTCGTAATGGGGGTCGATCGGGGCAATCCTAGTACCATGTCCAAACTCAACCTCCTTCTCATTGGCCGCCACAATAGGTTGGTCATTCAGACCCACCATCATTGTCTTGGTAGTGGCTATGGGCTTCTCCTCCATTCTCGTATCCAACGGCTCAATGTAAGAGACCTCCTTTTTGCCCTCGTTCGTCGACGCCACAATAGCAGTCGGGTCTCCATGCCCTGCGTTCGCAAACATACATGGCTCAGTTTCCACCAACTCCGATGGACATTGAAGCGGCCATGTATACCCTTGGTATTACGTCTCCTGTTCCAACATGGTACATGGACACTAGTGCGACGTCCCACATGAGATCTCAACAAGGTACCCTCTCGTCTTATTTCAATTCAAGCATTAAACATGATATTCTTGTGGGAATAGTAATACGATTTCGGTTTCGGGTATTCAGCATATCATTATTTCTTCTTCGAATCTTAAATTTACCTTAAATAATTGGTCTACATGCTCCCGCTCTTGTTAAAATCTAGTTTCTATTCGTAAATTCAGTAGGGATAATTTTGTGTTTGTTGAATTTTATCATTTTGGGTTTTTCTGTTAAAGATTTTCGAACGGGGACACATCTAATGAGATGTGGCAGTCAAGGAGATCTATATCCGGTCACAATTGGGAGACATGTGTCGTCTTCTATTTTTGATGCTTTGTCGCCATCCTTGTGGCATAGTCGCCTAGGTCATTCTGACAACTCTAGTTTTGAATCTCTTATATTAAATAAATTAATTCACTATGATAAACAACATGTTTCTCATATTTGTCGTTCATGTTCATTGAGAAAACATGTTCGTTTTCCGTTTAAGGTTTCTACTTCGACTTCTTTATTATCCTTTGACATCATTCATAGTGATGTATGAACGTCTCATGTGTTAGGTTCTACGAGCCATAAATATTATGTTTTGTTTCACGATGATTTTTCGTCTTTTTGTGGACTTTCCCTTTGTCTCATAAATCTCAAGTGTTTGGTGCTTTCTTACAATTTCTTTACTCCGGTAGAGTGATCATTTGCCTTAGTTCTACTAAGCGCGCTCCATGTTGATTTTGGAGGAATCTGGCATGGCGAAGCGGGTGGCCTCTATTTCGGCACCGACGTTGGATGTAGCTCTTGTCTCTGACAAGTTTGGGGCGAATGGGTCACAACTTATGTCATCGTGTGGATCTCGGCAAAAACCAAAGAAGAAGGACTCTCGTAATGGGGGTCGATCGGGGAAATCCTAGTACCATTTCCAAACTCAACCTCCTTCTCACTGGCCGTCACAATAGGTTGGTCATTCAGGCCCACCATCATTGTCTTGGTAGTGGCTATGGGCTTCTCCTCCATTCTCGTATCCAACGGCTCAATGTAAGAGACCTCCTTTTAGCCCTCGTTCGTCGATGCCACAATAGCAGTCGAGTCTCCATGCCCTGCGTCCGCAAACATACATGGCTCAGTTTCCACCAACTCCGATGGACATTGAAGCGGCCATGTATACCCTTGGTATTACGTCTCCTGATCCAACATGGTACATGGACACTAGTGCGATGTCCCACATGAGATCTCAACAAGGTACCCTCTCGTCTTATTTCAATTCAAGCATTAAACATGATATTCTTGTGGGAATAGTAATACGATTTCGGTTTAGGGTATTCGGCATACCATTATTTCTTCTTTGAATCTTAAATTTACCTTAAATAATTGGTCTACATGCTCCCGCTCTTGTTAAAATCTAGTTTCTATTCGTAAATTCACTAGGGATAATTTTTTGTTTGTTGAATTTTATCATTTTGGGTTTTCTGTTAAGGATTTTCGAACGGGGACACGTCTAATGAGATGTGGCAGTCAAGGAGATCTATATCCGGTCACAATTGGGAGACATGTGTCGTCTTCTATTTTTGATGCTTTGTCACCATCCTTGTGGCATAGTCGCCTAGGTCATTCTGACAACTCTAGTTTTGAATCTCTTATATTAAATAAATGAATTCACTATGATAAACAACATGTTTCTCATATTTGTCATTCATGTTCATCGAGAAAACATGTTCGTTTTTCGTTTAAGGTTTCTACTTCGACTTCTTTATTATCATTTGACATCATTCATAGTGATGTATGGACGTCTCATGTGTTAAGTTCTACGGGCCATAAATATTATGTTTTGTTTCACGATGATTTTTCGTCTTTTTGTGAACTTTCCCTTTATCTCATAAATCTCAAGTGTTTGGTGCTTTCTTACAATTTCGGACACTCGTCAAAATCCAATTTGAGAGAGATATAATTTTTTTTCAATGTGATAATGGGAGGGAATTCGATAATTATTAATTTATGGAATTTGCGTCCACACATGGGATGACTTTTCGCTTCTCATGTCTCACACTTCGTCTTAGAACGGCAAGGCAAGAGACAGTTTCGTACTTTCAATAATATGATTCGTACATTAATCACTCATGCCAGAATACCCACCTCATTTTGGCATCATGCTCTCAAAATGGTCACATACCACCTAAATATTATTCCGCGTAAACACGTGACATACGTTACTCCGTTACAATGTTTGTACCGCAAATCCAATGTATGACCATTTAGGCGTGTTTAGGTGTTTGTGTTACTCTCTATTTCTATCCACGACGATTCATAAACTTCTTCCACTTTCTACCTCATTGTCTTTCTTGGATACTCATTGAATCATCGAGGCTATAAGTGTTTTGACATATCAAATGATAAAATCATTATTTGTCGTCACATCATCTTTGATGAGTCTCGTTTTCCTTTTGTTGAAATTCAGTCTGTTTCACTCTCGTATGATTTTCTCGATGATCCTCCATCACCATATATGATTCATCATCAGTCTACATTTTCATATCCACCTCCTCCCCTCCCCCTCCCGTCTATCCTCCCTCTTTTCTTTGACCAGTCACTAGAAGTCAGTAGGGGGTGTTTCGGCCCGAACATATTTTTAACATTTTTTTTGTTGGGTCTAAATCTTATTTACCGCGTAACCCTGTAGTTGCCTTACAGGATCTTGTTAGGAAATGAGTCAGCAATAGAAGGGGGTTGACCAAGTATTGTTAATCGCGAAAACTATCGTTTGATATTAACTTTGTTAGAAGTTAATATATGTTTTTATTCTTCACAAGTCTTCACAAACTTTTGAAAAATTCAAGTGCGGAACTATTTGTTTATACTTGAAGCGGCAGATAAAGAGTATGAAGATTCGGAAAGTAAAAAACACAAGACACAAAGTTTGTTTATGGATGTTCGGAGCAAACTCTCCTACTTCACCCTTCTTCTCAGCCTTGAGAAGGATATTCATTAAAAGATTTGGTTTGAATACAACACTTACACAAACCCAGTCGGACAACCAGAACTTAGACAATGCCTATTTCCAAACTCGTAGCACACAACACTCTGTTGAACAGAACAGATTCTGTCAACTTACAATACTAAAATCTCACACAGAAAGAACATTATGGAATACAACTTAATGATCTAGCAAACGTGTAAACCTTTAGAACTTGAAAACTTGAGCGCTTGATTACAGAAAAGCTTAAGACTCGTGAAAGTAGTGAAAACCTGATTGCTCAAAAGGTTGTTTAAAACGATAGGTGCAAATTGTCCTCTAGCTTCTTCTTAAATAGATAACACCTCAACAAACAAATATATTTCAGAGGACACCTGTCCTATTTCGGTTGGATGTGTGTCAGGGTAGTACATCAGAGAATATGATTTTGATTGTGGATGTACTGGATGAAGATAGTGCGCCGAATATTATATGAAGAGATCGTGGTGTACTGGGAACGTACATCACATGAAATTTGAATTAGCTTGGCACGTGGCAGTCTTCTATAGGATTATCTCAACTGCTATGTCAGACCACCAATAACGGATTTGATCAAAAACCGAAAGTTTTTCACAAAAGACAAACACCGAGTTTGATCAAATACCGAAAATGCTTCATAAAATCGATGTTCTAGAAGAACCGAAAGCGCTTCATATAAAACCGAATTTGATCAAATACCAGAGGCGCCTTGTATAAAACCGAACTAGTTAAATACTAGAAGCGTCTTGATATAAAATCGATCTAGTTAAATATCGGAAGCGCCTTGTATAAAACTGAACTGGTTAAATACCAGAAGCGCCTTATATAAAACCGAACTAGTTAAATATCGAATGCGCTGATATAAAATCGAACTGGTTAAATACCAGAACCGTTGATATAAAACTAAACTAATTAAATACCGGAAGCGTTGATATAAAACCGAACTGGTTAAATACCAAAAACGCTGATATAAAACCGAAATAGTTAAATACTAGAAGCGCTGATATAAAACCGAACTTGGACAAAAAAACGGACGCACTTCTCCAAAATACCGAAGATAACATAAAACCGGAAGCGTTTATCCAAAAACCGATTTAGACAATATATTAGACGCGCTTCTCCAAAATATCGAAGATAGCATAAAACCGAAAGCGTTTATCCAAAAACCGATTTAGACAAAATACCGGATGCACATCTCCAAATACCGAAGTCAAACAGAAAATCGAACGCTTATCCAAAAACTGATTTGGACAAAATATCGGACGCGCTTCTGCAAAAACCGAAGCCGGATAAAAACCGAGCACGCTTCTGCAGAAACCGAAACCAAATAGAAAAACTGTACGCGCTTCTACAGAAACCGGAGTTGATCAAATATCGAATTTGATCAACTACCGAACAGATTCCCATTTCAATTTTCTTCACTTTGACCCTACACAAAATCAATAACACTACTTAGTTTTATTGATACACTTAAAATTAATCAAAAACTTTAACTTAACAATTTCTCCATTTTTAATTATTTAAGCTAAATTATCAAAACCCGGTAGAATCATTATAATAAATGTCATAGATTACTAACAATTTCTCCATTTTTGATTATTTAAACTAAATTATCAAAACCCATTAATTTTATAACGTTGATTAATTATCCTAAGTTAATTAGCAACTTTAATTTAACAATTTCTCCCTCTTTGATTGTTTAGAATAAATTATCAAAATCAGTTATGTATATCTAGCATTTTCTCCCTTTTTGATTGTTTATCCTAAAAATGATCAAAACCAATTATTCGACAATTTTCCCTATTTGATAACCAAGTCAAGAAATGCAATTACTCAAGAGCAAAAATTCAACAAAATCAATTCAAGGAGTTCATAATTAAAAAGACATGAATAAAAGAAGATTAGGATCCTCCCTTGTATTTCTGTCTTCGATGTCCTCCATCAATTTAGTCATAAAGTTTCCTCCAACACGACCACCAGAATCACGTTCACGCCCTCTTCCTCGTTGAACTCGAGAGTCACCGCCTCGGGGAGCAGGATTTGACCTACGTCTGGAATGAGAGTTACGGTGGAAAAGATTCCATTGATTCGCCATTTCTTGTAGAGTGATATCGTCAGGATCATCAGCTTTAAGAGATTGTTTAGCAGCCTCAGCAGTTGCATTCTCCTCATCTTAAAATCTATGCGCAACTGCATCAGCTTCTTCAATTCTTTTCGCTTCAGTAGCCTTGACAGATTTAGTCTCTCCATGAAGGGCGAGATTCGTGCTGAAGAGGGATTTCATCCTGTTTAGTAGATTTCTCATCCTAAAGAGCTCTTGCATATTGCCCACAACGTTTTCGTCTGTGATCCTATGAGCCACAACTAGCTCAATATGCGCAGTCGATGATGATTCAGACAAGCTCTCTATTCGATCCAACCTTGAGCTGAAGAATTGAAAATCCTCTTGCCACGGAGTCAGAGCCTCCATGAAAATTTGGAGAATGTCCATAGTTCTTAGAGACTCCTCTTCGGAATGGGAATGAGTAGAGAGGTGAGAGACAACAAGGACAAAACGAATAGGTGCAGGACGAGAACTAACCTAAATGGATAACTACGGTTCTACGTTCTGGGTTAGAGCTTGAGGATGAGGTGCAAAAATTATTGCTTGAGGACCGGCCTCATCTCCAAGAACCTCATTGCTTAGTTTACGGATACAACCCGAGATTTCTTTAGAGTCGATAGACTTACTAGAAAAAGAGTTAGTAGGAGTCGGATGCTTGGACTGTTGAGCTTTAGTCTCATTCTCCTTAGTCGCTTGCTCTTCTGGAGGAGATGATTCAGCAGCACCTGTCGGGGGAGTGTTTTCAATTAGAGGAGAATACGAGGGAACTTCATCAGCTGCGAACGATAGTTTTGAACAAGCTTGATCTCCCTCATCTTCTTTCTCACTTAATTCGGACTCAGAAAGGGTAACTCATATCGACACTTTCTCATCAGGAAATGACCCTTCTTCCCGCATAGAGTCCCAATAGCGCTCCATCTCTGCCTTAGAAAAGGGGTACTGCTCTTTAATAGATGACCGCGAATGATCACCGAAGTGAAACATTTGAAAGTGTTGTTCCTCTACAGAAGTCTTCTCCTACTCGATTAGATACTCCTTCGATGTTTCTTCTTCTCCCTCGAATTTTTTTCAGATCTGAAGATAAATCAAACCTTGCCCTAAGGAAGTGGCATGTCATCAAAGAAATTCATTGGCTCGTCCTCATCATAATAGTTTAAGTCTGTTTGAGGAGTATGAGCTCAAGATTCATCTAAACTAGATGATTCTATGCCATGCATGAATTGAAGAGTAGTAGAGTAATAATCCTCCATTAGCCCGCTAAGATGATTAACCACCTCCGCATCCGTTTTCGCAGTATCAACAAACGAACTGAAGTTCTTTCTGCAGCTGGTATAGAAAGGAAAAAGGGCACGACCTCTCGCATAGGCTGCCACAAATTCTCTTCTCTTGAGGGATTTAGAAACATCTTTTGTTTTGGTCAAGGATAAGATTGCCTTTTCCAATTTCAGCAGTTCATTATATTTTTCATCATCTGCAACATATGGAAGTACATCATTAAAGTTGGTGTAGAGTCTTGCGCTGAGCCAAATGTTGAATAGATAGATTTTAACATTGGCAGCATCTTCAACCTCTTCAATTATCAGATCAATAGAGACTCAAATCTTATGGAGTTAATATGTTGCGAGCTCCAACAACATTATCAAAAACAGACCTGGAGAATCTGGAAAAATCAACTTATCACGTAAGAAGACTAGGTTTGAGGTAAATATTCATACTCCTCCGCCTTTTGTTACCTCTTCTTCGCTACTAGAAGGTGTTCTAGCAAAATTAGTCCAAGTGCAGGTTGCGGCGCCTATGGATATTCCGTTTGAGCCTGCGGTTTTATAAGCTCAAATGGTAGTTGTTGATGTTCCAATCGTCAATCTTATTGTTGATCAGTCGGATGTTCTTCCAGTCGATCAAACAAAGGAAATTGTCGTCGGCCAACCTGATGTTGTTCCTATTATCTAGTAGGAGGTTCTACCTCGAACGGGAAGTTAGGCATGTAGGAAGAGTTTAATGCTTTAATTGTTAATGAGACGTGAGAGTTGGTTCCCCGTCCAAGTGATGTTAATATTATTCGTTCTTTATGAGTCTTTACTCATAAAGACCATGTTGATGGTTCTTTTGAGAGGCATATCGCTCGCCTTGCAGGTGATAGAAAAACTCAATAGGTTGGTGTTGATTGTGTGGAGACTTTCAGTCTTATTGTCAAACCGACCACTATTCGGTTGGTCCTTAGTCTTGCCCTATCGAAGAAATAATCAATTCACCAACTTGATGTAAACAATGTTTTTTTCAATGGCACTCTTAATGATGTTGTATACATGCATCAACCTCTTGGGTTCAAAGATTCCTCATTCCTCATCATGTCTACCATTTGAAAATATCATTGTATGGTTTAAAACAGGTTCCTCAAGTTTGGAACAAACTCTTTACGGATTTTATGTCCACACTTAGTTTTTCTCAGACTGTTTTAGATCACTCATTGTTTGTGTTTCTCCAAGGTGAGCACATGGCATACTTGTTATTGTATGTTGATGATATAATATTGACGGCATCCTTTGACTCACTCCGACGATTCTTCATCTCTAGCTTGAGTGCAGAATTTTCTATGAAAGATTTGGGTCTCTTGCATTATTTATTGGGCATTTCGGTAAGGTCTCATGCAAATGGTATGTTCTTCTCTCAACGAAAGTATGCGTCTGAGATTATAGACCGTGCATGTATGTCATCTTGTAAGCCGTCAACTACACTGGATGATACACATCAAAACTTGGGGCTTCAGTCTCCTCTCCTCTCTTATATCAGATTCTTCTTTATACCGCAACCTAGCTGATTCTTTACAATATTTGACGTTTTCTCATCTTGTTATCACGTATGTAGTGCAACATGTTTGTCTTTTCATGCATGATCCTCGGGAGGTACACATGGAGACTTTAAAGAGAATTATTTGATATATTCAATGAACTCTTTAGTTTGGCCTTCATTTGTCTTCATCCTCTGTTACATCCCTCTTGGCTTACACTAATGTTGACTTGGGTGGGTGCCCGGACACACGTCGTTTGACATCTGGCTATTGTGTCTCCTTAAGAGAAAATCTAATCTCTTGGTCGGCTAAGCGTCAAAACACTTTGTCTCGTTCAAGTGTCGAGGCTGAGTACTAGGTGGTTACGAACGTGGTTTCATAAACTTATTGGGTACATAATTTACTCCTAAAACTTCATTGCCCAGTTCTCACTGTTACTCTTATTTACTGTGATAATATGAGTATGATCTACTTCTCTAATAATCTCGTTCAACACCAACGAACCAAACACATTGAGATGGACATTCACTTTGTTCGTGGGAAGGTCTCACGCGATAAGGTTCGAGTTCTTCATGATCCATCTCGCTTTTAACTTGCGAATATCTTCACGAAGGGGGCTTCCGAGAGTTCTTTTTGAAAAATTTTGATCCAATCTCAGCATACATCGCCTACCTGTTTCGATTGCGGGGTGTAATAAATGTAATCAATTTAATATATTGGAAATCCCTAAATTAATGAATCTCAATATAATAAATATAATCAATTTAATATATTGAAAATTCTTAAAATGAGAAAGACAACCTATTATGTTCCTTTATTTTTCATGGCATATTGTTTTGCGTTCTCTTTTAATGGACTTTGTTTTGTCATTTATTTTTCTTAAATAACATTTTTTAAAATTTAAATTATTTAGAATTAATAAAAGAATGTTATTGTGAATAGTATAAATTGTAAATTTTATTTAATAGTTAAAAAAATGAGCGGCTCCAACAAACAAACCAATATGTGGATATTAGGATTTTCATGAAATTTGTTGCTTCACATTTCTGGCCATAGTTTATTTTTAAACATTTAGTTTTAGGTGAATTTATTGCCTTAAAAAACCTTGTCACTAACTTTTTTTTTTTTAATATGGTTGATATATCATTTTAGAGTATTTAATAGGGTTGAGACTTTTTACGTAGAAACTCTTAAATTCATATGATTTTACGATTTCATATCAGATGAACGAATCTGATTTTAAATACATTCTTAAATAGGTAAATTCTTACGATTTTAAATTTACGATAATAAGATTTTACGATTTTATAAATAATTTCGACTTTACGATTTTACTTTTAAATAAATAAATTTATATTTAAAAATTAAAATAAATTTATAATTTATTCAAATAAATTAATTAATATAATTTTTTTATAGTATTATTTATTTATTATTATTATTAATTAATTTTATATTTAAATATATAATTTTTTAAAATTAACTAAGTATAAAATATTTAATTATATATAATAATAATATATAACTATTATTTTTCAAATTAAACTCATACAATTTCAAATTAAATTTAAATTTTATCGTTTACAACTGGTTAACGATTTTACGTAAATTCTCAAGTTTAACTGCCTTGGTTGAGAAAACCTAAACAATATTTTTTATTTTTAAAATTTAAAATTTATTAACGGGTTATCTAATGTCAAACAAACAAACAGTAATTTTGATATAAGACTAAAGAACAGCCAAACAAATTATTCAATAATATAAAGAAATAAGAGATACAGCAGTAAATCAGTATTTTTTTTTCTATTTTAAAAGTTGTTAGTGGACTACTTATCTTTGGGCCCATCAAGAATCCATTGGCCCAATTTCTTCTTTTATTATTATTTTTATTTTTGCTTAGAGAACAATTTATTCATTAGCATGACAAATAAGTGTGGAAAACAAACGAAAATTGATTTTGTATCATGCTCATAAATAGAATTTATAATCAATTTCCATCAAGCTCATTGGTTCATATATTTATTAATATATGCATTAGCAAACATATAATTAAACTAGTCACCAAAAAATTGATGTATTTAAGAAAAAAAATCCGTGGAAATTTCTGAATTAAGATAAAGGTTTTCACAATTCACCAAATCCATTTGTAAGGTACTTGATTTGCAAACTTTCAACTAATTTAATATATGGACTCCTAAATAGATGAAGGAAAGATTTAGATGACACACATACATGTAACACTTAATAGTCTTATCTTATTCCATATATATAGTAACTACTTAATATTCCCTAAATAGAGAGTTAATTGATCCATTTTTGCTTGCTTCTTTTGCCCTACCCGGCCTAACCAACTTAGTTTAGGGCAGCCGGGTAGTTTTCCAACGACCCAATCCAAGGATTGTTCCTCGTTGGTTTCTTCACCTTACGCATCACCCGCCACACTGCACTATTACACTTAAATCCAGACCCGAATGCAAGTTGCCAAACACGATCTCCTCTACGAACCCTTTCCTTGGCCTCCAAGTAAGCCAACTCGTACCATATGCTACTACTCGACGTGTTGCCAAATCGGTGCAACGTGGCCCTACATGCCTCAACATTCTTCTCGCTCAATTCCAAGTTCCTTTGAAGCTCGTTTAACACAGTCTTGCTCGATGCATGCACACAGAAATGCTCAAATGCCAACTTATAGTCGGGGATGTAAGGTTTCTTGTTGTTCTTCGAGCCTGAGGTAGTGGAACCGAAAAGGTGACGCCAAACGAGTGTGGCAAAGAAGATGATTTGCTCGGAGAAGGGCAGAACAAGGGGTCCGAGGGTGGTGATGTTTGTCTTTAGGGCATCGCCTCCGATTTCAATCAAATCTTTGCTTACTTTTAAGCCCTTAAACCGTTGTTCATCCTCCTCTTGATACACACTCCTATAAATCATCGTTATTTAATTAATAAACCATTTTTTTTTGTACTATATTCATAAATTATCAACCATAAGAAACCCTAATATTTATTCATTTAAATTCAATAAAATATAGTAAATTATTTAAGATAACATTTAATGATGAAAATAATGTTGATGGTTGGGGGATACAAATATTGTAGTACTAATTAATCTCCAACGGCTAACTATCAACAATAAATGTACATCCAACTACTCTCGATGACCTAACATTCAATGAAGCATATGAATAAACATTTAATATCAAAATAAATATTTAAAAAAAAATTATTTTGATTAAATTACAATAGAAACATAAATAACATCAATTATCTCATTATTTCATTTTATATTTATTAAATAAAAATATTTAAAAAAATATAAATCATAGTTCAAAATGAAGTGTCAATCAATTGTAGACCAACTACCAACCGTCCAAATTTAATGCATTCTTACTTCCACACTTTATTATTTTATATCACAATATTATAATTCATATTTAATCACATCACTATTACATTAAATTATTATTGACAATAAGACCTTAATTGAATAACTTTAACTTAGTTGTTTAGAAGAAGATAACATGTATAAGTAAATTATTTGAATAAATGATCAAATTATCTTTAGGGTTTCTAAGGTGAAAATGAAGTTTAAAGATCTTTAATCATGCACTTGTCTTATTATGTTTTTTTTTTCTTAACTAAGGCCAAGTTTGATATCTAAAATGAATTAATATCAAAAGATTAATAATTGAATTAGTTATTACCTGAAAGCGCGATCGTCGGCTCCTTTATGTGTACGAACGATATGCTCAAGACGATACTTAGCACGAGGATAATCACGACGACGGTTGGAGAGTAGAACAGCGGAGCAACCCATCCGAAAATAACAATTAGGAATAAGCATCGATCGGTCACGACCCGGGTACCAATTATAACCAACCATTTCAGTACTAACAATAACCGCATAATTATTAGGATTTGCTTGAAGCATATCTCTAGCCAAATCCAAAGATATAATTCCGGCACTACAACCCATTCCACCAAGATTAAAACTCAAAATATTTCCTCTCATTTTGTAATGATTAATTATCATAGCGGAAAGGGAAGGCGTGGGGTTGAAGATACTACAATTCACAACCAATATACCGATGTCTTTCGGATTAACTCGTGTCTTTTCGAATAACTCGTTTAGAGCTCCAAACATAACCTCGGAAGCCTCGGATCGGCCTTCTCTCATTGTCGTGATGTTGTTTGGAGACGAGATGGATTTTGGGACGTAAGTTTCGTCTCCTATGCCAGATGACCATAGAATTCTCTTTTGAAATTCGAGTGATTCTTCGTCGAATTTTCCGGATTTTCTAGCAAGTTCTATAAATTCATCCTTTGTTACCTATATATATGAAACATGTAAGTTTATTATTATTATTTTTCTAAGTAAATTGATCATTATTAATTAGAAGAGAGCCCACTTCAAATTTGATGTGTTTTTTTTTTATTAAGAGGCTAAAAATGTTGTCTTTATGTACCTAATTTATTAGAAGAAAAAAACATAGGTTCTCTCTCATCACATGTTTCTTTTATTTTATTTTTCAATACATAAAATTATTATAGAGGCAAGGAGCATTCAAAATAAAAACTGAAAAAGGAAAGATAAACAATTAAAAACAAATTTCATATTCATTTCTTCTATATTATGTAAAAATAACTCATCAATTGAAGATTCAAATTATCTATCAAAACTATACTTATTTAATTTATTTTTTAAACATTTTGTATTGTATTTTGATTGTTTAATCCAAATGAATCAGTTTGTCAGATTATTCAAAGTAATATTATTTTTTTCTTCTAAATACCTAGTATTTTTTTTCAAATAACCCTACATCAATCAAACAACCTCCAAATAATTTTCTTTTCATGAAGTTATGAAATGGGTTTGTTGTTAAAACTTAAAAGGATAAAAATGTTTGTCTTTATGCACCTCACTTTATTTTCTCCCCAAAAAATACAAGTTTGATTCATAGATTTAAATTAATTTTTGAAAGGGTCATCCATATATAAAAGGATAATTTATTCTAGCAAAAGAACAACCAAAAGAAAAGAAATAGTTAAGTACCTTGAGATCGTCATGAGGCTTGTAACAAGCGAAATCGATGAGATAGATAGAACGAGGCCGAGACATGAAGTATACCGAGAGTGTGAAGACTAGAACCGCACAAAAGGAGAGAATAGTTGCGAGATCATAACGGACGGTGCTATCCCAAAGCCTATTCCAAAGTTCTTCCTTGCTAAGGCTACCAATTTCGGCACTAAAGACAAGGACCAAGATTGGAATCGTGGCTAAGTAAATCCCATGATTGATAAGATAATGATAACCAAGTTTAACATATTTGAGATTGACCGATTGGACAAAGTCGGGCAAACGTCTTCTAACCCTAACGTAGAAAGTGTGTGAACCGGAGTCTGAATCCATTCCCCGGTTCACAATCTCCGTCGAGAGGAGACTTTGCTCCTCCGCGGTTCTTGATGCGGTTGTCGACATTTTAGTCGTGGAAAATGGAAGTAAAGGAGAAGAATGTGAAGTGTGAAGAGATAAGTCTATGATAGTTTGGCTTTATAGAAGAAGTGCTAAGTAGAAATTTTGATTTTATTATTAATATTGGTTCTGTTGGGAGTTGAGGCTAGCTATGGATGACTTTCGTTTTCTCTTCTTACTTTGATTTGACATTTTAACGTGAGAGAATTTTTAATTGGTTGAGTCAAATCTTAATTATATATCTATGTTAATATTAATTATAAGATGATTCCAAAATCTTTTTAAAAATAGTCAAATTAAATACTTTATAGTAAACTACTTTGACTTTTTTTTTTATATTTTTCACATTTTTTAATTAAGTCATTTACCCATAACTAAAAAAAAATCCTTGCAATATTATCAAGCTTTTAACTATTATTGATAAAAAAGATTTTTACATGTAACAAAGTTAGAATAATAATAAAAAAAAAATCAAAGTTATTAAACTCAAATCTTTCAATAGAGTAATAAGATCTTTAGTGCTAACAAACAATCTCTTAGTGGCTTTTAAGTCTCGACGCCTTCAAGGCGTTTAGCCAACTCGTGGCTATCGAAATATTCGGACATAGCTAAACATATTTAGATTGAACTCTATAAGAAGTTTTAAATCTGGTCAAATTTGTATGATCTTTCAATGATTTTTTATACTTTTTTTTTCAAAAACTGATTAATTAATTTGATCGAGCATATAATTGATGAATAAATCTTTTAATTTCATTAAGTAGATCCAACACTAATTAATAATTTCGGTTTCATTCATGACTTGCACTTACAATTTCAATGCATTTCACTATTAGTTTTATTCATTATATTTTCATTACTTTTACTTACATACACTTAATTTTCATTTGCATTATATAATTCATGTCTTAATCCAAATTAATAATAATAAACTATACACTTCAAGAGAAATAGACAATTAAGAATGATAATTAATCAAAATGAGAAAGAACATGAATATTACATCTAAGTATGAACTAAAAATAGCTTACTAAAATAAAAGTGAGAAAGACATATCTATACACACTAAAATATTAACCAAGATTTTTGGTTTTGAAATTTCTCTCATTCTTTATAGATAAAAACATAATATAAATCAATACCAAAAAGAAAAAAATGTTATTTGTACAATAAAAAAAAATAGAGGAAAGTAGGTATGGATAGAGATGGAGATAAGTGATTAATTTAATGTATGACATAAAAGGGAAGGAGGAAGTTGGGGAAATGCAATAAGTGAGTTATTTCAATCTTTGATTGATTAAAATTTTCTTTTTTCTAAACAAAAAATGATTAAAATGATGAATCATGAATGGAAAAACTTTTGTAGCTTCTTGATTTTGATTTGTGCTTCTTAGGTTTATGTAATGAACCTTTTTTTTCATTTAGTAAATATATTTCTTGGTAATTAAATATATTGAATAATGAGTATTTAATGTAGGGTGTAATGGGTAGGTTTGATGAGCTCCATAAAGCATTTAATTATCAATAAATCTACCATCTGCCAAAACACCTTATAATCATAAATAGCCAACCTGTTTTCTCTTCATTATTAGCTGTTTTCTTTTTCTTTTTTTCTCATTTCAAATATTGACATTTTCTTTTATAAAAAAGGAAGAAAAAAACTTTTTATTTATTGCTCTTGAATGGTCTAAATCATTCAAATTAAAGAATAAGATAGATATACTAAGTAGTCAAATATGACATACTACTGCTGACTTAGAATTATTTTTTTTCATAAATTTTGTAGAAGCAGTTTCAAATGGTGCTTTAATTTCTCTTTGTTTTATTAGCAGTTTATGTGAATAATGTGATTTCCAAAAGTGATCTAGTCATTATTGTCATTCAGTGATCTGGACAGAGTAACGTTTAAAAATGACATAATTGTACCTGAATTTGGCATGTTTGGTTTAAATTTTTAATCAGTGAATATTCATATTATCATAATTTAATAAATTCATCTATAAAATATAAAATGGCGCCATTTCCCCTTACTGGTCCGATTCATCATTGGTTGAGTAGCACTGCTTTGTTTGACGGACTGATGAAAATTGGTATAATTTTTTTTATCTAATTATCTTAGTAAGTTTGGTAAACAAAATGATGTTTATAAATGTTTAAGACAATTTTAAAATTGAGTATTTTTCAAAATATACACGTTCTTGAATGTGATTTGCCTGACTAAATCACGTTAAAATTTTTTGATATCTAATTTTGATAATTTTTTATACGATATACCATTTTAAACATTTTTTTTTTGGATTAAATAGTTTTTTTGAGATTTAGTAATTTCAAATTTTCAAATTCGGATAGGATAACTTATAAATTGTGTAGGAAGAGTTTGAGAAAATTAAAAAAAGTTAAATTTATTTTTATTTAGAAATGTGATAACTTAATTTAAAAAAAAAATACCACCTATAAAATAAAAATACTATTCAAAATTTAAGTCTCTTCTCATTTAAAAATTAAACTTATTCCAATACTTCTAAATTATTATTTGTTGTTTTCACTAGATTTGAATACAAAAACACAAAATAAATGTAAAAACAAGTATTTATATTTTGAAAAAAATGTATAATTTGTATTATCAATTAAGTTATTTCTAAATATAAATGTGTTTGGTGTTAGAAATATGGATACAAACATTAGTGTAAAGAGAATGTGTTGCATTGAATTCCTACCTAACTAGTACAAAAGAGGCTAGTAAGGGTTTGTTCGGTCCAGGTTATTTAAATAACCTGGAAAGAAAGAAAAATGATTATTGGTAATGATTAGTGATAATTTTGAGGAAATTATGATTTTTTTTGGTAAAAAAACTTAAAAGGTATTGATATAGATAAATAAATAATTATAATTTAAAATAGAGGGTATTTTAGTAATTTGGTTAATGACTTGATTGATTTGAAATATAAGAGGGGGAGTGAAGTGACAATTGATTTGGTTGGATTATTTTAAAAACCCAAATACGAACAAGGCCTAATACAATCTCATTTGCAAATAATTAATTTGAAATTGAGTATGGGTTATAAACAAAATGTCAAATATTTTTTCTTACAAATTATTTTTTTTTTCTACCGTATTGAATGGTTTCAGGTAATTTGTTTGATTTTCAGTTTCGAATCATTTTAGGTCAAGTAATTAAAGAAAAAAAAAATCATCCATCTTTTTTTAAAGAAAGTTCATAGAGAGAGGTAAATTAGTAAGGGAAAAACTGAAAAAGTGAAGAAATGATCCGGCTGTCTATTTGGCCATACACCTTCAACTCACTCATCAGTTTAATTAAAATAATAAAGATAAATGAAAGAAAGAATCGAACCAAATAAGAAACCAAGAACTTTCCCTTTAATCCTAAATCTTACTGTTTGTTTCTAACTCCATGAAAACTCTAAATCTTATGAAATGAGATAATCGTCAATTGTTCTTTGTACTTCAGATTTAGGTCGCTCAGTATCCCGATTGATATTCTGTTACGGTCCAGAAATAAAGGTTGTGGTCCTAAAATAATCCCAGCACCCTCCACGGTCCAAATGTGCACTTAGGCTAAATTTTTATTTTTGTTTTATTCCGTTTTATTTTCCTTTTCTGTTATTTTACAAACTGAATTATGTTATGTTGTTACAACAATTATCCTAAATATTGTGGGGCAAGACAACACCTATATAAGGTTGATCCCTCTTTCCCAAAGACCCAATCATGGAATAATGAATATATGAAATTACTTGTGAAAGTTCTTCACCCCATTGTATTTAATGTTTTGATTATTTATTTTGGACTATTTGGTTACCAGCAGTATTCTCTTCTCACTCTTGATTCTTCTTTCCCCTCATTCCAAATTCTTCATTACAAAACTCTTCCGCTGCACTTTGATTATAGATTTACACCCGGTCCTAGAGATGAAGAACTCGATTCTTGAAATCAAGAACTCAGAAACGCTAGTTACAAATTAAGTTGTAACATCTTGATATCAGAGCAAAACGATTCTCGAATGATAGAAACCCGATAGAAAACAAAGATGAATGCTCTTAAGACCTTACTCGAAGGCCTATCCCAACAATATGCCTCTATGCAAGCTTCAATAGACAGAAAGTTCAATGTCGCTGAAGAAAGAAGGACAACCATTGAAAGTGTTGCGTCTAATAATGGCCAAGATCCCCGCACCCGACCCTATTTTAATGCTTCTTGCTACGATCCTCCTACGAATAGGCCCTTCCAATATGGCCAACACTACATTCCTCCAACCCGGCTCACAAATGTTGATTTTTCTGAATTTGATGGGACTAATTTGGAGGGCTGACTCATATTGGTCGAGCAATTTTTAAGGTGGACAAGTCGGAATGATGCCATGAAACTGGACATTGTCCGCATTCACTTTTCAAATGAGGCAAAAATGTGGTATGACTCGTATTTGCAGAACTGCAACCTTAGAGAAGTCTTGTCGTGGGTTGTATTCAAGAGAGATCTCTTGCCACGATTCGGTCCTGAAGTATCGCTGCTGCCCAAGCCATGCAATGTTAACACGGTCTGGTCAAGCACCAACCGGACAACCGACCCCAATAATTCTTCATATGCGTCTTCTTCCAACATAAACCAGGGCTACATTAAACAATTAGACACGACTGTGATGGATGCAAAAAGGAGGGAAGACCTATGTTCTACTTGCAATGAAAAATGGGAGCCTATGAAATTACTTGTGAAAATTCTTCACCCCCATTATATTTTATGTTTTGATTATTTATTTTAGACTGTTTGGTGTAGACCAACATTATTTTCTTCTCACCCTTGATTCTTCTTTCCTCTCATCCTAAATTCTTCATTACAAAACTCTTCCGGTGCACTTTGATTATAGATTTACACCCGGACCCGGTCCTAAAGATCAATAACTCGATTCTTGAAATCAAGAGCAAAAGAGATAGACTTATAACTAAACACTACCCAGAACGAAGGCCCCTATATATAGAAGGAGACAAAAGGTAGAAAGCACTGCTGCCTTAAAGAGTTTGAGGATAAATCTTTCAAAAAAAACTGATTACGTGGTTACAGAAACTCTGCTAAACTGAAGGGAATGAGGGGTTTTGAAGAAGTAAAATATATCTTATTTTCATCCTAATATGGAAGAGAATGAAAGGTTTTGATGAGGTAAAATGGTTAAAAAAGGAAAAATAGAAGACAATAAGAAATGAGGAAGAATAATAAGAGATGACGAGTTTTATTAAAATTATTATTTATTTGAATAATATAATATAATATAATTAATATATAAGACTTTTTGTTTTATTTTAATTAATATAATATTTATAAGTTTTTTATTAAATAATTTTTAAAGCTTATTACAGATGAATTGAATTTTTTTTATGCATCATTGATTTAAAATTAAGTTAAAATATTAATTTTTTATTAAATTAATTTAAAGTATGTTTAATACCTATGTTAAGAAACAAAAAATATATTGATAGGCTAAAAATAGTTAAACGAGTAAAAAGAGAAATAGTTTTAAAATACCGGATTTAGGTACTTATCGATTCTGAACCGATATTTCAAGTAATTTAAGTACCCGTGTTTTCAGAACAAATTTGGGTCCGAGTCGTTTATCCAGAAACCCGGAAATTTGCAATGTCTAATTAAGTGACCTTTGCCTTAGACCCATCACATTAATTACTCTTTGCACTAGATATCTTAATATTTTTCAGCTTTCCAATTCCTCTTTTCACTTACAAACCATTACAATTTTTACTTAATATTTACATCAATCATTATTCCAATTCTAAATCATAACTTAAATTTCAGTTTTTATACTTGAAGATCTATCAACTATTAATCAGAAAAACAACTCACTGCTCTTAAAATCAAACATCAGACCTCAAAGGGATAATTGATAAACCCATTAGTTCAAAGTTTAAACTACTCAAGGTGGGTATAAAATATGTAATGAAGATAGTAAATAGAGCAAGCTACAATACAAAACTAGAAACCAAACAAGGGTTAACAACACCAAAAACATGTTAGTTTATTGACAACTAAGACAAGAGCTATCTTACATTTGACATACCATTTTCTTCATTACAAATCTTTATTCCTTAATTACACATTGGTTTGTTTACAGACATCACCCACCAATAGGTAAAATATCATGCCATTTTGGTAGAAAGTGTTTTGGATAATATACTTTAATGAATGCAAGTTGTTGAGCCATGAAGAACAATAGAAACTGACATTGGATCTTCTTGAAGGAGGAAAAGATGAACGATCAAGATAACAGCATGGAAACCATAGAGTTGGCCGATTCTTTCCCTCTGTTATTCACACTTGGAATGATGTTTTCAGGAGATACAAATTTAACGAATTGCTTCAGCTCCGTGAAGCTGCTATGTTCGCTGTATGGGACTTCGTACCTAGAGAGTAAAATTGGAAACAATGGCGAAGAAAAACGTTGTTTAAATTCATTATGTCTGCAGAAAATGCAATTTACTGAAAATTGACTAAACATAATTCAATTCATACCTGATGATTGTACCCTGCTGCCACCTTCTTCCAGGAGTTTTTTTCTTTCCTTTCCCAAATGCCCAACCCGAAGGTGAGAAAGCTACGATAAGATTGAAACGTTTCTGTTCGCAAATCAAAACCAAAAACCGATACACTGTTAACTGGAAGCATATATATGAAAAAGATAACTAACTGGAATCTTATATATGTAAAAGATAAAGAACATAAACTGGAACTTCAATGGAAAATAACCTCTTATCTCATCAAACACTTCACAAATTCATTCAAATCATCAACAAAAGTATCAAATTACCGGGACTTTATTTTGTTTAATATTTTAAATATTCAATACAAAAGATATTTTAGTCATTAAACCAAAATAATACACTTTTCATTGTACAAGATTTTTTCTCTACCAAACTATTTTGAAGAGAAAAAAACTACATCAAACAAGCTCTAAGACTGTTAACACTTATTTAGGCATATTGCGTGACAGCCCGCTCAGTTGCACATCATCCTCCAAGGTCAAAGACTTAATCAAATAAAAGAAGGAAGGGAGAGGAAGCTTGGAGATTTGACTTTAGAGGATGACTAAGCGTGGCTGAGCTGGCTGCCACATCATCTTCTTAAATAGTTGTGTTAACAAAGATGTAAGCCCCCTTATAATGCCCTATCCCTTCCACAAGCTGAAGGTTAACTATAGGGGTGTCTTCAAGTTCACAAAAGCCCTACTACAAGAGTCCCAAGATAAGGACACATGGCTTGAGCTGGACTAAATTTAACTACAATGCATCTATTGTTTTTCTTCAAATAGAGCGGCAGAATGTGCACAGGGTCAAACAAAAACAATTGGGAATTCTGACACTATTTTCTACAGCATCAGAAATTCTTGAAGCTGTTACAATGGAAGACAACATCGAGTGCAATAAAGCTTGCATTGAATCAGACTTCAAAATTCCCTTAGATTATAAAGAGGTTAATTGTGGACACCATACTATTTATTTGTGTCATAGTGATAGATCTCAAAATAGGCTTAGGCTTAGCATACAATTGCTGAAAAATGCATTCAACAATTTTTGGGAAACAATTGGATTGGCAGCCCCCAGATTGTGAGATTGTGAATGTTTTTGATCAATGATCTTGATGATCGAAATAGAATATAACTTTCATTTGACAAAACAAAACAAAAAATGGCATCTCCATGTATACCACAATCCAGGTGCCATTGGCTTAGAGCATTAAACATGAAATGAAATTATGGAAATATTCGATATTATATTTTGAGATTATAATAATATCTTATAATATAATTTTAAATTAATGTTTGAGAAAATTAGTTTTAATTACGTATTATTAACTTAAGACAATTTCTACTATGTAAACAATAACCAATTCTTAATAATAAAACTTCTCTTTAATTTGCTACACAAATGATTTAAAGCTCAATAAAGAGGAAGCAATATGTCTATACATAACAACAATAGCAAGTTATAAGTTCATACCATGTATTGATTAGATATACTCTTCAGTCTTTTGAAGCTGGCGAGCATCCACATAGGGACAACATGAATATTAGTCTCTTGTTCATTTACGGTTAAACACTGCATATCCTCTCTAGACAGGTCCAAACATTCTAAAATACGAAGTTTGGCAGTGTTAACATGAACTTTCGTGTGGAGAACACGAGCCACCTCCAAGAACAACCTTTCCTTCCCTATTATTGCAAGTATATAAGGATATGGATATGTAGAATGAGACTAACAATTGGATTTTATTTTTCATTATTTTGAAGTGGGAAAAGCAAAAGTTTTTTTTACCGATTGTATAACTTCCAATAAGGAAAAGAGTTTTTGGGTTGAACGCCTCAGCTTGAATGGCTTCAATGACAAACTGGATCACAGCTTCCTGCTTTGGGAAGTCGTACTGCAAGAATATAATGAAGAGTTATCTCATATTACAAAAGTGACTAAACTAAGCTCTCATAATAATTGATAAGACACATAACTAACCCTTTTTATAAATACTTAATCAGATAAACAAAAGAACCAATTTTTGACCTTGTAACAAAAATCTAAGTGGACGTGAATTCTTAAGAGAGCTTCAAGCTGAAACATTAAGTAGTTGTCAAATTACTCCAATACGGGAAAAAGCGATAATTGATGGATTTGCATTGAAATATTTGGCATTCCCGTCAACTAATGATTCAAGTGGATGAATACAATTCTTGCGTTATGATTCTTCTTGCTTTCCTATTTTGTTTAATTATTCATAGCAATTCTCATACAGTGAAAAAAGAACAAAGTTAGAGGAGATAAAAAGTTCTGGCTTGGGATCAACAACCTGCCATCCATGAAGACACAATCTAGACACACTAAACTCCTGTGATAAGGTAGCCCACCGTGCTGTGACAACCCATCTTTTTGAGGCAGCACACTAATCCCGCAACCCAAGGCAATGGCTACACCATTGGTAAGAAAATGTATCGTTTTTGAGGAATTATGCAATGGTTATAGGAGTTTTTTTTCTTTGACACACTCTTTATTGTGTGTGTTTCCTTCCTCGGACAAGTATGGAAAAAATATTACTTGTTTTGTTGGTTGCAATACAAGAGGTTGCTTTTGCTTCATTAGAAAATGGAATGGGGTAGCGCCAATTCGGTTTCAAAAGTGTTGATTATTCCGACTGATGCCATTGTTGAATTGGCGTGTGACTTCTTCAAACTTTGAGGAAATGGGAGAGAAAGCAACGGGAAAATGGAATGTCTGGTTTTAGACATGTTGTGTCTTCCGCGTGCCTAGTTCAGCCAAATTTGGAACACTCTGGTTTTGGTATGGAACCTTCCATGATTCCACACCACCGAGATCCTCCCAATGGAATGGAGACGGTTGAGGTTGAGTTGGACAACAATGCGGATATTTACCGGTCTCCTGCCTAGAATCATACCTTCTATGAGCACCTCCACTCATATGGAGGTCGTGATACATATTAAGCGAAGTGGCTTTAGCCACCCAATATATATATTAAGCGATCCGTCCGTTTGCCCAGCTAATCCTTACTCCAGAAGTTCTTAATTATTTTCCTTAATTTTTAACTTCTTTGTTGATATAATTGTCAATTTAATTATGTGTATAACTGATTTTATATATATTTGATTATACAACTTTGAAAAAATATTATATTAGCATCACTCAGTTTTTTTTCATTTTTTCACTCAAATTGTTCCATAAAATACCCACTTAACTCATTGCACTCTAATTGTTCAATAAAATACAAACTTAACTTGATGAGTTGAGTTTTCTTAGAATTCAATTTAAACATAATGAGTATAAATTTCAATTATTTTCCCAAATAACATTCTATAACAAAAATTTTAAAAAAATAAAATATCAATCTGCTGAAAAAAAGAAAAAATTTTAATATTCTACATTATTTAATAAAAACATATTGTCAAATTAATGAAAATCTTTCGTATACGGTCTCTTACTCTACCATCATACTAGTCAAAGTCGGTTAGGTTAGGTTAAGTTTCTCCCCTAATAACGAATATCATTTATCTTTTATTTACTTTTATTCAACGAGATACAGAAAAAGAAAACATATAGAAAAATATAATGTACGAGGTTAGATAAAACGTTAATATCTAAAAATGGGGTTTTATCAAGCATATATATTGGTGTATTAATGTACAAAATTTGGAAATTAGAATCGTTAATTTAATAAAGAGTAATGATAGAGAGCGAAAATTTGGTGTCATGAATGGTGTCGGGAATGATGTAACAATACGTGATTGGACTTGAAAATTGAAATTTCACTCTCCTGTTAAATTTAAGTCCAATTACGTGTTGCCATATCATTCCCGACACTATTTATGACACCAAATTTCCGCTCTTTATCATTATTCTTTAATAAAAAATAAAAAATGGGTTGATTAATTTCATTGGTTAGAGTATTCACTTTTAACAAATAAGGCATATTTTTTTTCTTTTTTCATCTTATTCTGTCTAATACCTCGTCATTGGTTAACGGAGGATTTGACAATTGAAAAATGGTCAACTAAGGGAAAATATATGATTTCGTGCTCATATTGGTTTTTCAACTTTTTCGACACATTATGTGTGAGAAAAATTGAAAATTTGATGAACTCCTCCCACTATATTGATAATGTGATTCATTTTCAATCTAACTAGGAAAAGAGAAACTTGTTTGTGTTTAAAGACATCAATTATAAATGTCCGTAAGTTAACACTTCAAGATTGTGTTTTTAAAAATAACGATGAATTTTTATTTCATCTAATCGTGGAAATTTTCTTATAAAGATGAAACTTTTGCAAAAATTAGTACAAAAATTGATATAGTTGTACTTGAGAATGCTCCAAAAAAATGCAAAATATATCACTCCGAAAATTAAAAAAAAAAAATACATGTTATGGTTAATAAAGTACTTTAAATGATTCGTGATGATTCGTGAAGAAGTTGAAGATAAATAAATTTGATGCTTATTGGCCATAATATATAAAATCTTTTTCTGAATTTTCGGAACAATATATTATACATTTTTATGAAACATTCTCTAGTACAACTTCATCAATTTTTGTAGAAGTTTCACTAACTTTAGAAAAATTTACGATTAGATAAAGATTCACCATTTACTCTAAGGGCACAACCTTGAGTATTAACAAACGTGCAGTTATAATTGAGGTGCTCAAATGTAAACGATTTTTCTTTTTTCTATTTAGATTGAGATTGAATCACGTTATCAATATGGTGTGGGACTTCATTAATTTTCAGCTTTTCTTTCATACAGTATGTGTCGAATAAGCTACAAAAACTAATATGAGTACGAAATACATATATTTTCCCTTGTTTTACCTTTTGCAATTGTCAAATCTCTAATTAACTAATGACGAGATATTAGACAAGTTTAAGATTATTCTAAAAAAAACAATATACCTTATCTGTTAAAGATGAATACTTCAACCAATTTTGAAATTGATCAAACCATTTTTTATTAAATCAACGATTTTGACTTTCAAATTTTGTCGATAGAAGAAAAAACTATCGATCAGATAGAGTGCAAAGCTTTAAAATCAGAAAAGAAAAAAAAACTAAATGATGCTAACATGATAAAAATCTCAAGCTTTTACATTCAATCAAACATACATAAAATTAGTTATAAAAAATATATTCATATAATTAAGTTGACGACTATACCAATGAAGAATATGGAAATTAGGGAAAAAAATTAAGGATAAAGGGGATCTCTACTTCTCGAGGAATTAGAAAAAAAAAGTAGCAGTAAGTTAGATGAAAATAATTAGGGAATTAATGAAATAGGGAATTAGTGGAATTAGTGAAGTAGGGAATTAGTAGAATAAGGACTACTGGATTAGGGTATCTGTGCTTGCAGTGTAAAGGGAATCCGTGTTGGAATAGTTGGGCGGCGAACGGATCACTTATATAATTTTATTTTTGGTTGGCTTAAGTTCACCTCAACCCTAAGATAGATTCGTCTTTGACGATATGATAATACTCACATAAACTGATTTGGAAATTAGTATTTTGTTACAATTAAGAGCGATTCTATATTTTTATTTTTTAGTTCAATATTGTTTAATTTTCTTAGTCATAGTCCATATCATACTATCTTTAGACTTCATTTGGTATAAGATTATCTTATGGATCAATATTCGAATTACTTTTGGATCATTCTGGTTTCAAGAAAGCATAACAAATGTAGCTTTCATATCATAAAATGTGAGACAAATATACTCATAAAATACAAGTAACATATATTGCCATATTTTAGAATCTTTGTTTTTACTGTGGTTTTTCTATGAATTTTCCTTTAAAAATAATAAAAGAAAACTCTGCTTTCCTATGGTCTTATCTATTCCATTGAGTCACATAAACGAAAGTTCAGCGAGATATGAGTTGAAGTAAACAAGAAAAGACTAATTCTTCTAGCATTTAAATAATAAATAACTACTTAACTAGTAATTAGTGAGACTAACCTGTGGGTCACAATAAGTGGTGTCAAGGACGAGAGTCTGGATACGACAGTCCTGTAAATGAAATATTGTTTCCATCTTATCGCAGAAACGAAAATCCCCTGTGTGCAGAACAGCCTACAGTCATAAAATCAACACCATAAGGCAAAATCCTGTAACAATAGATAAAGAAAACTTGAGGATCAATTATATGTACCTTATTATTTGGTGGTTCAAAGAGCATAATGATGGCACCTGGACAATGGTTTGCATCAAAGCAAGTCACATTGATCCCAGCAATATTTATCTTCTTGTTGAGAGGCAAAATTTCTAATTTTTCCCATGGGATTCCTATTTTCATATTTACAAGCTTTGCTGTGATTGATGAACAATAGATTTTCCCACGATTGAATGTCCTAGTAAGACCTTGATAATCTGAAAATAAAAACAACTATGATTAGAAAGTTTTTAAAAAGGGTAAACTTTTCAGAAATTTTTGTGAACCGGGGTGCTTTGGATTAGTACAAAACTAGCTGAAAGAGAAAAAGTACAAAATCAAAGAAGAAAAAAAATACAAATATGACTAGAAAGTAAGAATATAAAATAGACATTAATAAAACCAAATTAAACACTTTGTTTCTGGATCTGAATGCAGATGAGAAACAACTGTCAATAAATTTTTATATCAGTGTTGACAGTTTTATTTCCAAACGTCATATCATCTGAATTCACATTTAGATGAGATATTACACAAATGGGTGGATAAATTTGTCGGCCCTTGTTACACAAGTTATATTTGGTCTGTTTGTGTAGCAAGGGCCAAAATCTTTTTTCATGGAAAAATAATCAAAGTCAACTGGTGCAGAGATTAAGATAATAATGATCTTTATTGACATGGTTTAAACAAATTGATGTCAGCCAAATTGATAAGCAGTCCCTATGAAATCCATACAAGTTTGTATGAACATAGTGAAATAAATTACTCATGACCAGAAGGCGAATAATGCTAACTGAAATTACAAAATTTAAGCAACTACACTCATCAGCTCCCTATAGACAAAAAAAAATCAAAGAACTGGCCTTCCCTTTTTAACAAGTAACAACAATTTTGTAGTTTAAACTAGAATAAGTCCAGATCAACTCACGATCTAAATGAAAATGTGTGAGAAACCAGTGTGAGCACGCTCCTCTTTGATATTTGAAAGCATCCTAAAGAAAGATAAAAAAAATGGAGTTAGTAGGTTAGAAATGCCTTAATGCTTAAAAACATTTTAAAAAAAAGAAACAGATGCCTAGTGGAGTTTACCATATTTCCAAAAACATAAAATAAATAAGTAAGCTCTAAGGATAGAAATGAAATAAAAACTAAAGAAATATGATTAGCATGCAATGTAGAGAAAATAAGCAACCTTCATAAGAAAGAAAAAAGAAAAATGGTCAAAAGGGCACTTACAACTCGAAAGGGAGTGCCCTGTATGCAACACCATGAAGGAATGTCAAGGAATTTCTTACTCACGTTCCGACTATTAACACTTTTACCACGAGAATCAGGCTTAGGGTTTTCAACCTTCTTCTGGTTGCAAGAATCATTGCAACTCTTTTTCTTAGCAACGAAAGAACTAGGAAAGAAATCTGTAATCAACTTGGTTGTTGATAGTCTTTTAGTTTCATCTGCCACATCAGTAGATGCATTAACTTGGTTGTTGCTTTCTTTTCTAAGTTCACCAAGAGCATACATAATTTTTTTCCGTGCACCAAGGGCAGCAACTCCCATGCTTAATAGATCCTGCAAGAATTTAAACTCATTTAAGTAGGGTGATAACTGATAACATGTAACACATCTAGTAATAATGATATTATAAACGGATAACAGAAATAGGGTTTACAAAAAAGGGATGAGAAATCTGAGAAGGGTGAGACTTAGAAGATGGGGAAGGGAATACAGACTCATTCACACTATTCATTTCATTTTCTATAACCTACAACTCTATTCTCTTATAGAGTGCTCGGTGTAATAACCTAATTAAGGATATCATCCCCTACATGCTAGTCTATGGCTCTAAGGTGTGTATCTCTCTATTTACAAGTGATAAACAATAATATAGCAATTGCAGAACGATGTCCATGGATTGCAACCACCAATAAGCTATTAGAAACTTAGTTTCAAGGCTAGTGTTACTGCAAGACACTTTAAACTTCTTCAGAATAACGTCTTTACTTGATCCAGGATGTGTGATGTATATGCCATTCCAAAGTGATCTATAACATGATACTACAGAAGGGTTGTTTATTCTGCACAGTCACTTCCTCACAGCTGGTCTCACTTCTCCCAATTATTTTGATATGATACCACTGTTTTTTATCAGATTAAAGTCAATTATCATTAAATTATAAGAGTAAAGCACACTGCATAAAAAGTTTCAAATTAATAAGTTGTATGTATACAAAGAGGAGCCTCTTGAAAAGAAACAAAAGAAATCAACATTTAGGCATATCTCGTCTTCATTAAAAATAGAAACAGTCTTTATTCAAATTTCATATTCATTTTCCATAATTATTAAAGTTGTTTTCATTAAATATATTAAATTAAATTCATATTGTTAAAAAGTGAGGAAACATATTATCAATTGTACAGGTTAAATAGTTTTTTAAGTACTTTTACGACATTAATTCTACATTTTACGAAATCAGCTTAAATTCAAATACTTCAAATTTATCCTGAGAAACACATGACAAAAGATAAGGTCACTAAATTTAAATTGGTTGAAGATGTGTCATGTCCATTGTGCAGAGGCGAAAGGGAAACCCTTGAACACCTTATGTTTGAATGTTCTTCTAATGTTGAAAATTTTGGTTCAAACTTAATAAATGTCTGATGATTGATGATTTTGAGAACTAAAGGCAATACTTTATTTTCAAATTTATATAAGTGTAAGTTTGCAGCCTGCATTTATGAAATTTAAAAGGAATGAAATATAAGAATCTTTGGGAGCAAGAATAGAAGCAGTGACGAAATATAGAAAGAAGTATAAAACTGTGCAATTATTCAAAGTGGAATATGGAGCAAAGAGTCAAATCCATTCCAAAAGCAGTTATAATGCAAGGAATGGGGTTTTGAAAATGATGAATTAGTTGTTTTTTCAAGCTGAAAAATGTGAAGCCCAAAGTCTTTTGCTGATGTAATTGTTTAATGTTCTCGTGTTTCATAAACGTTTGTAATTGCCAAATGCTAATTTTAATAAAAGGAATTTCTTTTTCTAAAAACTTCAATGTTAGACATTATCAATTGGTTTATCCAACATTCAGTTCATCATTCAACACTATTTTTCAGTTTTATCAAACGCACGCTTAAACTATGGTCAATCCAGCTTCAGTTAGGTCGTGGATGGTTAGATTTTGTTTAGGAAATAGTAAGAATCCTTAAAAACAACAATTGTAACCAATTGCCCAAAATTTAAGATATATAAGGTTCAATAAGTATGTTGAAAGTGTATATGTTTAAGCATTGAGAAACATACTTGTTCAGTCAGCTGCAACAAGGTGTCCCAGTCAACCTCTTCTTTAATAAAGACTTCTCTGTATCGTTCTAGACCTAGATTTTGAAGCCAATCAAGAACAGGTTTAATACTAGTGATACCTTGAGGAGATTGAACAGGAGAGCCATCAACTACTTGCCCATGGCTCTGAGGTTCAACGTTGTCTTTGAGAAGAACAACCTGTCACAGAAAGGCTAATTCAGAATTTAAGCAAATATAATTCAGGAGCATAGCAAGCTTAAAGATAGAAGCTAAGTAAATGAGAACAAAGATCACATTTTTAGCTTCATCTTCGTCAAGGCATCGATTGATGTGAGCCTGTTGTAGTTCATTGATCATATCTGATATGTCAGTCCTGCAGAGAGGACAATGAATCAGACCACCATCATACTCATCATCATCTTCTTCCTGTTCTTCTTCTTTCACTTCATCGCATAACTTAAGCAAATCATCAAACTGAGTATTAGGTTCAAACTCTTCATTTTCACCATTTCCGTTTGCGCAAGAAACATTAAGACTAAAAGTCTCGTGAGACGCCAAGTTGAAATTCTTTTCAACCACATCCTCTACCTCAGTAGCAGGAGCAGGAGAAGGAGAAAAGGAAGGAGAGTTTTCCTCAGAGTTTCTCCCACTAGTATGGCTACAGCCGCTGAGAGGGTCTCGAAACGTGAGATCAATCGATGACTCAAGTGAATCTAATCCACAATCATTTGTAAGAGAAAATAAATCGTCACCATTGACATCGCTGACACCGTTTCGGACTGAGGATTTGGATTCAAAATCTTGACACCGTTTCTCCTCTTTCGCCAGAAGAATTGGCTCCGATTGAAGTATATTTTCTTTACCAGATGCAACATCGGTTAAACTCTTACGCCTCTTGGGAGGACGGTGAATTGATGAACTAGAAGATCTCAGAGGTTGAGATAGCCGTAAGTTTCTGGGAGGGATAAAAGGTTTCTGAGTGCGAGATGAAGGAAGACATACAGCGTCCTGAAAATCATCGTCCTCATCTGCAGGGAAATTTTCATGGATTCTCGAATCAGGAATCGACTTGGATTTGAACACCATGTCTCTTCTTCTTCCTCCTCTTCTTGAGAGAGAAGGAATATGTAAAATCGCCGGGAAACCATTCAAAGAATTTAAACTACAAGGCTTGTAATGAAAAGACATGGTTGTATGGGCGGGCCGACAATTGGGCTTTATTTCTAAATTTAATTTTATACTTTTTTTTAAAATAATTATTTAAAATTTTAACAAAATAATGTATAAAATATATATTTAACTTCATTTTAAAATTTTAAAGATTATAACATATTAGTTTTAAATAAACACTTAAACTAGTTAAATTCTTAATATTTTAAATTTATTATTTAAAAAAATTTACAATTTAATGATTTTATCGAAATAAAATAAATTTATATTTACATATTCAAACACAAATTATTATTTATTCAGATAAATAAAATTATGTAATTGGTTTTATAATTATAATTTCTTTTAGTTTTATTTGTTTATTAATATATATTTAAATTAATTTTATATTTAATTCTATATAAATAATAATGTAATATATAAAAAAATTTAAAAAATTCTTAAAATTATAAGTAAATTCTAAAGTTTATAAATTTATAAATTGACATTTTTAAAGCAAAAAAACGATCATTTTTTAAAATGAATTTTCGAACTCGATTGTCACGCTCTCATAACTCACCATCTCGAGTTTCGAGTGAGATTATAAACCAAAATGATAGGTTTAACTAGAGTACATTTAAAAAAATATTGACTTTGACTTCATAACTCACCATCTCGAGTTTCGAGTGAGATTATAAACCAAAATGATAGGTTTAACTAGAGTACATTTAAAAAAATATTGATTTTGACTAATTTTAACCTTTTTTTAAAGTCATGACCTAATTATTTATCGAGAAATTAGAAAAGAAAAAGTTACATGTTTACACCATGTGGAAATGACATTATTGTTATGTCTCATGTGTTCATCAATTCATGGTCTCTATTTTAAAATTATAATTTTTTTTAAAATATTATTTTATACCTTATTTATTTATTAATCTTAAGATATGTATTTAATTTTGTATCATTCTTTTCTTAAAGTATGCATATATTGTTGAAAGTTTTAGATATTTGTAAACGGAATTTCATATCATATCATGATCTAAACACTTAATTATATGATCTCTATATTAAATTAATAAGATTGTTAATTTGTATTGTTTATAGAAAATACTTGTGGATGCATAAACCGCGTTACATCGGGTGGTATCGATGGAGATGAGAGTCTCACATGTTACTCCTCTAGTTAGTCAACACGAGCCCGATTAGATCATCCTACCTTCGACTACTAGGACGAATGAATACATAAGAAGCAATCAATGGATACATAAGAATAAGAAGCAATCAAATTGCTTGGTTGGAAAGAAATATCTCACAATATTTTCAAGTAAAGTATTATGTTCACTCTCTCAATATCTCACAATATTTTCAAGTAAAGTATTATGTTCACTCTCTCAATATCTTCAAAAAGTTATTTTTACTGTGTATTTTATATGGTCTATCACTACCATGCTTTATGACAACCCTCTCTCAATTTATTTTTTACATGTCATATAAATAGGTCCTGAAATATTTTAGGAGGGAGATCTAAAATTTGTAACTCTATTTCCTTAATTAACCTTTTTGATTTATATTATTTATTTCATAAATAAATAATATATTAATTAAATTTTAAACTTTATAACTAACACATTTAATTATATATTTTTTTAATTTAATAAATAATATTTATTAAAATCTTAATTCTATTAAACCCTCTAAATTATATATTATTTTATTTTATAAATAAGTAATATTATTTATTATTAATAATATTTAATATATATTAATAATCAACCATATTTTTTTTATCTAATTCGTCAACTATTAGTGTGTGACCTAATAGGAACCAATTATAATATATATAGATTTTACTCTATTAATCGTTAGGGTTTTATTACCATTAATTTATTTTGGTATTTTTTTTTTCTTTTCTTTTTTTGGTTTTCATTTATTTTTTCTAAGTGCCCTTAATGTATAGACTAGGATTTTATTCTTGTTGATGTTATTATTTTTTAATTATTTTTATTGATGCAAATATTTTCAATGCAAATGATGTTGATGCATGCATATGCAAATGCAATCCTACGAAAAAAGTTAATTGTTTCCAAAATTTTCATTCATGTCATTTTTGACTATCAAGTGTATCATCAATCAGGTATGGGAATGAATCTTGTGCTCAAGTTTTCCAAGAGATCCTTCCTTATCCTCTGTCATTTACTTCGGATGTTTGATTCACTATCTCGAGTTGACGTTGAGATTCTTTTTCTATAATAATCGTTCTGGAGTATGAGTATCTAGTCATGGGCATGGTTTTAGAACCTATAATCATTGTTTATGATTGAATGATCATGTCATAATTGTGTGCTAAGGCTTTCCGGAAGATACTTCATTGTCTTCCATAATTTACCTTGGGTATTTAACTATCTAGTTCGAGTAGACGCTGAGATTCTTCTTCTATAAAAATCGTCTTGGAGTCTAAGCTTTAGTCACAGTCTCAGGACCTATAATCAATTTTTATGATCAAGAGATTGTGTCCTAATTTTGAAGACCAATGAATGAGAATAAGTATTGTCGACTTTAGATCAATGTCTAATCTCGTCACATACTCGAGTCACTTTGAGATGCCGTATGAATAACTTGTTAGGGCCACATCAAAACTATAATATGACTCACATTGATGGAGTGCATCATCTCTTTTTTTTTATACTAAGTTAACATTTCTTGCATACTTGCTTATTTGTAATGTATTGCTCCATTTACATGATTGGATGTTCTAGTTATCCCTTTTGTTTGAACGAAGTCAATGATTCTTTAAAAGGATATAATGAGTCCGCTATTGAGAAGTGACGTTCATTCTCATCCTCGTATTTGATCTTCAGTTGAGCTCTTAGGATCTGAAGTTTGTGGGTTATGATCAAGAGATAATGTCATGAATTGATGGTTGGTGAATAGAAGTGATCATCATAAACCACGTATTTGTCATTAACATCTTGCACACTTGAGTTGTATTGAGATGTCATCGTTTATATGTATGGTAGCGTGTCTCAGCTCCATCAAACTATAATAGGCCTCTCATCAATGAAGTGCATTATCTCCTAATTTTTATGTCGTGGTAGCATATTCCGAATACTTGTATATCCACAATGCATTATTCCAATATCACGTGGTTAACTTTTCTAGTTAATCATTTTGTTTGAATTCAAAGATTCTTCAAAAGATAAAATGAACTTATATCAATCATTTTGAGCATACCAACGTATATGACATTGAGTAAATGGTTTTCATTTTCGTCCTTGCATTTCTCATGATCTTTGTGTGGATCGAGAAATGTCTTTATTTAGATGACATGATCGTCCTTGTCTCGAAACAAGGGGAAGGCAAATGTCGTGAGTGCGTCATTTGGAATCATGACCCTTCAATGCCTATATGCAATACAAATGTTGTATATTCAGAGCCTAATCAACTACGTGGCTTGTGTGATACTTTCAATCAATGGATCTCGTTTTTTTGACATGAAAAATCTATAAATCTAGAAACTTGTCGTTTTTATTTAAAATGAAAGTATCAAATGTGGGGATTAGTCATAAATTATGTGAATCATTACAAGCATTCACCCCTCGTCATCGCTTTATAAATGCACGCAATGTTTTGCAAATATAAGAAATGTTTTAAGTTCAATACTTTAGAAAGATAAAATGGATAGAAAAATAAAATCAAATCTTCTTTGAGCTCCTTCTTTTCTCGTCATTTGGCCTTTCGCCTTCTTCGTTTTGTTTTGGCATGCCTTTTGTAGAAACTTTGCAATAAAGGTCAAACATTTCTTATTGAGACATTCATCATCTCCGTGTCACTTCGCTTGGAAGAATATGAGGCATATGCCTTATGGTTGATCATGACATTTATGGCTAAGATATCATCCTCAAAAGATGGCATCTCGTCTACCTTGAACGTCTCGTGATTCAAAACACTATTTCGGTATTGGGCTATCCAAATGGCTAAGGTTGTGGCATAGACATACCTATAAAATAAACACTAAAGACAAGCAAAAATTATTTCGGTTTTTTAGTTAGAATGTACTCATGGATGCCTATCTCAACTATATTTCATACACATATCATGTAGATATAGTAGACACGTAAAGGTTTTAGACATGGCTTGACTGTTTAGGAACAACGAACGACAATGTGTTGGAAATTGTAACTGAGTTTTTGTTTCTACGGATAAATCATAAGAGAGAGTCCCCTCATTCCGTTGAAGAGCGTAAAAAAGCGTCGACTAAGGGGGAGCGTCCTCTCAATTGGGAATTTCTCACTCATCCCCACGATGCATAGCCTCAAAAGAGGCCTCATCGTCGAGAAAAATGATTAATCATGTGTACATAGATTTAAAGCTCACGGAACACCACTCAAACATTTAGAACATATTGTCATTCCTCATGGGCTAATTTTTGCACTAATACAATAGGTGTATAGATGACGTCGCACAATGCACATCGTGTACTACCTCAATAAATAGGGCGATGTGCCCAAGATTGGAACCAATGCACGCAGAAAGGTGAAGATGTTTATGTACCCCTTTTCACCTTTATTTGTTATTTTTTGTCTTTTTATATTTTTTTTGTTAAAGTCTTAAAATAATATTCTTAAAATGCCTATAAGTTGATTTCAAGCTAAACATCGATTATTGTCTCAGTAGAGTTGTTAGAAAAGTTGTAACGCCACAAATCAACCATTTCCAAAATCTCACTTTTCTCTCGAGTCTCGAGTGAGACAAAAACCAAAATAGTAGGCTTCACAAGAGTGCATTTAAAAATAATGATTTGGACTAGTTTTGACTTTTTTAGAGTCGCCGCTTAATTTACTCCTCAAAAAATTAGGAAAGAAAAATATTTTGCGTGTTCAAACGCATTTTAGAGATTTTGTTCTTAGTTCGGTGCTTGGTTATACGTGAGAAAGTGCATTGGGGTTATATCTCACGTGCTCATCAACTGATGGTCTCTACTTTAAACTTTTGGTAATTTAAAAAAATATATTTTACACTTTATTTATTTATCCAATCATAGGGCATACATCTAAAGGTGAATCTCAACCTAGACATGTGTCTAATTTTGTATCATTTTGTTCCTAAAGTATGCATCTATATCATGGTCCTAAATTGCTAGTACATGTATGTGAGTAGCAAAACTCGAAAAACGAAGATACACAATTTACTAATAACTCTAAGAAGACGCTCGAATCAATTCTTTAACAAAAGTCAAAAACCATGTCCGTGAAAGTTCCCAGATCTGAGAGCTCAAAAGTTCATCCCGATTCCCATAGCCAATCTCTAAAAAATGGCCCCTCTCTCTTTGTCCCATGCTTTCTTTTCGTAAGCATCATGTAAACATAAAAATTTGACTTACCCTAATTTTCAAATAATATTATTATTTTTAATAATATTAAAATAATATTTTGAATTTTTATATTTAAAATAATTTAAAGAAAGAATTAAAACCTAATTAAGGATTAATTATTGTGATAATTAACCCTAATTAAGGAAATTATTCAAAATTCCAAAAATAATTTAAGGATAAAATATTGTATTTATTTTACCCAAATTAGACCAAAAAGAGGTTAAAAATATTTAATTGTGATTTAATCAAGAATTATGTTTAATTCATTATTTAAACCAATTAAATAAAATACCCCAAAATTCCCAAAAATACCCAAAAATAAATAAATTATTATCATAATTTTTATTATGAATCTAAAAATATACTTTGTGAAATTTTTTGTGAATAAAAAGTTTAAAATGAATTAAAAATCGATTTGAATTATCTTTTAAAGAAAAATAAAATCTGATGATCTGGTGCAGTATAAGTTATTTTTAATCTTTGCAGCAGAAATCTGGACCATCAGATGAGCGCATAGGCATCATCCAACAGCCTAGACACTCTTACGCAGCCAGATGTAGTAGAGCCACGCGCGCGTGCCCACACAGGAACAACTAACGCACTAGCTAACCCCCGTTAGTCAAAGGAGCTGGTCGCCGATAGAACACAACAGAATTCCGTGACCCGTTACACAAAACAACACTATTACACATCGTCTTCTTCGCCAGGCCAGACGCTCACCAGATTCGCGAACATCGTCGGGGCGATTCTTCTAGAAGGGCTACCGGGGTCATTTCTCCACCTTATCAATTAACCCTTATCTCTGCTTCATCATCGCCTACAATAGACCTCAACCTATTAACCCTCCCTTATCCTAAAACTAGGTTGCCATGTTTAGGGTAAGAATTAGGGATAAGAATGGAGAAGGGAAAATCCGGCTTGAATTGGCTTACCTCAACCGACCTTGAGGCACTATAAATACTCCCTTATGCTTTATAAAGCAAATCATCGAAGAAGAACCACAAATTACACACTGAATCAAACCTTGAAGATCCCGGCCAAGAGTAGTTTTTGTCAAAACTTCCTCCAGCGATCCTAGCATCGATCCAGGCTTTTTGATAACCTTCAACACATCCCATGAGTATTCTCCAAGTGTTGGTATGAATTCAGAAGCTCTGTTTTTCGTTTTGTATTTGAAAATTTGAATTTTTTCAAATTTTCCTACTTTGATCGGATTTGATCTGTTCTTGAGTTTGATTGTGTGATTTCTTTGTTGAAAATCATTATATATATCATGTATGAACTTTTGTCGAAAGAGAATTGATCAAATCAACTTGAATCAAAAAATTTGAAAATTTAAGTTTGAAAACTGGATATTTAAAATCTTTGTATTCTTGGTTTTATTTTGGATTTTTTTTATCTAGTTAGTTGCTATACATGTTTGTTAACATGTTAAAATGATTTTCAAACAGCTGTAATCACGTTTTTATCATTTTTGATCAAACATAAATTCTGAAAAAATAAAGCTTGAAAATTTAATTTTTGAAATTATGTGTTATTGCTTTTAATCTGGATTTGTTGATCCAAATAGTTGTTATACATGTTTGTTAACATGTTAGGATGAATTCCAAGTAACCGTTTCATCAATTTGATCATGTTGATCAAATCTTGTTTTTAAAAATTTCTAGATTTTGATTCAATCTTAGAAAATTGTTTTAGTGTTTGAATGATGTTCTTATTTTGGTTAAGTTCAGCTATATTAATCATTTCGAAGCTAATGGAACAAAAATAAGACCTTGAAATGGCCTAATTTGAAAGATTCCAAAATTTGACCTATGAATGGTATTTTAAAATTGATCCTTGCAAAGACTTCAAATTGTGATTTATGTTAGGAATGATTCTTCATGATCATATGAACTTACTATAGCTTACGAATCATAATTTTATGATCCCAATCAAAAGTTATGGAATTCTGAAATTTGGACCAAAATAAGAACACACGGTCATAAAGTTTTAGCATAGGATCGATGATCCTTGGTCCTGTTCTTTAGGAGGGACCGAGAAAACGAATTACATGTCAAAATCCATGATCGATGAAACGCACCAAAGACCGAGAATCCTAAGACCGAGTTTTATGACCTAGGACCGGTGTTCTTCAGCTAGGATCGAGGACTAGGACCGGTGTTCTTCAGCTAGGATCGAGCACTCCCTTTAGCCTAGGACCGATGTTTCTAACCCTAAGAGTTATCCCTCACTTAGCCTAGGACCGATTATTCTAAACTTAGGACTAAGCCCTCACTTGACCTAGGACCGGTAAACTTAACCCTAACCCTAGACCTATGACTGATGTTTCTAACCCTAGGACCGAGCCCTCACTTAGCCTAGGACTGGTAAACCTAACCCTAAGCCTCGACCTATGACCGATAGCTACCTAACCCTAGGAACGAGCACCTAAACTGGTAGACTTGACCTAGGACTGAGCCTCATAGATCCATGATCGAGCCACTCGAGTTTGGGATCGAGCCTCTCGAGCCTAGGACCGAGCTTTCCGGTCCCTTGACCCATGCAACCGAGCCATGGTCCGAACCACTCCGATCTTAACTGAGCCTAGATCGGCCAAACCGAACCTAGACCCTAGGACTCTGGTCCTTAAGCCTGTTTGGTTCCACTTTTCAAAATCCAAAACTATTTTTATAATTTTAGAATCCGAACCCATTTTCAAATAATCCCGGAAGGTCATAAAATGATATTTTTTATATTTTTGGGATATTTCTTAAACCAATGTTTTGGATAGGCCCCGTTTGAAATTTATTTTTAAATTCTAACATTCTCCTTTAATATTTCCAGGTTTTGTTAAATCTGAATACCAACACAACAAGACACATCCCTTTTAAGTAATTTTATACAATTATTTAAAGTTCATCCTTACTTAAGACCCCTAGACTACTAATTAAAGGAAAAAATTATTATAATTGGATTTATAAAAGCCAAACATTATTTATTTTAGAAGTATTTTCGAAAACCGCCCTTAGGCGGGCGCGGAGGACAGTGCGAAAACCCTTTCCCGAGCGTAAATAGATAACAAACCGTCATTTTTCAGAAACTCTAGTATAAATACGTTTGTACACGTATCATTTTATTGATTTTCATAAAATCTCTTGGCGACTCTGATTTTCAAATAAATAATCTTTTAAATTCGTTATGTTTGATTAATTTAAACCGAGTTCTTAGCCTCCCAGAGTTTTTAAAATTTGAACAAAGAATTAATTATTTTTACATAATTAATCTATTACCGCTCTAGGTATTTTCAAAATCTTTTAAAAACTAAATGTTTCATTTTAAAAGATGTATGGCACGCAAACCAAGGTTAAAATGCATCGAACCTCGAGCATCCCCGCGATAGTCCCTCCATATTTCCACGAGTCCCTCGACGCGTGCTAAGCTATAGAATGGGACAAATATCGTGGGGGTTACAAATACATGTCCTTGACGCATCCCAACCTCAAGTTGTCAAAGCTCTTTTTCGCCTCGAGTCGAACGCATGTCAATTCCAATTTGGAGCTTTACTTAGAAACCCTTCAAAGACGTGTCGCTCAAAGCCTTAGCTCGGTCCTTAGTTTCACACGACCTCCTGGGGGCGATCCTCTTTTCATCCTTCAGTTCTCTTGGCAATGCGGATAATGAAGAGCCTTTTATAGGTTGTTAGCGGCACACAACTCTTCGGTGATCCTTCGGTCATGTGGAGAAAGTCGAGAGAGCGTTGAATCTCTAGTCGATTCTTTGGATCGTCACTCTCCTCTACCATAAGTCGCCAAAGAACTCGCCTCCCAATCTCTCTCTATTTTATTTCCTTCGTCGAGTTTGGGCAAAAGCAGGCTTAGGCCTGATCCCTTAAGGAAGGGCCCATTTGGAAAATAGAGGTCTAGGCACTTGCCACGTCCATGTCTCGTTTGATTTGAAGATTCAAGATCTGGGTACTTAATTGCGCTTGGACTTCATTTGGTCTTCATATTTTTTTTCAATATGGAAAATAAAAACATAAAACCAATATTTATTTTAAGATTGTTTTAATTTGTTTGATTTAATCATAATATTAATTTTATTAAAATAAGTTTGTAACCCTTGGAAAAACCCTTCTTCGACATAAAAGGTTTTGTGAAAAATCTCGAGGTTCAAAAAATTTAAACATCGCTTTTTGTGTTAGGAATTTTCTTTAAATAAAACAATATTTAAAAGATTTTTAAATATTTCTTGACAACTTTTGAAATTAATTAAAAATGATTAATTTTAGGGTTTAATTTTAATTAATTTGAAGATTTGCGGTAATCAAATTACAATTTTATTTTTAGAAATATGTTAGTTTAAATCAATTAAAAAGATTATTTATATGAAATAGAGTCGCCGATTGATTTTTTTAAAATCAATAAAAGTTGACATACATGTACAAATGTATTGGCAAATATTCAACCATAAAATACTATAAACAGTAAGCATAAAAGCTTATGCAATTTGAAATATAAAAAATTCAAATTTAAATTGTAAATATGAATTAGAGGGTGATTGTACTTTACCAAGGATTGAAGAACACTTCTTGATCCTTAAGGAAACTTTTGGGATGCTCAGATTAAATCTTTAAAACTTCAAACAAAAAATTCGAAAAATCCAAAAGCTTCAAGCTTTAATGACGGATTTTTGATTTTCTTCAATTTGAAGGGGGAGTAGATTCCTTGGATTCGGAATGACTTAGGGGGAGTATTTATAGTATCCCTAAGTTGGTTGATCCGTCCAAGTGGACTGAATCATCCAAAAGTCATCAATGGTGTTTTGTCTATTCTTAGTTCAAGTGGTCGGAATATGGGTGATTCATCCCTATTCTTGTAGAAGAAATGATCACCGAAGTAGGGTGATCATTTCACCTTTTGAATCAGCCAAAAAAGTTGACGGTGGAGAAAGTTCCAAAAATGGAAAATCAAAGACATGTCTTTAATCCTATCATTACGACATCGCGATGAGGAAGATGATCGGAGGCCAAAACGACGTCGTTTCATGCACGTTAGGCGTTCGCGGGGCATTCTATTAGCGCGAATGTGTTCCATGAGCTTCGTTTACGATTCAGCTAATGGAGCGTTAGCTGATCGGGTGTGGTGCAAGTGTGCGTTCCCTTCGTTGCAGTGGACTACGCAGGCACGTCTAGGTCAGTGGATGAGATCCCAGTTCTCATCTGATGGCCTAGTTTTTGGGTGTAGCTTCTTCTCCCGGTTTCGCTACACCCGATCACGATTTTATTTTTTTATTAAATTCGTAAGGCTTTGTTTGAAATTGGTTTTTATTTCACCCTTTTGACTTTAATTTTGATCTTCTTAAATACAAAAAAATATTAAAATAAATATGGCAAGTATTTACCAATTTATTTTTATTTTTATATTTTTAGAGTTAAATAAATAATTCTGGGAGATGAAATGGGTACCTCATTCATCATAAATTATTTATTTTAATCCCTGATTTTTTTCTAAAATTTTTTAAGACAAATGAGTACAACATTTATCCAAAATAATTTTATTTTTATTATTTTGCCATTTTCCTTAATTAATTAGGCTTTAATTATCACAATAATTAGCCTAATTAATTGTTTTAATTGATTTTATTTATTCAAAATAAATCAAAATAATTATTTTTAATTTTATAAATTAGTGTGGAGATTTTTAGTGATTACAGAGTGCCGCTTTCGATTCGAGTATGACATCTAACACTAGGTTATCTAGTTTAATTTATAATGAGGGGGTTTAGAAAGATAGAACATGTAGCGTGCTGATTATTTGAGTGACCTGGTGATGCTGTATATAGTAATCCGTCAAGGTGTTTCCAAGTGTTGTTGTAGGGATATTTCTTTGGTGGTTATCCTAACAAAGATAGTTCTTTGGGAATCCTGTTTTTACAGAACTTAACAAAGTACCCGTAAAATTCATGAAATAATGATAAAAAGATTATCATAGGTATTAAAACATCAATTCCTATCTTAGTATGAATGTCAACAGATTATTCAAGTTAGTCATGTATAAATGGCTAAGGGTTATTGTCATGAGATATGCTAGGAATATGAAAGTTTTAGTAATGTTTTATGTGGGTTACTAATAAGTAACATTTTCAGGGTGATCATAAACATATGATCATTATACCATCAATAGATAAGTCTTAGTGAGAGCTAACAAGCTTACTTATGGGGTTTATTAACAAGTAATGCATCGTGTACTCATGTATATATATATATATATATATGTGATCATGGTGCCATCAACAGATAAATTTACTATGGGAGTTAACAAACTTTCTGGGAAGGTCACTCACAAGTGAGGTAAAAAATGATCACACATAAATGATCGTGGTGTTATCAATATATAAATTTTCTTGGATTAATAAGAAAAGATCTATCGAAAACTTAAGATTTCATCAAAGTACCTATCAAGAGATAGGGTTTGCTTGAGTACCTTATCATGAGATATGGTTTTGTTTGAGGACCCATCGAGTGATAGGGTTTTGAAGTACATGTTCGAGTGATAGGGTTTTGATACCTATTTGAATGATAGGGCTTGGGTTAGATCATGTAAGAATGATCGATGTGTCTGTTGACAAAACAAGGATGAGTATTTTTGTGAATTGAGAGATATACCTATTGATGAATAAGATTTTGACTAGAGTACCTATTGAGAGATAGGGTTTTAGTGATGTTGAGAGAAGTGATACCTATCGAGAGATAGAGTTTTAACAGAATCATATATAAACGATGTCCTGACCTATTGACAAATAGGGGTTTTAGACGAAATCGTGTACAAACGATTAGCGCACCTATTAATAGATAAGGTTTCTAACGGAACCATATACAAATGATGTATCAGCCTATTAATAAATACAGTTTTTAGACGGAATTGTGTACGAACGATTAACACACCTATCAACATATATGATTTCTAACGGAATCATATACAAATGATGTATCGACCTATCGACAGATAAGGTTGAGTCACCGAGTCATGTACGAACGACGACATATTAACAAGTGGGATTTAGTCATAGAGTCGTGTACGAATGACATCTCGACCTATTAACAAATAAGATTTAGTTACAGAGTCATGTATGAACGGCGTCTCAACCTATCAATAAATATGATTTAGTCACAAAGTTGTGTAAGAACGACGTCTCGACCTATTAACAAATAGGATTCAGTCACGGAGTCATATATGAACCATATCATGACCTATTAAAAAATAGTGTTTAGTCACGGAGTCGTGTATGAACTACGTCTCGACCCATTAACAAACAGGATTTCTCATGGAGCCGTGTACGAATGACATCTCGACCTATTTATAAATAGGATTTCTCATTGAGTTGTATACGAACGACATCTCGACCTATTAACAAATAAAGTTTTAGTTTGAATCATGTACGAATGATCATGGGTCCTTGTTGACAAACAAGATTGTTAACGAATCATCTTACAAATGATATTTACGCTTGTTAACAAACAAATCTTATCACGTAATCATGTACAAATAATTTCTCGTACCTATCAACAAATAGAGCTTCTAACATAATTATATTCAAATAATGTCTCGACCTATCGACAGATAGGATTTTAACTAGACCAGATCTCAGGTCCTTGTTGATAGACAAGATTGTTAAAGATCATCTTGCAAATTATTTTTATGCTTGTTAACAAACAAGACTTATAACTGAATCGTGTGCGAATGATTTCTCGCACCTATCGACATATAAAGTTTTTAACGGAATCATATACAAATGATGTCTCGACCTATCGATATATAGGGTTTTAACTAGATCATGTACGAATGATCTCGGGCCCTTGTCGACAGACAAGATTGTTAACGGATCATCTTACAAATGATCTTTATGTTTGTTAACAAATAAGTCCTTATAACAGAAACGTGTACGAATGATTTGTCGCACCTATCAATAGATAGGTTTCAGATACCTAACTATAATTAGAGTTTTGGTACCTAATGACAATTAGGGTTTTAGTGAAATCGTATAAAAATGATCTATCACACCTATCAACAGATATGGTTTTGGATACCTAACTACAATTAGAGTTTAGACGGGATCGTGTACGAACGATCTCACGTACCTATCAACAGATTGAGTTTAAATACTTAACCACAATTAAGGTTTTAATGGGATCGTGTGAAAATGATCTCACGTACTTATCAATAGATAGAGTTTAGATATCTAATAACAACTAGGGTTTATAGCGGAATCGTATAAAAACGATCTATCGTACCTATCAATAGATAGGGTTTTGGATACCTAACTACAATTAGGGTTTAGATGGGATTGTGTACGAACAATCACATGTACATATCAACAGATAAGGTTTAGATACCTAACTACAATTAGACTTTTAACGGAATCGTGTACAAACGATCTCACGTATTCATCAAAAGATAGGGTTTAGATACCTAATATCAACTAGGATTTTTAGCGGAATCGTATAAAAATGAGCTATCACATCTATTAATAAATAGGGTTTTGGATACATAACTACAATTAGAGTTTAGGCGGGATCGTGTACGAACGATCTCATGTACCTATCAATAGATAGGGTTTAAATACCTAATTATAATTAAGGTTTTGATAGGATCGTGTACAAACGATCTCACATACCTATCAACAGATAAGGTTTATATATCTAATAATAATGAGGGTTTTTAGCGGAATCGCATAGAAACAATCTATCGCACCTATCAATAGATAGGGTTTTGGATGTCAAACAACAATTAGGGTTTTAGCGGAATCGTATAAAAATGATATATCGTACCTATCAACATATAGGGTTTTGGATACCTAATAACAATTAGGGTCTAAACGGGATTGTGTAAGAATGATCTCACGTACCTATCAACAGACAGGATTTGGGAGACTCGATTTTGCTTCTTCTTTTTTGCAGCATCAGTCGCGGGTCTACGCCTTTTGAGGGAATATTTCAATAGAATTTTTGTTTCCCTTTTCTTTTTCCAAAATGGTCTTCGCAATTAATTTTAAAATTAGTCGAATTTTTTAAGGTCTTATTTATGGACAGATTACTCATGTTTTTGGATAAAAGAACATTTTTTGTTCAGTTAGTTCTTATTCTTGTTTATCTCTTTTCTTTTTTCTATATTGGAATGAACCTTGATCATTTGAAATTAATCATTACATTTTCGAATTTGAAATGTATTCGGGGCCAGGCTTTGAACGTATTTTCTGTCCTTTGTGATGATTTTTCTTTCATCAAGGAATAAGATTTATTTTTCCCCAACTTTTGAGATATTAGGTATAAATTTAATTTTGTGTACAAACGATTATTTATGATCACAACCCTCGAGGAATATGGTCAACATTTTATCATTTTGATAAAAATAGTGTAACTTATTTTTAGTTGCTCAGCCTTGAACCACATTTCTTGAAAGTTCAACTCATGGCAAAAACATTTGGGAGAGGTTCTTCAACTTTCTACTTTGGGTTTTCATATGACATTTTTCTCTTCTTTTTTTTACTTTTATTGACTCACAGGTATATCTGGTAGAATCGATTGATCCTTGTCATTTCTGTAATAATCAAGACTAGAGTTTGATTAGGTAACAGATGATGATTTCAATACCTCAACCACTTGCGTTATTTTTTTCGTTCTCGGGGTATATCTGATTGAATCAGTACATTTTTCTCTTGTCATAGAAATCATGACTAGAGTCCGAGTGAGCATAAATGATGATTTCAATACCTCAACCAACACAGGAAAATTTTGTAATTTATTTTATAAATTTTGGGGTTTATTTCGGTTCTCTTTTTGACATTTTCATTTTTTGGTTTTTTTATTCTCAAAACATGAGTTATAAGCCTCTAATTCTTTAACAAAAGTAACGATGATGTGTTATTTCTCAATTTGGGGCTCTGGGTCTCGCTTTTATGGGGTTTATTCAGGTTCTTTTTCTTCAAAAACCTTTGATGGAGGGTTACTCTCAAGATAATCGCCTATAGACGGAAAAAAAACTTATGATCGATATCTCTTGAACCAGGATTATTGTGAAATCTTCAGTTTTGTTTCTGAGAATATCAATCGAATGGAAGCGATATTCTTAGCTTTGCCCCTACTTGTTTCCTAAAATCCGAAACATCGGCTCTAGGATCAGATTAAAATTTTATTCCTTTCTCAAAAGATTTTCTTTCTTTCTTGAGGAAGGGACTAGGGGGTTTTATATATGTAATTGAGACCGGGCCCGCAAACATGCAAGTTGCCTACGTATCTTCTCTTCCTTATTTTTTTCATTGAGAAGAATTAGGTCTCCGTAGTTCGGGCATGAGTCCTCTGTCCATGTTGCAAGTTATACAAAACTTGGGATTGGATTATGTTTAAGTAAGCTTTTTTCAATGTCGAACTTCAAACCAATCTACGCATTCTTGATATTATACAAAATATTTTTGAAGCGCATCTAGATTTCTTGGAGCAATGAACCCTTCGCCTTCTATGTTAGATAGGCGTGCAGCTCCTTTAGAGAGGATTTCCTTAAGTAGAAAGGTTCTTCCCATTAGGGACAAAACTTGCCCCTGGGTCTAAGAGTTCCCAGGTTCATTTGAGAACTAGATCTTCTTTTAGGTTTTTAGGTTTCACTCTTCTATTGAAAGTATCTGACATGTGTTTTACATAAAGCGTTTAACCTTTTATCCTCCATTAACGTTAGTTGGTCATATCGAGATTTGAGCTATTCTTCTTCTATAACTTGTCTTTCTAAGACTATTCTTAGGGTTGGAATCTCGATTTCAATGGGTTGTACAACGTCCATGCCGTAAACTAAATAGTAGGTAGTTTTGTTTATCGATGTTCGAGCGGTTGTACGATATCCCCATAAGACATATGTCATCTTTTTGTGCTAGTCCTTATACGTGTTGGTCATCTTCTTGATGATCCTAATCAAATTTTTGTTTGCTGCTTTGACCGCACCATTGGTTTGGGGTCTATAGGGCGATGATTTGTGATGCTCGATCTTGCACTCGTCGAGCAATTGCAACGCATTTCCTTGGAAGTGTCAACCATTGTTTGAAATTAGGGCGTGATGAACTCCATATCTAGCGATGATGCTAGATCGGATGAACTTTGTCACTTAAGATGATTTCAAGACCTTGTAGGAGGCACGAGTATGAACTCATGTCCATTTGACGCATGGGCACATATTTTCCTAATAACGTTGATGCCACATGTAGAAAAAGGTCAAGGGGATGTCATGTTGTAGAGGAGCGAGACCGGTGTATTCTTTAAGTTAGCATAGATTTGGCACTGGTGACATCTCCATACATAACTCACACATTATTGCTCGAGGTTTTTCCAATAATATCCTAAGTGGAGTATTTTCTTGGCTAAAGTCATTCCATTCATGTGTGGTCCATATATCCCTGCATGTACTTCTTCCATGATCCTCTTGGATTCGTGATTATCTATGCAGAGAATGTTTTGACCCTCGAAAGATCAGCGGTAAAGCCTGTTGGTGATCCAAGCATAATTGGTGGAATACTGGTGCAAAGTCCGTCATTCCTTAGCTCGGAAGTGGGAAGGATATTCTCCCTCCATACTCAATGTACTTATGGAGAATATCATACTAGGGTTTAACAATATTCTCACAGGAAGTGACTGCTCCTGATTCAAAAGAAGGTTGTTGCTTTTGTCGGATTTTTAGAGGTTTGACTTTAATTTTGTCGGGAATTTGAGTCATGACTGCCATAGTAGCCAGTGAATCCGCAAAATGGTTTTGGCTTCTTGGAGCGTGAACAGATGATACTTGATCGAATTTGTTCATGAGTGTGGTAAAGTGGGCGTGGTAGGGTTTCAAGTTTTCCTCTTTCACTTGTCACGTGTCATTGGCTTGGGATATAATCAAGTTAGAGTCATCAATGACTTCTAACTTAGTCTCCCCTTTTTCGTAAGTCAATTTGAGACCCAAGAGACATGTTTCATATTCAGCCTCATTATTGGTGATGGGGTGTTCGAGTTTTATGGATATTGGGTTATATGTCCCTTTCAGGTCGACTAACAAAATCTCAATTTCGTAACTCTACTTTCCGGAAGATCCGTCAAACATCAGTTTCCATGTGTATGATGTTATACTCATAATTCTCTTGTCAGGGAATTTGAGTTCGTCTTCTGACACAACAATGATGGGTTGGTCAACAAGGAAGTCCATAACAACATTTCATTTGACAGAATTATGTATTGTATAGGCTATGTCGTATTCGGATAATATCATTATTCATTTGTCTAGCCTTGATGACAGAAGGGTTCATTGGAATAAGAAGTGGATCGGGTCCAATCATGATACCAACTTGATGGGATGGGCTTGCATGTAGTGTCTCAACCTTTTGGTGACCCATTCTAAGGCCCAACAGATTTTCTCAACTGGAGTGTAATTAAGTTCACACCCAGTCATCCTTTTACTAATGTAATACACAACCGTTTCGAGTTTGTCCTCATTTTCTTGAGTCAACTAGCTTCTAATGGTTGTGTTTGTTACAGTAAGGTATAGGATGAGATGAATGTCGGCTCTAGGCGGCATGAGTATGGGAGGTGATTTTAAGTAATCCTTGATTATGTCAAATGCTTGTTGACAGTCTTAATCTTAGTAGCTTAAATAGTGAGGAATATGATCGGAGGCTAAAACGACGTTGTTTTGTGTGCGTTTGGCGTTCGCAAGGCATTCCATCAAAGCGCGGGCGTTTTGTGAGCTTTGTTTGCGATTCAGCTAACAGAGTGTTACATGATCGAGTGCGGTGCGAGCGTGCGTTCCTTTCGCTGCAGCGGGCTACGCGGGCGCATCCGGTTCATTGGAGATCCCAACACTCATCTGATGGCCCAATTTTCGGCTGTAGTTTCTTCTCCCAGTTTCGACTTCACTTGATCACAATTTAATTTTTTTTATTAAATCCTTAAGAGTTGTTTAAAATTGATTTTTCTTTCATCCTTTTGTCTTTAATTTTGATCTTTTTAAATAAACAAAATATGAAAATAAATATGGAAATTATTTTATCAATTTATTTAATTTTATTTTATATATTTTTAGGGTTAAATAAATAATTTTGGGAGATGAAATGGGTACCTCATTTCATCTTAAATTATTTATTTTAATCCTTGATTTTTTTTAAAATTATTTTAAGATAAATTGATAAAACATTTATCCTAAATAATTTTATTTTTATTATTTTGATCAATTTTTTTTAATTAATTAGGTTTTAATTATCATAATAATTAGCTTAATTAATTATTTTAATTAATATTTAGTCATGGGATTAATTATTTTAATTTTATAAATTAGTGTGTAAATATTTAGTGCTTATAAAGTTTAATTTAAAATTAAATTATAAATTATGTATAAAATATGGAAGTTTACATCATTTAAACTTCTGATTTTAACACGTAATATTATTCTATATAAAAACTCATTACACTCTTTCATTAGACTTTTTTTTATTTAGAAAGCTATATAATCATTGAAAAACTGTCTTTCATTTCAGAAAAGAATTTATTGTTTTTTTTTATTTTGATTCAAATTAAATATGTTTTTATATGTTTGGAAGAAGATTCTAAATTATCAAGATTGTTATTAAAAAACAAGAATATTATGAAGAACAAATCTACTAAAAATAAACTGAATTTGATTGATTACTTTGATAATTGAGAATGTATTCATTTTATTTAATATAAATATTATTGTATAGATCACCACATTATTATTTCTTATGTCAAACATAAATTTTATTTTCAAATTAAAATCTATATCATAAAATAATATCAAATTTTATAATATCTTCACGTAAAATAAATAAATAAATTTTCAGACTTCTTAATGTAAAATTGAAACATAAACATTTTAAGAAGGAATGCTATAACCTCTTTTTATTTAATTTCTTTAAATGTTATAACCTCTTCAATATAGAATGAAATTAGTTTTACCTAAACCCAAAATTGTATTTACCAAATAATGAATTATAAGTCCAAAAATTATATACACAGTTACAAATATAAATTATAAATAAATATAGCTAAAGAAGTTTTGGTTTTGATTGCTCTTTTGATTTCATAATCTCATAGTCTGAGTTTTGGATGAAAAATTATAAAAATATTTTTTGTTTAACAAGTATCTGATCTGAAAATGACATAATTTTCTATCCTAATTTAAATATAAAGTGTTTTCATTTGGGCAGGTTAAAACTATGTGATTATTTAAATAATATCATATTAATATTTTTTTTAATATCAAAATAACTTAATTTATTAATTAAAATATTTTTTTTATTTTTTTCATAAAATTTTCAATATAAAAGAATATTTTAATAATTTAACACTTATTCAATATTTCTATTATTTGTTTTTCTTTCAACAACTTCTAAATTAGTACAAACTTAAATTTTTTCAAAAAAAATATTTGTTTCCTCATATATTAAAAGAACCATATAATTAACATGTATCAACAAATTATATAGAATCTAAATAGAAGGTTAATAATACATATAATTCTAATGATATAATTTTCATAAAGTCTATCCAACATATTTCAATAATCAATATACTTCTATAAATGCTCAAAATAAAAATCAAAAAACAAGTACCCAAAATTATATCACATACCTTCCAAAATTCCTTTCATAATTTCTTTTATCCCAAAAATTTTGTTTGCCCAATTCTGTTCGAATTGGTTTAACTTATTTAATATCCAAAAGCTACATTACATTATGGACAGGTTCATTGCATATACTTAAATAACAACAGAACTTAAGTTATTCAGTTGAGAGTTTGATCTTCTCTTGTTCTTCAAGCTTATAAAGCATGGCTAGAGCTGCAGAGTCGAAAGAGCTCTTCTTGTCGGCTTGTTCATGTCCAGACATTTCGATGGCACCAAATTCAGGTATGATTAGTGTAATCTTCGACATGTAACTGTTGAAACCTGTCTTTTTTTCAGCACCTTCACCAAATTCTATTGGAGTCCTGCCAATCATCATAACAAACATTAGGCCTCAATTGTTCAATATGTTAATTACATTATATCAAACACATCTTATCATTTGAATTATGTTGATTTTGATATGTTATTTAAAATTACTTAGAACTTTTAGATTCAACTCAAATTAAGATAATGTATAGTTCAGACAACTTTAATTTTTGAGAATAATTCAAATTACGTAAATATAAGGGTAAGATACTTTTAATATTATTGTTATGGTGCTTTTGGTTTAAATTATGTGTTAAACCCAATTCAGACATGTTTAAAAGGTTAACTATTGTTCAACCATGGGAGAAATTGCCTAGTAGTTAGACATAAAAGGAAACTAATATAAATGAGAAGACTATTAACCTTGACTTGTGCTCGGTTGTCTCGAAAGTTGGCATAGGCCATTGTTGTTTCCTGCAAAGTTCATACAGCGATACTCGGGGTCCTCCTTTCTTCTTATTAATCAACGCAACTGGTTTATCATGTTAAAGACAGATCATTTCAAGGCTTGTACTAGTTCTCTTGATTTCTCATAAAGGAAGAGGAAGAAGAATAGAAAGACACATACCAGGTATATTTGACTCTGAATTATTAATACATTTTTCTAAAATATGTTTTTTCTCTGTCTTCTGCTTTTTATGTGGTGATATTGAAGACACTAATGTGTCACCTTCTCTACTAGTTTTGTTGAATACATCATTTTTCATGTTTAGCAAAGTGAAAGTACCACAACCGTTGGATTCCTTTTCCGTGTTGCTGCTTTTTGAATGTGAGATTCCTCTCTCCTGGTTCAATAATGTCTTGCGATCAGATTAAGACTTGATGAATCATCAATAAATTTATCAATCAAACTTATCATTCTTTTAAGGAGTGAGTTGAACAAAAATTATATAGAAAGGGATTTAAACAAATACAAGAATCAATGCAACACCAAAGAGAAAAAAACAAGATTAGTTTCTTACTGTACATTCAAATTATCATTACTTTATTTTTCAAAACAAATATTAAATACCAAGAATATACTTAGTCATTTAACCTAAATAATCTAGTTTTTCATCAAACAATATTTTTCTTCCAAAAAATTGGTTTATCAAGTTAAAATAAAAGTTATTCTCAAAAATCAGGATGATTACTTGTCACATTTATTGAACAATTTGTGTTTATTATTGAATATATATATATACCCATGTTTTGTTCATAATGAGGAAAATATATCAAATTTATGCCCATAAAAACTGTAAAGAAAAGTGGATCATCTGGAATGAGATAAAATAAAAGATCTTTTTAGAACAAGTGCACCCCAATCATCAGGCTTTTGAATAGTTTGTCATGAGTAAACCAAGGGTTGTGATAATCCCTAGTAACAAAGTATACACATATTCTCTTCTATATCTATTAGGTCTCACATATTCTCTAAGTTTCATCTCCTCTTCTATATTCTATATTATACATGTCGCAATCATCAGAAATGAACAAAATAAAATATTTTTCTAGGACAAGAGCAGGCCAATCAGAATTTTGAATATCTTGTTCTTTAATCTTCTCACATCAATGGACAAAGGCAATCAAAACTCCCCTTATTCTTTCTAGTCATTTTATCAGCTCTTTTATAAAATGACCATTTAATTCAAAAAAAAAATAATTATTTAAAATTTTAAAAATAGAGAAAGAAACATACCTTTAATTCTTTCAGCAATATAAGAGCTGCATTTCCTTTTGCAAGTTTACGAGTATGTCCAGAACCTTCTCCAACCAAAAGGATATCTTTGAGCTGCAACCTTATTTCAGCATTCACAACTTCTCCCCTAGTAATAGAATTCTCTTTGATAAAATACCCGAGTGAATCACATAGTTCCATCAACTCTCGAAATGGAGCCAGTTCGAGTTTGTCGGGAGTAACAATGGGAGATAATAAAGGTTCAAATATTCTCCATACTTCATCCAAATTCAGCTTAGAATCAATTAGAATTGCCCCAGCTATGCTCTCTACCAAATCTCCAAGGACCTGTCATTGCATATAAACAAGTCAAAGAAATGAACATTGAAAATGCAATGTTTATCGTGATCTGAAAAATCTTAAGATTCTTATGTTTGCCAAAAATTACAATAATCTAAAAATAATTTGATCGTGATTGAGAAAAATAATATCTATAACAAATGAGTCAAAAAAGTTACATTTTATAAAATAATTTATATACAAAATGAGTCAAAAAAAAGTTACATTTATAAAATAATTTGTATACCATAACATCATATTATAATCTGGATCATGATCCCAAAAAGAATTCGACAAAATACAAGTTTCCAAATATAGGCTCAATACCTTTGGAACATTTAGACATTTATTGTTGGGTGTGCTATCAGAAAAAGTAATGGAATTCGCGAATTCTGATATATGACTACGAAGCATTTCCGATCCATGTTGAAGATGGACATGAAGGTTATGCTTCACTGCAGCATATCCAAAATTTTCGTTACTGACAGATGCTGCCCGCAAGTCTGTTAACTCCCCTGGATCAGTATCAGTGTGCTTTTGGAAGAGATGCATTGTAATGAGTATGTCAAGAACCGAATCCCCAAGAAATTCAAGCCTCTGTTGGATATTCGCAAGAAAAAACGTTAAATTGCAAATAAATCTAGAAATAATTATAATAAAAATAATAATAATAATAAATTAGCTACCTCATAACAGAAATTTGACTCTTTTTCAGTGGAGTGTGTAATAGCCTCTTGTAATAGTCCTTTGTTGGAGAAGACATATCCAATCTTCGACTCCAAATCTTCGATATTGTTATTTTTCGGAACATAAGACCGAAGAGACGCGATTTTAATTGTTTCATTCACCATCGAAAAATCCAGATCTAAGTCAATCCCAAAACGTTTCATAATATGAATTGCAGCTCTCAATCCTCCACCAAGATAGTATGCACCTATAAGTGCCTCGAAACAATCCGATATTGTTTTTGATCCCATCCATCTATGGCCTTTGTCACAAATCATCCCCAACTTAATGTTAATATTATTAGTTTGAAAATTTTCATCCAAAGGCACATTCGGTGTATCAACTTCACATAAACAGGGGTAAGGACGTATGGACATTTGCCCCGGTGCATTCCACCTCCTAGGATCATAAGGACTATCACGGATATATCCCTGATAAAAAAAGATAAATAAATATAAGTTGCCTAAAACCTGTTAGGTTGTGTTTGGATTGAGGGGAATTGAAATCAAAATTGGAGTTCGATTAAAATTCAATTCATATGTTTGAAAAAAACGTACAATAGTAATTCTTGAGAAATTTGTAAGATTTTCTTCTTCTTTTCCTTACTTAATTTAAGTGGAATTCAAACTAGAAAATGTATATACATGTTTTAGTCCCAAAAGAATTCAAATTTTAAATCCAATTTCTTGTTTTAAGTCCTTAAACTAACATGAGTGATTGCCCTTCTCCGACCCTTACTGCCCAACCTCATTTGGAAACACTTTTTTTGTTTCTGGATCTTAGATGAGAAACCGTCATTAAATTTCTTTTGGAAACATTTTTTGGTCAGGTATCTAATCTGGATGTGGATCCACATGAGATCATGTTTCTACTTTGTTAACCACATATTCATAAATTTATTATTCAGATCCAGATGTGGAAGGAGTTTCTAAATGAGCACATAATTGGAATTGGCCCTCCAATTCCAATGCCAATTCACCTCTAACCGAACACTAACTTAAGGTAAATGAGAGCACAAAAAATTATGGGATTATGTTGAGAATAATGTGGAACCTGTAAGTTGTTATCGGTTCCTCTTTGATGAAGAAACGAATTACTAATAAGTTTTATTCGCTCGCCAGATAGCTGTCCTTCATGCTTGTTGAGATATTTAAGGAACAGGTGACAGCTTACAGCATACTTTAATACCGAATCTCCTAGCAACTCAAGACGCTCCATGGAAAATGACTCGTTACATCTAAGGGTTGTAATGGCTTCCAATATCTAATCAATAAAGCCAAAGAATTAGAGGAACATATATATCACTTTTCAAAGACAATGGTTTTGGCCTACTATAAGCATTAAGTAGTTTAGTTGCATTATAGTCATTTAATTTAGGACAGAGGGAGTAATAACAATACACATACCAACGAGCTTGATATACAGAAATCCATGGACGGAGATGCGAATTCTTCTCTAAGCTGGTTGGCCAACATGAGAGATTCCAGCCGATGCATTAGTGAAGGTAACAAGTAAAATGATCTGAGAACCTCTCGAGGGACATCTATGCTGACTAGGAGTTCAGGTGGAATATGGACATTGCTTAGTGTCTTCTGTACAACATCATTACTCTCTCCTGGTTTGTTACACATACCTATCAATCAAAAAAAAATCCCATTACATAAAGACATATAGTTTGATCAACACACCCAAATGCAATATAATTTTTTTTTAAAGGGGCAAGGTGGGACGGGAAAGGACAATAACAAAATGTAGACAAAATAAATGAGTTTCAAGGACTTTGCTTAAAATAAACCTCCTTTCTTGAAGTCGACTAAGAGGTTGAATGCATTATGACTTTGCTTTAGAAGCAATAGAGGTTGATCTGGGTAGGCTAGTTTAATCATATACCTAGACAATATCAAAATTACGATAAATTAGTAAGTTGATCACAATGAGGAAAATGAAAATTCTTATAGGATCAAGATTGTCCCTTACTTTCTTTTAAAGTAGTCGGAAAAAGATGAAAAACAAGAAGGGCGTCCATCAGGACTCTCTTCGAAAGGACTCGCAGCAGAAGAGTCATCAACCACGGTTAAGATATAATAAATTTTTCCAGTATGAATTGCCATTACCACCATTCCTTTCAGACTATTCTTGTCGAACGAATTATTCGCAAACTTGATTATATCAGCTGATTCTGAACTAGGATTAGATAAAATTCCGTTTTCACTGACATATTGCTCATCACCACCTAAAGCATCATTTTTCTTCAGGAATTCAATCACAGAGGAGCAAGATTGGATTCCAGTCCAATTAATTACAGGTGAGCCATCATAGGAAGTTTTTGTTGACTCCAGTGGAAGGAGAAGATACATGTTTGATAAATCCCACAACCGTTTGTTGTCTTGTTTTTGGAGTAAAAACTCTCTTTTTCTACCTTCTGATCTGGAGCAAGGAATAAATAATTTTCCATATAGACCATTGAAAAACAATTCTTGAAACCGCATTGCTTTATCTACCTAGTAATAACAAACAAAATAGGAGGGAATTAAAGAATGTGACAGAACAGGCATTTAAAGACAGGTTGTGCTTGAACCTGGTCTGGAGTTAGATGTATTTGCCCTGATGAAGAAACAGTCGATTTTATAAATTTGCTAACCAAGAAAAGTTCAACTTCAACATTCCCCACATCATCAGCTAGCTGTGATTCAAGCAAAAGAATGAAACTGCCATACTTCTCCCAGGTCAAATTACAATTGAACTGTATTTCATAGGCATAAAAGGTGGTTCCATCAACTTTCTCTCCCCATGTTCCAGATAAGGCCTTAACTTGTGTAGTCCCATGCAGTTCCTTCCTCTTTGTTGTTCCTATACATAAAAGCAATAAACATAAGAGGGAATAAACCACCCTAATAGTGTAACATAATAAAGAAAGTACTATAAGGCTGCGTCTGGTTAAAGTTTTGGAATTAGAATTGGACTTAAAAAGAGGATTTTAAATTTATAATTATGATGGAATTAAAATGTGTATAATTTGTTTAGGTGCAATTCCACTCTAATAGCCTCAGCCGTCCTATTCCAATATGCTCTCGCACGATTCAAGCCAAGGTCATTCATCAAACTATTTGTTAATTAGCTGAAAATGAGCCTACATACAGTTAAATGCTTATGACAGTTAAAATAGAAGACAAAATAGAAGGAAAAAACCAAATAACTCTCTTTAGAATTACAATTCAATCATTTCTCCAAACATAGAAATTGAATTGTATTGTCAATTCTTATAGAATTCAAATTCTAATTTCACTCATTCAAACAAAACCGCATATACAAAGGGGGTAAGCAAATGATGGAACTGAATTCAAACACAGTCATTCTCTTCTATATGGTTACCTGCGCCTGTGCTCCCATTTTTAATGTTCGGAGAAGATTTTTTTCCGAGAGAATCTTTGCCAAGAGGAAGAAGACGATCAGTTAAAGCTCCCAACTGATGCAACTTCTTACAGGCATCAAAACATACAAGCTGCTTTGACAGACGACTACTTTTAGAAGTCGGTCCGGTTAGAGTTTGGAAAGCAGCATTAGGAGGTAGTGTTAATGTGCATTGATATAGATTCTCACACTGCGATATCTGAAAAGTTGCCTTTGGCATGAAGCCCCTATGAAAAGAGATTAATTACATGGAGACTCATAATGGAAATAGGAGGAAGACTGAGAAAAGAAATATGCATACCTATACACAGGAAGGTTTTGACAGTATCGATGAACGAGTTGTACACTAGAATCTGAAGTAACAGATGCTCCGGTTGCATCAACATGATATACTTCGGTTTTCTCCATAGTAGAAACCCTAGAATTGCAGGCGACGGCGAGGTCTCTTGTTATAGCTGTATTTATCATTGAACACTCGCTCTTAATTATGTCAAACATTTCATCAGTGTGTGTCTTGTTTCCCCTGCAATTATGGATATTTTTCTTTAAAATGAAAATTTCATTAATAACCACAATCGACGCAAAAGTTGCATCTGCTATGATTGAAAAGAAACCATACATCACTTGAATTTGAAGAAAATACATCAAACTGACGGTGGTTCTCACTCGAGAAAAGCGTAAAAACATGAATCACTTTCTGGCATCATAGTTGACCCCGGAAAATAAACCGTTTTTGCTCTCTTTCCGACTTCGTCATTACGCATTTATGGGATATTATTGTGGAGTATAATAAAGTAATTATTTTGTGGTAAAGCTAGCAAAAACAATATAACAAATACTTCCGTCATCTTGAATTGGATGTCTCCATTTGGAGTATATGCACATTATTTACCTTAAACTAATAACTGAACAGGTAATGCTATCTAAATGGAAATCAGTTAGTTGGCAAAAGGTCTAGTTTTTTCACATAATTCAATGTAAAGAAGTAGTCAAATGAGGAGAAAATTTGTGTACCTTTCAAGCATCACAATGAACTGAGAGTCACATTGACGAGCCCGTCCTCGTGACTGGATATGGCTACGAACAGTTTTTGGCAAATCGAAACGTATAACAGATGAGCAATTTGGCACATCAATTCCTTCTTCAAGCACATCAGTAGTAAACAATAGATTGACCTAAAATAGGATTTCTTTAACCATTAATAACTTGCAATAGAAAAACTTTCTTGCTCAATAAAGCTAGGAAATACCTTTCCAGATCTAAATGATTCCAACATATCTTTCTGCAATTTTGGTGTCAATCCATCAGTGGATGAGCTTCCAGTTATATAAGAAACTGTAAGGTGAGATAAACATGTGATTGTCTTCATAACTCTTTCAATAACTTTTGCTGTTATAATCCTTTCTACAAAAATGAGACACAACTCTTCCATAACTCCTCTGAAATAACAAAAATAAATAAACAAGTTGACGTGATTAATACAGTACAAGGACATAGATGATGAAAACTCTGAAAATTCACATTACCCAAATGATTGAAAAATCTTTATGAGTTCATATAGCTTTGGAGATATATAGCCTATGGCAACAGCTTTAGAAAAATCAGATCCAGTTTCCAAAAGACTCTCATGGCCTGAGGAAGTAATATAATTAATGATTTGAAATTAAAGAGGAGAAATAACCAAAAGAATTTGAGAGGCTAAAATTACATACCATTTGGCAAGGATTCAACAATTGCAAATAACACTTCTTCGAGGAAAAGCTTGCGCTGGACAGAACTTCCTCCATCGTATTCACACCCTTCACTTGCATTAGATTCTTTCTCTGCGCACATTTTGATGGTCTACAAAATCAAGAAAATTGACAACAATGGATGAATGCGATGTATAAAAATTAATTTCTTTTAACTCTTGGAAAAAATTTATAGTACCTCATAGGCACATCTAAGACCAAGATCCTGGAGACAGTGCAAGATTTTTGCATGATCATTAATCAATAACTTTTGTACAGCCTTATACTGTTTTGGTTCTGATTCTTGCAACCTAAGCAATATGGAATCATACTGCTATGCAAACCACCAAAAGATTAGTACCAATTCCCATATTCTTCAGTTACATTGAAACAATATTAAGAAATACTAAAACAACATGAAAAGAAATATGTTGAACACCTTTTCCCATATACATTTCATTTTTTCTTTCAACTGCAAGTTGAAAGACACTGACGAGTCATAAAATATAGAAGACTCTTTAGCAGGGTAGAGGACCTCATCAAGCTCCTTTGAGGTCTCGATGGTAAAAACCTGAAAAATAAAAAAATAATATAATATAGCCATCAGTCACTCTACTGCCTGTCTAGTCTAGAGCATTAAATATGTAAAAAGCAACCTGAGAATCAAGTAAGCTCTCTAGTTCAGATATTTGCTCCTGACAATCTTCATCCGAAGTGACACCTGGCAGGTGTGATGGAACATTGTTCAAATGAATATTACACATAAGGATATTTATTGAAAAATAATCAAGGATGAGCCTAGATACTTATTTAATATCTCTATCAATGTAAAGGCAATAGTAGCCATAATCAACAAGGACGCGTAATAAATAAAATTTGATTCAAATGAAAATTCAAAGAATAAATAAAATTAGGAAAAAGATTGTATACAACTTACCTTTTCTAATTACAGGGGATGCGGTCATACCAAATATCTTGGGCTTGTTGTCACATTCGTGATAAAACTCCTTTATGAAGACAGTTTATCACCAATTACTATATGCTTAGATAGAAATAAAAAATAAAAAATAAAACTTTCTAACCACAATCAGCAGTTACCTTCATAATTTTGGCATAAGGATGGCTACCCGTAGCAAGATGGCACTCATCAAGTACCATTAAGTGTATCATGTCAAAGCTCAAGAATGATTTCCTTAAGGCATCCAACAAGATCTGTGGAGTCATGACAAATACCTGTAAAACATGAAGAATTCAGACACAATGAATCACTCTTAACAGAACATAATGGTTTAGAGTATTGATTTCAAAAACATATGGAAGTAACAGTAAGATTAACAATGTTTGTTCCTTTGCACAAGATGGGACTATTTTGATTTGATAGGAATCTTAAAACCTCTATTTTGTTATTGTCTTTTTCGATTATTATTTCCTTCACCTGTAAAAGCATCCCACCTCGCGTTCATAAATCTTTTGAATACAAATTTGATCCCTTTCAAAAAAATACAGTTTTTTCATATCGAAGCTTGTTTTACTAAGAAAATAATTGGCTTTTCAGGAGTCTTGGTTATGCATGATCACCTAAAACATAACATTCTTAACCCTAGACCGATAAATGCAAAATTCCATATCTGAAGTTTCAACTCATTCAGGATCTCAGATGTAAACAATTCTAATACTAAAAGCAACTAATAATATCTTTTCATGTTTTAAATAGAAACAAACAATAAATGTCTCAGCTTACATACATCGTTTGCATTCACCTCCTTCTCCCAGTGTTGACTGTTCCAATCATCTACACCCTTCAAACCATAGTACTCATCAACCCGCAGACTAGTATGAGTTTTTACAACTTCAAATTGCTGCAGAGCATAGAACAGAAATGTTTTATGATCGAAACAAGGCTACAAAAACATACATCACAAACCAAAGAATAAGAGAAAAACATATAAATAATACCTGATGAACAAGATGAACAGTAGGTGCCAGAAACATAATAAGCTTTTTCCTGCCTGGAAAACTTGAAAGAGAAAGACCCATCTCCTTAATAATCATTACAGCAATCAACGTTTTACCAGAACCTGTACCCAAGACAGTGATTGTATTCCGCCGCATTGCAGTTTCAAACACTTTTATTTGAAAACTACAAAAAGAAAGGTAAAAAAGTATGAAGAAGAATCAATCAATCAATAAATAAATAAACCAGAAGAAGACATATAACGTACCCTCGCGGATTGAAAGACAGATTTTCATCTGGGTTCATGGCGGAAACAGTTACTGAGTTCATATCATCGAAACTCCTCTTGTTCTGCCCAGATGAATGCATGATCATTGGAATAGGAAACGACCCTTTATCCTCTGTATCACTTTCAATCTCCATTGATAAACTGTCTTCAGATTCTTAAACCAATTTTGTATCTTAACTTAGTAAAAACTGGCAGCTCTTACGATTTTCTACGGACTTAGCGTCTATGGAAAAACGGAGTATAATGGAAGACAGGGAACAACTGCGGAAACACTACACTTTCGGTCAATATATTTTCTTTAGTTCAAGGGTTACAAAAGTATTTTACTTTGCCTCACGCCCTCTTCGTGTTGTTCTGTACTATTTTTTGGGAAAAAAAATAAAATAAAAGTCCTAAATATTTTAGGATTTATCAGTGTGTAGAACATTCTTTAAAAAAAATTAAATAATTTATAATATTTTTATATATTTTATTTTGAATAAAAATAATAATTCTTATTTAATTTAATAAATAATATAAAATAAAATAAAATTTATAAAATTAAAATAATTAATTAATAGGTCAAATTTAAATTATATAAACAATTCATAAAATTAAATTTTCCAATATATATATAATTTATTAAAATATTTTTAAAAAATAATAATTTAAAATTTATTAAATTTCTTAATTATTATAGTATAATTTGAAATGTATTGTGCAATTATATTTAGAAAAAATAAGAAAAAAAATATATATATATTATCAAATTAATTAAAAAAATATATATCGTTTTGAGACGTAGCAACAATATGTACTATAAAAAATGGAAACGTAAATAGTAGTCATAGGAGTCACTCTATCTTGTAATTCCTGCGCACAAATAGTCCAGATAAGATCTTTTACTACTGAATGGGTGTTCCTTTGTTGTGGATCAATCAAAACTCAGCAGCATTATTATATTAATAAATTAAAATTGGTTTGAAAGGAAGAGAGAGAACTCGGAACCCGTATTTCATTATGGGTTCAACATAAACGGAAAGGAATGAAGCTTCATTCGCTTCACTCCGTTTTACATGACTCATTGAAGAAACGATCTACATTGTTTTATATGAAGTTGTCCATGTAAAATTGATTGACATATATTCACCGTTGAGTAAAGCGAATTTCATTTGACTCCGATTTATAAATTATGTTTATAAATTTATTTATGATGTATTTAAATGATTAAATAATAATTCATATAATTTTATTTCTGATATATATATAAAAAATAATAATTATAAATTAATATAATTTTATTTCAAGATCGGTTTAAAATAATAATCATAAATTATGTGATTTGAGATATTTAAATTAATTTTTATGAATGATTATAATTATATTTTATAATTATGATATATTCAAATGAATTTGTACAAATTATTTCATAATGTATATATATTTATATATTCAATATGCATAAATTTGTTTGTAATGTATTTGAAATATATTTTAATAAATTATTTAAAATTTTATATAATTATATATTAAATATATACATATAACAACATATTTTTAATTATTTTTTAAAGATATTTAAATTATTTTGTAAATATATTTAAATGAATTTGTAAAACAAAATATGTTAATGTAAAATGAATTTGTAAAACAAAATATTCAATTATGTAAATATATATAAATGTTCATGTAAAACCATTAACACAATTATGTAAAAATATTTATACGTTAATGTAAAATCATTTATGTCTTCATGTAAGTCTGCAAAAGAATAAAAAAAATAAAACAAGCGCTACCCGGTGAAGCAAGTTTCACCTAGGTATTTACAGCGCTCAAATAAGTAAACAAACACTATTACTGAAGTTTGCTTCACTCAATATTTGCAGCGCTGATAGAAGTGAAGCAAACTTCACTAAGTATTTACATTTGTAAGATATTTAAATGAATTTACTTTAATTATTTTATATGATTATATATTAAATATATATATAAAACAGGAATATGTTAAAAAAAATTGTAATATATTTAAATGAATTTGTAAAACAAAATATTTTAAAATTTGTTTGTAAGATATTTTTAAAAAATTATTTAAATTATTTTATATAATTATATATTAAATATATATATATGTTTATGTAAAACCACTAACACATTTATGTAAAAACATTTATACGTTAATGTAAAATCATTTATGCTTTCATGTAAGTCTGTAAAAGAATAAAAATAAATAAAACAAACGCTATTCGGTGAAGCAAGTTTCACCTGAATATTTACAGCGCTCAAATGAGTGAAACAAGCACTACCTAGTGAATTTGCAGCGCTGATAGAAGTGAAGCAAACTTCACTAGGTATTTACATTCGTAAGATATTTAAATGAATTTACTTTAATTATTTTATATAATTATATATTAAATATATATATATATAACATATTAAAAAAATTTGTAATATATTTAAATGAATTTATAAAACAAAATATTTTAAAATTTATTTGTAAGATATTTTAAAAAAATTATTTAAATTATTTTATATTTTATATAATTATATATTAAATATATATAAATGTTACTGTAAAACCACTAACACATTTATGTAAAACATTTATACGTTAATGTAAAATTATTTATGCCTTCAAATAAGTCTGCAAAAGTTAAAAAAAACGCTACCGGGTGCAGTAAGCTTCACCTGAGTATTTACAGCGCTCAAATAAGTGAAACAAGCATTACCTGGTGAAGTTAGTTTCACTCAATATTTGCAGCGCTGATAGAAGTGAAACAAACTTCACTAGTATTTATCAGCGCTGTAACTTGTAAAGTTTGTTTCACTTCTATCACTTAACTATGTATTTATCACTTCACTTCTATTAGTGCTGCAAATATTGAGTGAAGCAAGCTTCATCAGGTAGTGCTTGTTTCACTCAAATTCAGCGCTGTAAATACCCAGGTGAAGTTTGCTTTACCGGGTAGCGCTTGTTTTATTTTTATTTTTATTCTTTTGCAGACTTACATGAAGGCATAAATGTTTTTACATGAACGTATAAATGTTTTACATAAATGTGTTAGTGGTTTTACATGAACATTTATATATATTTAATATATAATTATATAAAATATAAAATAATTTAAATAATTTTTATAAATATCTTACAAATAAATTTTAAAATATTTTGTTTTAAAAATACATTTAAATATATTAAAAAAAAAATTGAATATTTTGTTTTACAAATTCATTTAAATATATGTACAAAATAATTTAAATATCTTTCAAAAATAATTAAAAATATGTTGTTATAATTATATATTTAATATATATTTATATAAATTTTTAAATAATTTATCAAAATATATTTCAATACATTACAAACAAATTTATGCACATTGAATATATAAATATATACATTATGAAATAATTGGTACAAATTCATTTGAATATATCACAATTATAAAATATAATGTTAGATAAATTCATACCGGTTCGAATAAACCTAACTTAAACAAACTTCCCATGCAGGAACAAGAAACCGGACCGGATGAACAAAAGAAAACCAACTGAAGAAACCGAACCGGTCAAGTTACCATACCGATCAAAAGTATTCGGAGCATGACCAAACAAAGGAAGGATCGGCCAAAGCTCAATGCCGAACCATCAAACAGCCGATCAATCCACAAGACAAGTATAACCGGAAGAAATTCGGTCTCTTCACTACCAAAAGACATTCGGCCAAGTCAAGTGGCCGACCTGTACAAGAAGACACTTTGGGTATCTGTTGAGAATGATACCAAAGGAACAGACTGAATACTTCCATATCCATGCAAGTCTGAGGAAAGCCTGTAGGCTGCAGAAGACAGTACTACCGGATCCTTCTACTTCGGGATAAACCAGAAAGGAAATCTTCAAAGTACAGACAACTGTCCAAGCAGACAGTGCCTATATCAAGTAAAAGACAAACCCAGCAGGTTTGCCTTACAGACCGGCAGGTCTGAAACAGGATACCAGGTCTGAGACGACCGGCAGGTCTGAGACACTGAATCACTGCATCTCTGATCAGCCAATCAGATTCAAGGCTTCGAAATATGACCGTTGGCATATTTCACCTATAAAAGGAGGCAGTTGCAGAAGAGTAAATGCAGTTACTAAGAGTTACTAAGCGGGACATTAAGTGAGACAAGTGAAGCGTTGAGAGCATTTACTACAAGTGATAACAGTGTGGTATTCTAAGAAAGCCTAAGTGCTAAATTCTAAGTGTGTGCTACAATTTCGGTGTGAATTGTAAGAGTGTTATCGAGCAGGAAATAAGTCTCGATCGAATTGTACTTGTATTCCTTAGTGAATATCCTTCTCGCGGTTTCGAGAGGAAGGGGTGACGTAGGAGTTCTATCTCCGAACATCCATAAAATCTGTTGTGTTATTTACTTTTTGTTGGCTTCATTACATAACCGACTAACTTAACCATACCGCTCCAAACCAACTCCATACTGACCATACCGAATATCCAGATAACCGAAACCGATCCACTATTCTTCAAATCTCCATCATCCGAAACTGACTCCGCCTATCATACACGTGTACCGCTTCAACCTGAAAGCAAACCTCTTCCGCGCTTGAACCTAGTTCAAGGGTTTGTGACAGGTTGTGTAGTATTGAAACCCCGGTGTTAATCTCTAACCGGATTAACCACCACCCTACGAGTGAGAACCGCTAACCGGTCCAACCCCCGGTCCACCAGCGGCGACCTAGATCCTAACAATTGGTATCAGAGCAGTTAGTTTCAATACTCAAGCAAGCATGTATCAGGATAGGCCTCCAATGCTAGAAGGTGATGACTTTGCCAACTGGAAGGCACGCATGCACCTGCATCTAGTTACCTTGGATGATGAAATGGAATCCATTCTAACCGAAGGACCGATAGTCATTGATAAAGATAGAAAAGAATGGACGGCTGAAGATAGGAGAAGGAACAATCTGGATAACCATGCAAGAAACCGAATCTCCAACAGCGTAGACAGAAACACATACTGCAAGATCAGAGATTGCAAAACTGCGAAGGAGACATGGAACACAATTATCCAGATCTTTGAGGGAAATGAAAGAACAAAGGAGAACAAGATAATGATGGCCACACAGAAGTTCGAAAGCATCAAAATGAAACCAGGAGAAACTATGAAGGAATATAGTGACCGGTTCACTGGTGTGTTAGATGAACTAGCAACTCTGGGTAAGAAGTATGACAACAAAGAGGTCATTATGAAGGTCTTGAGATCTCTTCCAAGCGCCTGGGATATAAAGACAATGGTAATGAGGGAATCAAAGAGCCTACGTAAGATGAAGCTATACGATGTATTCGAAGATCTAAAGGCATACGAGTTCGAAATGAAATCTAGAACCGAAGAGGAAGTCTCGGCCTCAACATCAACCAGAGCACTAATCACATCTACAGAACCGGTCGTACCTGCTCCTACACCTACACCGACACCAACACCGGCTCCTGCACCCGCACCCATCAGAACAGCCGAACAGTTTACTGAGGACGCCATGGCCATGCTTGCACAGAAGTTTGGGAGGTTCATGAAAAGGAGCCAACCGACAAACAACTACTATGGTGACAAATCCAATATAAGATGCTATAACTGTAACTGTATGGGACACTTTAAGTGGGAATGCAGGAAACCAAGGAGGGATACCCAGAAACCGGAATATCAAAATGACAGAAACAATTATCAACAAACCGGTGAGGGAAGTGAGGTGCCAAAAGCACTGATAGCCGACGATGGAGGAAGTCTGTGGGCTCGCAGTGACAGTGACGATGAACTCACGTGCCTCATGGCCAATGAGGAACAGGTATTTGACTCTCCCTATGATGAATTTACTAAAGATGAGTTATATGAAGCATTAAATGACATGGTAGAAGAATATAAGAACCTATTGACCATGTTACCTAAACACCTCAACATCAAGACCGATCCCATAGTACCGATCCCAATAGAACCAGAGGTACCTATCATCACCGAACCGGAAGTCATACAACCTGATAATACCCACACCCTAGAAACCGAGTTAGATCCCAAGATCGAACAACCCAGTGAACCGACTAGAGAGCTAACTGAGAAAGAGAATTTTCGATTCCAATATACGATGGCTGCCTATAAGAGATCTAGCGATATAGTAAAGGATATGAATAAACACTATAGGCATCCTCGTTGTAAGCGTGGTCTAGGATACACAGGGAATAGCTTTAAAGACCGAAAATCTATAGAGAAATCAAGACTCACAAAAGGAAACCTACCCTTTATAAAATTTCTTAAGAGCACCTGGACAGCCGAAGAAGAGGAAACCGCATATTATAGGGAAGAGAAGTTAAAATACGACTATGTTGGCCCAACCGATTCATGGCTTGACCTAGAGAAAAGGAAAGCAGAAATCCTCAAATATAAGAAAGATTTTCCTGAGCCACGTAGGTCAAACTATAGATTACCGAATCAAATATCATTTCCATTTAGGTTATCTGAAGGAAAACCGAAATACACAAGACCAAGTGCCAAAAGGACAGTCAAAACCTTAGCAAAGAAAACTGTTCGGTTCATCAAGGTTTGGGTACTTAAAGGACTAATCGCATGTGGACCCAAGTAAATGTGGGTACCAAACAGTTGTAAATATGTACATTTTGCAGGACCCAAAGAAACGACTAGGAAACTCCGAATGGTTCTTGGACAGCGGTTGCTCCAGGCACATGACCGGAAATAGCAATTTGATAATCGACATCAGATCAGTAACCGGTGCTCCAATTACCTTCGGTGACAACTCAAAGGGTAAAACTGTGGGCAAGGGTAAGATTGTCCATGGTAATCTAACTATTGATAACGTACTGTTAGTTGAAAACCTACGTTTTAATCTACTTAGTATTAGTCAGATGTGTGATGCCGGATACACGGTAGAATTTCTTAAACATGCATGCTTAGTTAAAGATTCTCAAGGTATTGTATTACTAACCGGAAATAGGATAGGAAACATCTATAAGGTAGACTGGAAAACAAGAGTAGAACATCCTATATGCATGATAGCTAAGACCGATCAAACCTGGCTATGGCATAAGAGACTAAACCATCTAAACATGAAAACTTTAAACTATATTCGCGGTAAAAAGCTAGTTGAAGGTATTCCTGATATAGTGTTTAACCAGGATAAGGTCTGTTCAGCATGCCAGATGGGTAAACAAACTAGGTCATCTTTTAAGAGTAAAGGAAATATTCAATCCAGCTGATGCCTAGATCTTCTTCACATGGATTTATTTGGACCGATTCAGGTCATTAGCCTAGGCGGTATGCTGTACACCATGGTAGTTATTGATGATTATTCTAGATATACATGGGTGATATTTCTACCATCTAAACGTGAAACTGTATCAAACCTGATCACACTTCTTAAGCGATTGCAAAATGAAAAATCAACTCGTATCAACAGCATTCGAAGTGATCGAGGTACCGAATTTACTAACAGCACATTAACTGCATATCTTGATGAATCCGGCATTAGACACGAGTTGTCTAGTGCTAGGACTCCTCAACAAAATGGCCTGGCCGAGAGAAGAAACCGGACTCTCAAGGAAGCCGCACGGTCTATGATAGCCGACTCCGGCATTGCTCAGAAATTTTGGGCTGAGGCTATCAACACTGCATGCCATACACAAAACCGGTCTTTGATTAACAAATTTCACAACAAAACACCGTATGAGGTTTACTTTAATAGAGTTCCTAAACTCAAGTACCTCAGAATTTTCGGTTGTAAATGTTACATTCACATAAATGGTAAAACTCAACTCACCGCTTTTGATGCAAAGACCGATACCGGCATCATGCTTGGATACTCGGCAGTAAGTAAAGCATATAGAGTATATAATAATAGAACTGCAACCATGGAGGAGACAATTCACGTTGTTTTCGATGAATCGGTTGAGAGCAACACTACTTCATGCTTTGATCTACACAACAGATTGGAAAATAATGATATCCATTCTGATAGTGAAGACGAGACTCCGGTCTTCAGGCGATTTGTCCATGACCTAATGGGTAACATTGATACCCAGCCGGATCAAGCTGTTTCACAACAGGAAGCTGACACTTCGGTCCAAACCGAGGGAGTCGGTCGGTCTGACAATCTCGGTCAACCTACCGACAAGTCTAGCCTTGATCAAACAAACGGCAACCTGGTAGACACTCCTGAACTGAATCTCAGAAGAAATAGTAAACATCCTCCTGAGCAAATTATAGGTGACCCTTCAGAACCTGTTCGAACTAGGGGTCAACTTCTGGAAGGATATTTTAACTTTGCGTTTATATCCCAGATTGAACCGAAAAGAATAGATGAAGCACTGTCAGATCCGGATTGGATCTTGGGAATGCAAGAAGAGCTAAACCAGTTCGAGAGTAGTAAAGTCTGGTACTTAGTTCCCAGACCGAAAGATAAATCGGTCATAGGAACAAGATGGGTATTCAGAAACAAACTCAATGAAGACGGTTTGGTCACGAGGAACAAAGCCAGATTAGTGGCTCAAGGCTACAAACAGGAAGAAGGCATTGATTTTGAAGAGTCATTTGCTCCTGTAGCCAGGATTGAAGCCATTAGGATTTTTCTTGCATTTGCTGCTTTCAAAAATTTCAAAGTCTTTCAAATGGATGTTAAAAGTGCGTTTCTGAACGGTGATATACGTGAAGAAGTGTACGTTGAACAGCCACCCGGTTTCAAAAATGCTGCATTTCCAAACCATGTATACCGGCTGAACAAAGCTTTATACGGTCTAAAGCAAGCACCTAGGGCCTGGTATGATACGCTAACCGCATTTCTATTAGAACATGACTTCACCATCGGTTCGGTGGATAAAACTTTGTTTAAGTTTGAAAAGAAGGAACATATCTTACTTGTTCAAATTTATGTAGATGATATTATTTTCGGTTCCACCGATCCAAAGCTCTGTGACAAGTTCTCAAAAATGATGACTGACAAATTCGAAATGAGTATGATGGGAGAATTAAGTTTCTTCCTAGGTCTTCAGGTTAAACAACTTAAGGAAGGAACATTCATCAGTCAACCGAAATATACCAAGGAGCTGCTAAAGAAGTTCGGTATGGACACCTGCTCCTCGGCGGCTACTCCAATGAGCTCATCAATCAAACTGGACAGGGACGATGAAGGTCAATCGGTAGATCAGATTGCATACCGAGGCATGATCGGTTCCCTACTATACCTGACAGCGAGTAGACCGGATATCTTGTTTGCAGTTGGTGTGTGTGGGAGATTCCAAGCAAATCCAAAACAATCCCACTACACAGCCGCAAAGAGGATACTGAAGTATCTGAAAGGCACTCCTGATGTCGGTCTGTGGTATCCAAAGGACTCATCCTTTAATCTAACAAGCTACTCAGACGCAGATTATGCAGGGTGCAAGATCGATAGGAAGAGCACCAGTGGAACATGTCAGTTCCTAGGTGACCGACTGGTGTCATGGCACAGCAAGAAGCAGACATCGGTGGCCACATCAACTGCGGAGGCTGAATACTTGGCGGCCGGAAGCTGCTGTTCTCAACTTCTCTGGATTCAACAGCAGCTGAAGGACTTCGGTATTATAGCCGAAGAATCCCCGATCTTCTGTGACAACACAAGTGCCATTGCAATCACCTACAACCCGGTTCTCCACTCCAGAACCAAGCACATCGACATCAGACATCACTTCATCCGAGAGCATGTCACGCTGAAGCATATCCGGCTGGAATACGTACCAACCGATCAACAAGTAGCCGATATCTTCACGAAGCCGCTGCAGGAAGCTAAGTTTTCTCAATTTAGACTTACTCTCGGCTTAACCGATATTAGCCAAATCCTTCCAAAGGATACTTAAAGGGAAATCGGCTCAGACAGACAAACCGGTAATTCTTCCTAACATGTTGAACTTTGAATCTTCGGGGCGTTTGTGGAAGAACCGCCCAGCCTATCAGATAGAGCAAACCGACCGGTCACTTGGTGCATGCACCACGTAACCGCATCGGGATGAACAACTGATAGTTGACCGGTTCGGAAGTAGGCTACCCCAGATTATTTGAAATTCAAACAAAAGAGGAATAGTTATCAGAGGATAACGGTCTCTGCTCTGCATCATTACCTTTTAGAATAAACCTGGTCATGCCTAAAAAGACGTGAAGATCTTTTGATATCTTTCACAGTCCAGGCCTATGACCGACACCTAGACCTGCAAAACTGCCTGTTTTATGCAAAGATTCTTATCCTGCGGTCATTACACTTCATCTCATTTAATGCCCGGATAATAGGTTAGCCCCAAAACCAATATTTAAAGGAAGTATTCTTTCACTCAAACACTCACAAAGCAATACACTCTTTCCCTCACTAAAGCAAAGAATCTCACAAGAACATCCTCTCTCTAAGGCAACCTAACAATGTCTATCTTCACAAACATTCAACAAGTTAACTTTGAATCTTGCTCAGATACCGATCACTATGATCTGTATCGAATGATCAAACAGCTGGAGGATACCGGCCTCCAGTACTTTCTGGATGATAATCAAATCATCTATCCTCAGTCTGTCGTGGAATTTTTCAACAATGCAAGGGTGTACCGGGGGACACCCTACTTCAATACCCATATCCAATCGAAAGTTGGGGGTATACTCTTTGACTTCACCGAGCAAGACTTTGCTCGATGCTTCGGTCTGCCCAAACAAGGGCTCACGGATCTCCACCCTCCAGCCGACACTAAGGCTGAGGTCTCTCTTTCCCTCTCTCGGTCAGATGAGCCGGTCGATGACCATGGCTCTAAATATCCCTTGAGGGCTGAGTACCAGCTCCTCAACGACATCATAGGGAGGAGCATCCTCGGGAAAGATGTAACCAACACATATTGCACGGCAACGTTCAATATGATGGCGGCCATCATAACAAGGACGCCGGTCAACTGGTCCAGGGTGCTGTTCGATGTCCTTATTTGGATAATCGGCACCAGGTCAGTAGCACTCGTTCCCCAGATCAGCCGACTGTTTGAAGAGCTTGGGGTCCCAACCTGTCCAGGCGAAGATCTGGACCGCAGCCAAGTGTTCACCAAGGAGATCATCGACTCGTTCTACGATCGGGTTGAGGAAGAGTGGAGGAGGAACCGCTAAGTCACTCCTTCTTGCATCCGGTCATTTTGCTTCATGCACCGGATGTATTATTGTTCAACTCAAATTCGATCATATCGGCTTCATCCATGTTCACTTCGGTTCTATCTATGCTTTTCATTTCTGTATGACATGTTTCGGCTTTATCTCTACCATTTTCGGTCTCTATCTAATCAATATCGTTATGTGTTAAATGCAATTAATGAAATTATCCGAAACTAATAACTCCCAACCACCTAAACATTTAATATCCAACCAAATCGGTTACTTCTCAACTAACACTTACCTTGGGTCTTGCAATCTGCCCCTTCCCCATGCATCATTAAAAGGGAAAGATTCTCTTCCTTAATAAGACAAAACTGACAATCAATGAACAGATTTTCCCTCCAAAACCGATCCTATTTAAGGAGTCATCTTTCTCTCATTCTATCACATCCAAAATCACTTATATTCCTCTTGAATCTCTCTCTCTAGACCATAATCATGCCAAGCCGAACTTTGGGAAATTTTCTAAGTGTTGACTTCAGCTCATGCATGGCAGAATGGGATTATGACCATCCAAAGAAACATATGTTTGAAAGCCTCATTGTTACCGGTCTTCAATCCTTCCTTGACGAATCCGGTCCCATACTGACTGAGGATGTCAAGGAATTTTTCAGAAATGCCATCAACTGGGGAGATCGCATTGTAACCACTGTAAGGAATCATACCTTCCGGCTTGATGAAGCCGAATTTGCCACCCTCTTCAGTCTGCCCAAAGAAGGGTTCTCTGATTTTCCGGCCATGGAGGGACCTGATGAATACTATTATGGGTTCCGCTGCTCTACAACCTTCGATCCGGTAGAACCCCATGGGTTAAAAACCCGTCTCGGTCGTAGCACTCAGCTACTTCTTGAGATTGTCACTCGGTCCATTCTGTGTCAATCTGTAAATCAGCGGTATTCAAAGAATACCTACAATATCATGACCCACATCTACAACCACACGCCCATCAATTGGGCAGCGGTTCTCTTTCAAATCTTGAGGAAAATGGTGCGGACCAAGAAGGGTCTCGGCTTTGCACCCCACATCAGCAGGTTGATTCTCAAGTACCGGCCAGATTTTGGTCCGGGTACACCGGCACCCCCTTCAAACATTCTCGATAAAGATGCCGTGGTGGAAAAGTATTCCAAAATGGTGCTTACTGCTTAAACATCTTTACTTAAATGTCTTTCTTTCGTCCTATCGGTTCCCATTCTAATAAAATATCGTTTCAGTCTTGATGATCGCTTCTATTTACTCTTTGTATCTATCTAACATAACCGGCTTAATATCGTTCGTATCCGGTATCATAAAATCTGCTATACACCGATCAATCAAAATATCTGAAACACTATTAGAAACCGATATATCATTCGGCCTCAAGGAAAAGATTGTGTCACCCATGACATAGACAAAATTTTGGAGGGAAATCTCCCGCTCAAAAATGCCGCCCACTGTTTCGTACGTAACCACCCATTGTTTGGCGTCCTTTCGTTTTGGAGGGAAAACTCCCGCCCATTCATGATGGGACGGTTTGGCTTCCAAACCGTGCCTATAAAAGGGGGCCTTCGTCATATTTTTCATTTTCACACAAATTCACTTTCTCTCTCTAAGCTACTATATTCTTTGAAGCCGAATTCTCTCATTCTCAAACTCTTCAAACATGGGTCGTGATTCGGTATTATTCAAACTATACTCTCAAGTGGACTTTGAAGAGATTCGGCAGAATGGAACAACCGAGGCAAAAGAAGTAATTGACCGACTGATTAAAACCGGTCTGGGATATTTTCTAGATGGCCCTCACGTAATTTATAAGAACGCGGTCGAAGAGTTTTTCAAAACCGCAACCATCTCCTACGATAGGATCCTCGCCACAGTTTGCGGTTCCCAAGTTGAGATCACCGAAGCAGTGGTGGCTGAGAGTTTGCGTCTTCCAACTACCGGCATGGACGCAATGGCAGAGATGGACGATGATACTTTCAAAACCGCTTGCCGCATCTTATCGGCAACCAACAAGCCGGTTACCACATCCGGAAAGAAACAGATGCTGAAACCGGAGCTTATCCCGGCGTGTGACGTTTTTGCTAGGGCGATACTGGCAAGAGGAGGAAACTTCAGCAATCTGACCAGAGACAAAATCAAAATGATTTTTCGTCTGATGGAAGGAACAGAGGTGAACTGGGCAAGATCGGTATTCAGCAACCTCATGGACATGGTAAGATCAGATTCAGCCAGGTCATGGGGGTATGCCGTACAACTCGGTAAGATCTTCTTACACTTGAACATCAACGTCGGTCCCGGTGTTGGGATACTAAAACGTTGCATCATTCGTTCGAGGCAATTTCTTCCAAGAAAGCAGTCGGCCTCCAGTTCATCTAGTGGCCGAAAGAAGAAAGCCGCGAAGAAAGATGCCCCGGCAAAAGAAAACACCGGAGGGAAGAGAAAAGAAAAGATAATTTTTGAAGACCCACCTCAACAAACAGAGGATGAGGAGTGGGCCGATGAGGAGGCGACATAGAGGGAACCGAGGATAGAACGGACCATGACGACAATCTCTCGGCTCGGAGTCCGAATCATACCGAACAAAGCGCTAACCCTGAGACTAACGAGGGTGACGGCGGGATTGATGAAGGAGACAATGATGAAAGAAACAATGATGAAGACTTCAACAGGGAAGAGGCCGATGAAGCCGAGGCCGAAAAACTTGCCCAGAATATCTTTCAAGGCATAAACAGGCGAGACGAGGACGTCATAGACTTATATCTGGAGTGGCATGAGTACCGGTTTAATACAAAGTATAAAGACATCCTATCGGACCTCTCGCAAGAAAATTGCATCGCCAGATTGGAGGAAGTCGAGAAGATGATCTTAAGTCTCACAAAATCCAATACCATTCATGAGGTACAATGCCGAACTTGCCTACTGATACCGAGAAGTCATCTTCGGAAGCTAAGAAGACGTATCAGAAAGATTAAGGAAGAATATGCCGAAGGGGGATCGGTGTCTACAGTAGCACCGCGAGTATTGGAAAAGCTTGAAAAGGGCAAACTGGAAATTCGGCAGGAAATAGAGCGGCTGGAAGCCATATGCAATCAGAAACAAGTTCCGGTATATACCGCTCCGGTCATCGACGAATTTCCAATAGACTGGACAACAACTTCAAGAGAGGACACTGAGACACCAAGGGACACTGAGACACCAATGCCAGAAGATGATGAGGTACCGACTTCGAAAACTGTTGAAGTCCAAACTTTAGAGGATGTCGAGGTACCGATCCTGGAAAATGCGGCATTGAACTTGGAGGATGCGGTTACATTGGAACCTCCTAATGAGAATGCTGCACTGATGGACTCCGGTGAGAGAGCCGATCCTGATCCGACCGAGCAGTCCCCTCCCACTCCACCACCGGAAGCCACCGTTTCAGTTCCCCTTAAGGAATGGATTGAAGACCGGCTCCAAGAGTTTGAAGCATCCGTTTCGGGACGGATTGGTGAACAACTTAAGAAATTTGAAGTGTCCACATCGGGGCAGATTGAAGACCGGCTTCAGAAATTTGAGGCATCAATATCAGAGCAGATTGATGACCGCATACTTGACCACAACGTTTCTAAGTTTCAACCGTTCAAGGATAGCTGCGATAAAATATTTGACTCGGCCATGCAGTTCGCCTATGCGACAAAGAAGGTTGTGGATCAAAATCAAGCACGCCTAGCAGAACTCAGCACCGGACTGTGGGAAGAAGCCGGTGAGCGTGAGAAATGTGCTCAGCAGACCGCGGCTCTGGAGGGCATCACTTTGGACTTAAAGAAGGATTTCGACCGGGTCGACATGACAATTGACCGGGTGTCAGCGCTAGAAAAGACAAATGAGACTCTCGTGGCCGAGGTAAAGGCACTCAACGAACAGATGGCCGAAATCCTGAAAGCTAAGGAAGTCGCGGATGCCGCGGCTCTAGAGGCTGATGCCCTAATAGCTAAAAGGGTCCAGGATGAACTAAACGCCGAAGCCAGCAAGGACAAAGAGGCGCCGCGATCGTCTCAGCTGACCGAAGCCGAAGAAGAGGCCGAAAGAATAAGAAGGGCCGAGATCCTATATCCAGGGTATGCTGAACAAGTGGCAAGACAGGCCGCAGCGGATGCCGAACGTTTAGAAACGGAGCAACGAAGGCTGGCGGGATTTGCAAAGGAACACGAGAAAAAGAAGAAGGCGGCCGCCTCTGCTTCAGCACCGACAAAAAGAAAGAGGCCGGCTCCTAAGAAAGTTCGGATTGTCGAGATGCTAAATGAAATATCTGAGCCACTCTCTACGGGTACTTCGCAGCAAGACGACCAAGTCGAGGATGAATTCGAAGAACAGCTGCGGTCCCGATCTAAACGACCACGACACTCCACGCAACCGCAACCGCAACCGCCACCGCAACCGAAGAGAAAGAAGAGTGCCTACGAATTCACGGACTCGGAATAGGGACTATCCTTCTTTTTCTTACTTGCCTTAGCATTTTTGCTTAGTCTTTTCCGGTTATCTATAAATATATAAAGTTATTTTTGAATACCGGCCTTATTTTGCATTTCTACATGATTTTGATAATTTTAAATAAAATAATCAAAAAGGGAGAAATTGTTAGATAAAAGATAGAGATTCTCTAAGCCTTTTTCAAAAATCGGCCAAACAAAACAACCGGCCTACGGTTGCAAACTTACATGATTTTGATAATTTTAAATAAAATAATCAAAAAGGGAGAAATTGTTAGATAAATTCATACCGGTTCGAATAAACCTAACTTAAACAAACTTCCCATGCAGGAACAAGAAACCGGACCGGATGAACAAAAGAAAACCAACTGAAGAAACCGAACCGGTCAAGTTACCATACCGATCAAAAGTATTCGGAGCATGACCAAACAAAGGAAGGATCGGCCAAAGCTCAATGCCGAACCATCAAACAGCCGATCAATCCACAAGACAAGTATAACCGGAAGAAATTCGGTCTCTTCACTACCAAAAGACATTCGGCCAAGTCAAGTGGCCGACCTGTACAAGAAGACACTTTGGGTATCTGTTGAGAATGATACCAAAGGAACAGACTGAATACTTCCATATCCATGCAAGTCTGAGGAAAGCCTGTAGGCTGCAGAAGACAGTACTACCGGATCCTTCTACTTCGGGATAAACCAGAAAGGAAATCTTCAAAGTACAGACAACTGTCCAAGCAGACAGTGCCTATATCAAGTAAAAGACAAACCCAGCAGGTTTGCCTTACAGACCGGCAGGTCTGAAACAGGATACCAGGTCTGAGACGACCGGCAGGTCTGAGACACTGAATCACTGCATCTCTGATCAGCCAATCAGATTCAAGGCTTCGAAATATGACCGTTGGCATATTTCACCTATAAAAGGAGGCAGTTGCAGAAGAGTAAATGCAGTTACTAAGAGTTACTAAGCGGGACATTAAGTGAGACAAGTGAAGCGTTGAGAGCATTTACTACAAGTGATAACAGTGTGGTATTCTAAGAAAGCCTAAGTGCTAAATTCTAAGTGTGTGCTACAATTTCGGTGTGAATTGTAAGAGTGTTATCGAGCAGGAAATAAGTCTCGATCGAATTGTACTTGTATTCCTTAGTGAATATCCTTCTCGCGGTTTCGAGAGGAAGGGGTGACGTAGGAGTTCTATCTCCGAACATCCATAAAATCTGTTGTGTTATTTACTTTCTGTTGGCTTCATTACATAACCGACTAACTTAACCATACCGCTCCAAACCAACTCCATACTGACCATACCGAATATCCAGATAACCGAAACCGATCCACTATTCTTCAAATCTCCATCATCCGAAACCGACTCCGCCTATCATACACGTGTACCGCTTCAACCTGAAAGCAAACCTCTTCCGCGCTTGAACCTAGTTCAAGGGTTTGTGACAGGTTGTGTAGTATTGAAACCCCGGTGTTAATCTCTAACCGGATTAACCACCACCCTACGAGTGAGAACCGCTAACCGGTCCAACCCCCGGTCCACCAGCGGCGACCTAGATCCTAACAATAATTATAATCATTCATAAAAATTAATTTAAATATCTCAAATCACATAATTTATGAATATTATTTTAAACAGATCTTGAAATAAAATTATATTAATTCATAATTATTATTTTATATATATCAAAAATAAAATTATATGAATTATTATTTAATCATTTAAATACATCACAAATAAATTTATGAACATAATTTATAAATCGGAGTCGAATGAAGTTCATTTCACTCAACAGTGAATATATTTCAATCAGTTTTACATGGACAACATAATGTAAAACGGTGTAGACCGTCTTTTCAATTGGTCATGTAAAACGGAGTGAAGCGAAGGAAGCTTCATTTTTTTCCGCTTCTATTGAACCCGGAATGAAATACGGATTCCGGGTTCTCTGTTCCTTTTAACCCAGTTTTAATTTATTAATATAACTAGCATGGATCCCGTGTATTTGCACGGGTAAGGATATAAAAAAATATTATTTATATATAATGTGTTTAATTTTCTTTTGTAAATGTGATATACTTTGTCTCCTACTTTGAATTTTCTATTTAGATTTTTTTATATAAATTTCGTCTGTAAAAACCAATATTGTATATAGATTGTAACAATCAATCCATAACTTCTTCATGAAAAATTATAAAATGACAATTGAGTAAATGAGATAACAAATAAAAAAAAAAACTTATAAATTTTCGTCTAAAAAATTATTTATATTAATATAATATATCAATGTTTGTTATATTTAATAGTTTAAAAAAAAAAATAATTCAATACAATAAAAATAGTTTTCACCTTAATTAAATTTTGTAATATAAAATATGACACATTTAAGTTTCATTTTTTTTTTAATTTACAACTTTACACATGATTTATACCAAATTAATAATCATTTCAATTTTATTCCATAAATTTTACCAAATATATAAGTTTGAGAAATTTTAATATTGTGTGTATGTTGTTCTTTTATTGTTCTATTTTTTTTAATATTTTGTGAAGTTATATAATCCCACATTTGTTATAAATTTTCTTTTATAATTTTGTTTTTGAGATTAAGACAACTAAAATAAAATCTTGAAAATATGGTTATTTTTGTTCAAAATTTTAGTTTTTTGTTCTATTAATTTAATTTTATTTTTTTTATTTTTTTTAACGTGAATTATCACAATATCATCTCAAATTGGCGAAAATAATATTTGAACGAAATATATGTTTGTGGTTTTCAATCTTGTGCATAATTGTTTCAGCTTCCACTATATCATCTCAAAAAATCTAGAAACAGTTTATTATATTTAAAATTTTCATTTCAAAATAACTAATATTTCACCAAAATAAACTTTGACTTATTAATATTCAGATCTCACCTTAAGCATTCTTTAATTAATCTCTAATTATAGACCTCCATTCGATGAGTTATTTGTAGTAATCTTACCCTTACATTTAACCTTCCCTGTCATTGGATCACCGCAAATTCACACATGCATTTACGTATGGACTCAAATATGTCATCTTACATTCACATATGTCATCTTACATTTACTTTTGGCTTTATCAAGTTCTCATCGACCAAAAATTCACACACGTATTTACGTAAAGACTCACATATGTCATCACATCAAGTATGTATCCATTCTCAATAAGCACCATTATTCACCCTTCCCTCAAATTTACAATTCACACCATCATGTAACATCACTTTCATTTTAATATTTATAAATTTGCATCAATTGACACTATTAAACCTCTTTTGATTGTTGAATTTAATTTAAAACTTTATGTATGTATAAATATTTAATCATGGTTAATTAATAATAGATAAAATATATAATGAATAAAAGAAAATTTAATTAATTATATAAATAATAAATATGCAGTTAAGGTATAAAAATATTTTTTTAATAAATTATTTAGAAATTTGAATTAAAGAATAAAGTAAATATAATTTTAAAATTTAATATATAAATATATTAAATTAATTATTAATTTGTAAAATTAAATTTAATGTTTATTTATATTTTTAAATTCATAGAGTATATAAAATTTATAAATACATTATTAAACATCATTATATATATATATTAAGCATTATTATACATTTTTCTCTTATCTATGTCAAATGTCCATTAATTTATCATTTATTAAATTGAACGTTTTTCTCTTATTGATGTTTAATGTACATGAATTTATCATTTAATAACATGAGAATTTGATGAGAAATATGGTAAGATATAAATACAATATTATTTATTTATATATATGTTAGATAAAATTAATATTATTTAAATTTATTAAATTATTTTATTATATAAAAATTAAGTTTAGTCCAAATTGAATATTCAACATAAATTTTAAATTAATCAAGTGTATAAAATTATAAAAATAATTGTATGATTGAAATTTATTATGTTTATTAGAAAAATATTTTAAAAAAAGATTAAATATATAAACGATAAGTTGCACGTATACCAATCATATCAATTAACAACATTTGTTAGTTAGAAGTTTAGTAATTTTAATAAAATGTCTTTAAAATTTGAATTATGGATCAAATTATATAAAATTTTACTTTGATCTAATATTAATTAATAATTTTTTATTATAAAATATCTTATCATTTTATAAAAAAATAGTGATAATATGGTAAAAAAAAAAAATATAGTTAAATTTTTAATTTAAAAAAATTAATATTATATTAAAATAAACTTTGACTTATTTGTGATCTCACTTTAAAGTTTTAAACAATCTTTAATTTTCTCTCATTAGACTTCATTTCAAACATTTTGTACCGGTCTTATTCTCTTACTTTTGGCATTTCCCAATTGACTCCTCGTATTATTAATCTCGTGACTAAAAATCACTCTCTCAATTCGAACCATAATTTCTCCATTCCTCAAATTCTGACTCACATATACTATTATATTTTATCTTTAAAAGATTGATAATGGTTAAATAACAATATAATTCAATTTTTAATTTAAAAACAACTAATATTCTACTAAAATAAATTTCTAACTTATTAATATTGTAACATTGTTTTAAGCATTCAATTGATCTCTCATTAGGCTTCACTTGCATTTTGTACCAATCTTACCTTTACTTTTGACATTCCGAATCGACCTCTCATATTACTAACACTATATAAAATATATTTAAAATTTTCATTTAAAAACAACTAATATTTCACCAAAATAAACTTTGACTTACTAATATTCAGACCTCACTTTAAGCATTCTTTAATTAATCTCTCATTATAGACCTCCATTCGATGAGTTATTTGTAGTGATCTTACCCCTACATTTGATCTTCTCTGTCACCGGATCACCGCAAATTCACACATGCATTTACGTAGGGACTCAAATATGTCATCTTACTCTTACTTTTAGCCTTCCCCATCAACCACAAATTCACACACACATTTACGTAAGGATTCACATATGCCATCTTACATTTACTTTTGGCCTTCTCATCGACCAAAAATTCACACACGTATTTACGTAAAGACTCACATATGCCATTACATCAAGTATGTATCCTCTCTCAATAAGAACCATTATTCACCCTTCCCTCAAATTTGCAAATCACACCCTTATGTAACATCACTTTCATTTTAATATTTATAAATTTGCATCAATTGAGACTCGAACTCTGGTCTCAAATATTAAATATGAAAATTTTAACTATTAGACCTTTTTTTGATTGTTGAATTTAATTTAAAATTTTATGTATGTATAAATATTTAATCATGGTTAATTAATAATAGATAAAATATATAATGAATAAAAAAAATTAATTAATTATATAAATAATAAATATGTAGTTAGGTATAAAAATATTTTTTTAATAATTTATTTGGAAATTTGAATTAAAGATTAAAGTAAATATATTTTTAAAATCTAATATATAAATATATTAAATTAATCATTAATTTGTAAAATTAAATTTAATGTTTATTTATATTTTTAAATTCACGGAGTATATTAAATTTAAAAATACATTATTAAACATCATTATATATATGTTAAGCATTATTATATATTTTTTCTTATCTATGTCAAATGTCCATTAATTTATCATTTATTAAATTGAACGTTTTTATCTTATTTATGTCATGAATTTATCATTTAATATCGAGAATTTGATGAGAAATATGGTAATATATATATATATATATATATATATATATATATATATATATATATATATATATATATATATATATATATTAAGCATTATTATATGTTTTTTTTTTATCTATGTCATATGCACATTAATTTATCATTTATTAAATTAAACGTTTTTCTCTTTTATATATATATATATATATATATATATAATGCTTAATTTTTAAAGTGTCCGAATTGTCGGGTCGAGAGCTGTGGTTAATTTGAATACTTGGGTCGGATTGTGGGTTGACCCGTTTTTAAATTTAAAATGGTTAAAAATAAAATTAAAAATGTTAGAGGTATGTTTCGAACTTGCAACCTAACAAAAATAAGTATAACCTTTACCAACTAGGCTACTAAGACTTTATATTTTAAATTCAACACCAAATTTGATTAACGCAGGACGTTTTAACATTAATATAAATTCAATTTTTTAACTAACTAATCTATATATATATAATGATGCTTAATTTTTATAGTGTCCGGATTACCGGGTCGAGAGCTGTGATTAATTTGAATACTTGGGTCAGATTGTGGGTTGACCCGCTTTTAAATTTAAAACGGTTAAAAATAAAATAAAAAATGCTAGAGGTATTTGCAACCTAACAAAACAAGTACAGCTCTTTAACCAACTAGGCTATTAAGACTTTATATTTTAAATTCAACACCAAATTTGATAAACGCGGGACGTTTTAATATTAATATAAGTTCAACTTTTTGACTAACTAATCTATATATATATAATGATACTTAATTTTTAAAGTGTCCGGATTGTCGGGTCGAGAGTTGTGATTAATTTGAATACTTGGGTCGGATTGTGGGTTGACCCGTTTTTAAATTTAAAACGGTTAAAAATAAAATTAAAAATGTTAGAGGTATGTTTCAAACTTGCAACCTAACAAAAATAAGTACAACATTTACCAACTAGGCTACTAAGACTTTATATTTTAAATTCAACACCAAATTAGATGAACGCGGGACGTTTTAACATTAATATAAATTCAATTTTTTAACTAACTAATATATAATGATGTTGAGTAAATTGATACTTGGGTCGGATTGTGGATTGACCCACCCATAAACTTAAAACGGTTAAAAATAAAATTAAAAAATGTTATCCGTAATTTTTTTTCACGGTTTTTTTTATTATTACTCGTGCAAATGCACGGGCTAAATGTTAGTTTATGTTTAATGTCCATTAATTTATCATTTAATACCACGAGAATTTGATGAGAAATATGGTAAGATAAAAAATAAAATATTATTTATTTATATATATTTTAGATAAAATTAATATTATTTAAATTTATTGAATTATTTTATTATATAAAAATTAAGTTTAGTCCAAATTGAATATTCAACATAAATTTTAAATTAATCAAGTGTATAAAATTATAAAAATAATTGTATGATTGAAATTTATTAGGTTTATTAGAAAAATATTTAAAAAATAAATAAATATATAAACGATAAGTTGCACGTATACCAATTCTATCAATTAACAACATTAGTTAATTAGAAGTTTAATAGTTTTAATAAAAAATCTTTAAAATTTGAATTATAGATCAAATTATATAAAATTTTACTTTGATCTAATATTATTTGTGTACCAATCCAATCAATTAACAACATTGGTTAGTTAGAAGTTTAGTAGTTTTAATAAGATGTCTTTAAAATTTGAATTATGGATCAAATTTTATAAAATTTTACTTTTATCTAATATTATTTATTTTATCGTTGATATTTTTATTTAAGAAAATATTATAAAATTATCTAATTAATTAATTTACATTTTTTTATTCACAATCAACATCCACGGATATGTCTTACACTAATAAGGTCTGAAATTCAACCATAGACTACACAACAACAATAAACTACTAATTATTTATTTTTCTTATTTATTATTAAAGGACTATTTGTAAGTCTAACGGTTACAAAACAAAGTGCAGCTATAAATATTTATTTTAAATATTTGAGAGAGATGAATTGAAAAACTTTTATCATTACATGATACTTTTGATTGTAAATCAAAGTTTCATATAATATAGATCAAGAATAATGACAAACTTATTTAAAATTATATTAAATTGGAAATATATTGTAAGAAATTCTAACTAAGAAACTATTCTGAACAGTTTGAACCACAATAAGAAACTATGATTCAAAAAATAAGCTCTCAAACGAAACACATGTTAGTTTTCTAATATATCATGTTCATACTTTGAGTAACTTTTCATATTATTATATAAGTTTTGGATGTCGCTATTGAGAGTTACCACATGGTCTAAAAAGGGAGTGAAATTGCCTTTGAAATCCATCACCTTCAGCTCGAAATCGGCAATGGTTATGTCAGAGGTTGGATTTAACACAAAAGCCAAGTAGACCATCCTCCAGTTAGCACTGCATCCCCTTTAACCGTAAGGGATAAAAAGTTTAGAATTCGTAAGGTATATTCTGTTTTTTTCGAAAAAGAGAAGGAATAGAAAGTTTACCACGGGTCAAAAGAGGGAGTGAAATTACCTTTGAAATTCATTCGCTTTAGTTAGAAATCGTCAACATTGAAGCTGTCACTCAGCGTCTGCAGATCGAAGATCACTCATCTAGTACAGAACAGTGTCTCGCCCGTCCAAAATCCTAGCAGAAAAGTAAAAGAATGAATATATGAGAGACGGAAAAGTAAAAGAAGGAATATGTGAGAGAAATTAAAGTTTACAAAGATTTGTATTGTTTTTCTCAAAAACAGAAAAGTGAAAGAAGGAATATGTGAGAGAAAGAAAAGTTTACAAAGATTTGTATTGTTTTTCTCTTATTTATGTTTAATGTCTATTAATTTTTTTTTATGTTTTTCTCTTATTTATGTATAATTTATCATTTATTAAATTGAATATTTTTTCTATTATTTATGTTTAATGCCCGTTAATTTATCATTTAATACCATAAAATTTTTATGAGAAATATGGTAAGCACGGTGATATTTTTATATGTAAATATTTATAATATATATAATAATACTATATAATTAATAATTATGATATGAAATATAAATTAGTAATTAATTATGATAGGAAAGAGAAAAAAATACTTAATAATTAAATTAAGGGAAAGAAATATATATATTAGGAAAGATATTTATATATATATATATATATATATATATATATGTATATATTAGGAGAGAAAAAATAATTAAGATAAATAAATTAGAAAAGAGAAATTACTGGATGATATTGGAGAGAGCGTGTTGTATTATATAATTAATAATTATGGTAGAAAATATAAATTAGTAATTAATTATATGATAGGAAAGAAAAAAATATAATAATTAAATTAAGGGAAAAAAATATATATTAGGAAAGAAATTTATAAATATATATATATATATATATATATATATATATATATATATATATTAGGAGAGAGAAAATAATTAAGAGAAATAAATTAGAAAAGAGAAATTACTAGATGATTGTGGAGAGAGCGTGTTGTATTATATAATTAATAATTATGGTAAAAAATATAAATTAGTAATTAATTATGATAGGAGAGAGAAAAAAATACTTAATAATTAAATTAAGGGAAAGAAATATATATATTAGGAAAAAAATTTATATATATATATATATATTATGAGAGAGAAAATAATTAAGATAAATAAATTAGAAAGAAAATTACTTGATTTGTACATGATTGTGGAGAAAACTTGTTATACACTTTCAACATTTTAAATTAAGAGATATATAGATAATGTTGCTGAGTTTTGATTGGTCCGCAACATAGGAAAACCAATTCGGTAGTACCATATATCTACAAATAGTTAGTGTGTTGTTTAGATGCAACACATATTAAATTATCCTTGTGACTTTTCTTGTAAACATAGCGTTTGAAATGAAATTAAAAAATTTTAAAAAAACATTTTAATCCAAGTGTGTTGTCATTGGACTATGTTATATGATTAAACAAAATCATATATAAGACTTGTTTACAAAACTCTAACAAAAGAAGTTAATATTGATAAAAATTTATTTAGAAACACTTGTTTTTTAGTATCTCATATGAATAATGATATTTGAGATAATATTTTACAACATAACTCAATTATATATATATATATATTATAAATTTGTTTAAATTTTGAATCGTTTTAATAATAAAAAGTGCTTTCATGTGAGTTAGACTAAGGATATGAGATATAATCTAAGGGAAAATAGGTGTAGACATCTATTTTAAACTATGATCATACTTAATTATTAGATGGAGAGAATAAAAAACAGAAACACTTTTCAATACTAGCTAGAAATGACCATTTGAAAATAGTATAAACGTCAATTTTCGAAAATACTCGAAATTAGAATGATCTAATATGTTCATATTGACCGATTTAGAAAATCATGAATTTTGAGTATATAATATTGTTATTAGGCAAAATGTACATATCAACCATTTTAAGGCGTGTTTTTGCACCCAAACATCATTTTCATAAAAAGTCGGAATTCGGGAGATCTGATACGTTCAAATTAATCGGTTCAAAAAATTATGAATTTTGAGTACGTTTATAATTTTGCGTATAAGGTTTTCAAAAGAGAAAAAGAGTGAAAATCGAGTCAAATCGGACGGTTCGAGATCGGGTCAACGGAAGTCATCGTCAAGCTACCATGCCCAGACTTTTCAAAATGAGTGAGTGACACCATCCTAGCATCAGCAAGTGCCTCATTTGAAAAATGCCCAAAAACGTTTTTCACTTGGCAGCATCAAAATGAAGGGGATTAACAATTTCAACTAACTTCAAAAAATACTCAAAGCTCTACACTTGATGATTTTAGATGATTTGGAAAGTTTGAAGAGTCCTCTACAAGATCTGTTTAAGTCATGTTTTGGATTGAAGCTATTAACCACGAAAAATCGACGTACAAGACAATGCATCCAAAATAGGATCAAATTGGACACATTACAGTTATAAATTCATAATTTGAGCCACGTGGCGTTAAAATTGAATTGTTACATATGGTTAAAAAAAATTAAGACACAGGTCGATCGAATGGCACCAGTCTCAAGTCTCTATTTGACGGCTAAGGTGGTATGCGTAGCCCGACAACATGATGCAAGTATACTCGTTTCAATCCTGAAGCGAACTAAAGTTATATGTGACTTTGTAAATTGTTATATTTTGATCTACTCAACCATTTGATACAAATGAGCTACCATCGAAAAGATCTTTGAGTTAGTTTTTTATTAACAACAAATAACACTCATGGCACAACCTACAGCCCACGTTAGTCGCCCGTATGCCAGATTGTCCATTTCGGGGCCAACGACGTTTTATCAAGAATTGAATGAACTTGCGACTTGTCTTGGACTTCATGGACAAGACGAAACTTATAACTAACTCAAATACATTTCCAATGCATCCCAGCTCGACCTCAATTATGATATGAGTCAAAAGTTATACCAAAAGAAAAACACTCCAAGCGTTTTCCGACGAGTACAACTTCTGCAATTGTTCCTTCTTTTTCTTCTCTTTCAAGTAGGTTCTCTAATCCTACGCTTGTATGACATTTATCAATTACCTCGATGTTAGAGTAATTGTTAACATATTCAATTGCAATTGCTTAATTTGTGAATGCATTGTTATTTGGATTTGTTTGATTGAATGTTAGTTAACCATTAGCTGCTAGTGATTTAGGATAGTGTGTGCGTCTAGAGTAGAAAGAGGCTAGGTCAAGACTAGCCTCATTACAAACTCTAATTGGCATTGTCGAATTCTATAACAGATGCCGAAGAAGAAACTATCAAGAATTCTTCAACTGAAGCACTAGAACGACTTTGAATCTCGATGAACATTCGGTAGAGGCTCAATGTCACAAAGTAGACTAAGTCAAAGGAGAATGAATTAAAGTTGTGACAAAAGAAAATTGCGAACAAAATCCACAGACGTGCTTCTGATCCATAGGGGATTCTAAATCCGCTGCTTCTCTCTCTTCCAGTGAACATAGCTCTAATTGTCTATGCTCAATGCATTGGCAAGATCTGTAGACACTCATTTTCAACCTTCCAATTTTATAGCTTATACTTTTAATAAATTTGAGTCTATACAAATTTCTAAAATTCATTTATGGGTTCATTGCACGATTTATTTTAAAGACAATCATTTTTAGAACAATTGAGTTTTTGGAATAATTTATGTTGGATTCTTAGAAAGTTAATGTAGTAATTTGTCTAAATTACAATACTTAGGGAAGTTATTATATTTTGAATATTCAATGTTTCATTTAAATTAATACCTTAGATATTTATAAATAAACAAAACATACAAAAATATATATATTAATGTTTTTTAATTTAAAAATAAAAGTTTCTTTATATATAATTTTGTTGTTTTTTTACAATTAAAATAGTTGTTTTAAATTGTTGGATTAATTGTCGATTAAATTAGTTGTTAGATTAGATTTTTGATAATTTCTTGAATTAGTTTGTTAGCATTTTTTTAATTAGAATTGTTCCTTAAAAGTACGAATAATTTTAAAAAAATGACTTTTGTTTTTAAACAAAAAAAAATTATAGGATGAAGGGATATGTTTGACTTTTCAAATGGTCAATCCAAGATTCACATGCAAGATCGGAATCAGATTTATGAATGGGGCCAAGAAGATCCAAATTAAAAGCAAGTCAACCCGAAGTAAGGCCAAAGAAAGGATCCAATTGACGAATCCGATCGGTGATCCGACCTATGGACCGACCCATGCCCGAGATCCAACCCATGGAAACAATTGCTAAAAAGGAAAAGGTGAATGCAGCGTTCACCTTCATGATGGTGACAACCGCAAATATTGAAGTCTCAATCTAATTGTGTGTGATCAAAGGAAAAAAATGGGAAGTTGCTAAAAAAAATAGGAAGTTTCCAAGAAAAAAAAGAAGAAGTTAAAAGGAAGAAAGATTCAACACCGTGAGTTCAAGAATAATATGAAGACTTGGTCATTTTTTAAATAAAAATTAAAATGAACAAGTATTACATCATTTTTTTTAATTAAAAAACTTAATTATTTTTAAACATTTGTACATGTTTAAAAGCAAAATCTCTTTCCAACTTCAAAAGAAAGGTGTAAGAAAGGTGTTAAGTGGGCCTATGGTCCCTAGGATTTCATAGTTTTTTTCTATAAATACCCCTTTTAACACTTGAAAAAAATTCTCTTTTTTACTCTCAAGTGCCTTAGGCTGCCCACCTAAAAAGCTTCTTTTTCATTCTCTAGTGCCTTAGGTTGTCCTTACTTTCTCTAAAAACAATCTGTCCATTTTTCAAAATTCAAAACCTAATCAAGAGTACCAACTAGTTTTGTTGTGTCAGAAGTCTCTTGCTTAGAGTCTTCATCCTTTTTGTAAGAATATAAGAGCATCTCCAGTGCATGACCTGTGTCTGCATCGGACAGCATGGTTGCATTGTAGGTAAAAGCAAAAGGAGGGCAGTGCCCTCTATGCCGTATGCCCAACTCTGACATTTTCATTATTATATAATATAATATACTCTATAATATGGGCAGTGCCCTCTATGCCGTATGCCCAACTCTGACATTTTCATTATTATATAATATAATATACTCTATAATATAATATAGGAATATTAGTTATATATTTAATTATACTATTTTTTTCCTACTATTTTTAAATAACATTATAATAACATTAAATAAATATATATTCTAAGATTTTACTATAATATAGGAATATTAATTATATATTTAATTATAAAAATATTATAATATATTTTAAATTATAAAAATATTTTAAGTTATAATTACATTAACATGTTTTAAGGATGAAATTCTCAAATTTTCTTATAATATATATAATATAGAAATATTACTTATATATTTAATTAATAAATTAATATTTTAAATAAATTAATATATTTTTTTATTAATTATAGGAATATTAGTTATAATAGTATAAATTAGTTATTTATTTAAAATAGTATAAATAAAATTGACATTTAAATTATTTAGATAAGAGGGCGGGCAGAAGCATTGGAGTGTTTTGCCCAAGTACAACATGTGCCCGCTTTCTGCTGAGGTGGAATATTGATTTGACAAAATAAGAGGGCATAGGCTTTGTGCGCTGCTGATGCTCTAAGAAGCAACCCCTTCTGTAAGCTATTTTATTCCTTTGGTTTCTTTTTATTCATTTTATTGTTTATCTATAACATTAAATTAAATAATTGCATAATTTCATAACAAATTTTTGTCTTGGTTTAAGTTTTTTTATTCATACTTGTATATAGTGTAAAATATCATTTTTTTTTAAGTAAAATAAAAACAAAAATCGACCCTTGAATTGGCTACTTTTTTTAAAAAAAACTCAAAAGCTATAAAAAAAAATCTATTTTGATTTCATTTATTGTTTGTATGATGTTAGATTTAGAATTTACTTATTTAATATTAATATGTTAATAATCTAGTTAGTTTATTTAGTTAAGGATCACCAATTAGTCATAAAAACCCAAAGCGGTTCTAACACAAGGAAACTAGTAGGGTTTCTACCGATTAATGACACTTAGGGCCGAAAAAACTAGCCCTGGAATGCATTAGAAGAGCATCCGACCGATAAAATTGCACCCTAGAGCGTACTCGGGTGCCAACCGACCAAGGAGTTTCTCTACACGCAAAAGTCGACGCCTTCCCGACACTTCTAGCGCTTTTGGATGTCTTTATGCACACAAGACCGAGAAAACTAGCCTAGCTCCACGCCTATGTTGGTTTTCTTGACGTTCTGGACCCTAAAACTTGACCCAAATTTCTTTTCTGACCGAGAAAACCTAGCCCCAAGTTAAACTTTTCTCACACTCGATTCCTTTAGACCTCCTTAGGATTATTTTCTTTAATATTTTGTTTTATTTCTTTTATTGGCCTCTTTGAGCTGTAATTTGCAGCCAAGAAGGACCTATTGCCCATTTAGGACCAAAATGGAGAGCTGCATCTGGTCAAGGATCGATGATGACTGCACATGGCGATTGAGGACCGACACTTGTTGCACCTTGATAGGATCGGGATCGTCGATAGAGGAACGGGGTCCGGCTAAAGGAGAACGATTACACACTCACAACGGTTGGTACTAATCTGGTTAGAGATTAATACCGGTCTCAACACCATACAAACAGTCCCAAACTTTTGAATCGGGTTCAAGTGCGGAAGTAGTTTGTTTCAGCTTGAAGCAACACACACAACTTGGATAATAAGAACGAATAGAATGAAGAGGGATCGATTGGAATAGAGAGAAGTCGGTTCAGATAATGAAATGACCAGAAATGAGGAAAGAACACAACACAAGGATTTTATGGATATTTAGAGACAAAGCTCCTACGACACCCCTTCTTCTCAAACGTTGAGAAGGATATTCACTAGGAATATTCAACACACAATACAATCTGTCAAATGATCAAGGCTTATTTACTACTTGATATTGACTTACAGCTCTCACACAATATTATAATTGTAATACTCTGAACAATATTTAAATATAGAGAGTTTTTCAACACTAGTTGTTGTTCTTGAAAGATGAATTCGTGTGTCAAGCTCTTTCTTCTGTTCTTCAGCTTCTCCTTTTATAGTGGAAATATGACAACGGTCATATTTCTCTTTCAACGGATACCTGCATGGTAATCCTTGAATCTGATTGGTTGGTCAAAGGAGCTACAATGCATTAAATGCGGTTGATGCTTCCCAAGAAGCAATACAGCCAGTCAGTTTTGTCTTCACTTGACTTTAACAGCTGGTCGGTTGGGCAGTTCTCTACTCCTTGGAGGCTGCTTTTGGACTTATACCAAAATAGGTATATCTGCACACTTGACAGTTTTTTGCTGACTATAGTCTATCATCAAACTTGTATCAAATAGGAAATAGCACAGTCTGCATATTTGAAAGACTCCTTCTACATATTCCCAAAGAGAACTTATTGTATCAAAATGGAAACTTCCAGTAGTTCTATATCTTTGATTTGATCTTGATTAATCTTCTTGTTGGAGTTGTACCGTGACTTAGAATTTTTCAGGAAGTTGAACCAACTGGACATCATCGGTTGACCGGTCCTACCGAAAAGTAGCGACCGATCAAGGGAAGGAGTTCACTGATCCTGAAGTTGAGCCTGACCGGTCTTCTAAGAAGATAGATCAATTAAAGTGAATTTTGGTTTGTGTTGCTTTAGAGATGTAGATTTGACCGCTTCCTGTTTTTCCTGCACCAAAGGTTGAGTTTAATTAAGTTTTTTAAATAGTTAATTACTTATTAATTAACTATCTAATTTATCTAACACACCTGACGACCAAGGACCGTTGATGCTTGTTGTTGGTGACCAAAGACCGATGATTACTACACTTGGTGACCGAAGACCAGTGTTTGCTGCACTTGCTGACCAAAGACTGACGCTTACTACACTTGGCGACCGAAGACCGGCGTTTGCTGCACTTAGAGATCGAAGACCGATGCTTACTACACTTGGTGACCGATGATTGCTTCTACTAGTCAAAGACCGACGTTTGTCGCACTCAAGGACCGAGGACTACTTCTGCTGATCATGGACCGACGATGACCCAAGGACCGAGGATCGCTATTGCTGATTATGGACCGACGCTGACCGCACCCAATGGCGGAGGATCGAAAAAGGATGCAAATTCTGACTGAGTTGGGTTTGCGCCTTGACTAAAAATAAGGTATAGGACCATGGAGGCTAACCACGGTCCTTTGCTTTATTTATTATATTTTTTGGTTTTTTTGTTTTGTTTGATTGGTTTTATTATTTTATGTAATTTTGTGGTTTATGTAATCTTAGGTTAGCATAATTTTTTTTAAATCCAAAATGTAAAGCGTAAGGATTTTTTTTAAAATATGCCAAAAATAACTAGTAGAGACCTTAGGGGCGTTGTGGGACATAACGTCTAAAAACTCATTTCCCACACGTAATCAAACGTCGAACTCACTCTCTTATTTTCCTAATTTTTAAAATTAAGTGGAGACTCTCTAATCGTGAGAATTAATTAATATTGAAAAAAGTTTAAATAGGCCTATGAAATACTTCATATTATATTAGATTCGACGGGAATGTAATATATGTAGTTGTCTACAAAACCTCGTTTTTTAAACTTAAAATTTTCAAACCTTAAAATTAATTTCCTTCACGTTTTAATTTTTTTTAAAGAGCGTCCCAGATTTTTCAAACAAGTTGATCAAAAAAATTTTTTTTTTTAAAAATTGATAACTGACGATGTGTTCTTAAGATAAATGGATTCTCGATCTAGAATAGAGTAGACCTCTACTTCTTTTCTCATATTCCTCTAGCAATTAGACGTGCACTATACGAAGTTTATGGCGAGGCAATTACGAGGACATCTCGAGCAGGCGACTTCCAATCGATCACTAGCGTGCAACTGCTGTCTTGGAAAAATCTGCGAACGGAGCAAGACGACGAACAAACTGCTGCAGATTTCCAGGATTCCTTCTTTCCGATTTCTCGAAGTCTTGAGGCGTGTTCAAATCGACCCTCGTGATTTCAAATCTTTTAAAGTATGCCTGGAAGTTATATTATGAATTGATTAATTGAATTAATTTATAATAATTTAGCCCCTACACTCTCTGTTTCGGTACAAATCGGTCCCCAAACTCTTTTATCGTCCAATTTTGACCACAAACTTCCAATTTTAAATAATTGTTAGAGAAATGATTGGGGGAGGGAATTAGGCGGCGCAATCTGATTGGCTGAAAAAATAAAATAATTTTTCTCTCTTTTCTCTTTGCTCACAATTTTTTCTTTTTTCTAATGAATGAGGTGATGCTACACCATTCATTCTTTTATCCCTTCCTTCAAATTCTCTCCCCCTATCACTCTTATTTTTAATAATTTTGAAATGTTTTGCACACTAGACTATTTCTTCAAGTTTAATTGGATCCCTAAACTTTATATATGTCCAATTTTAGTTATAAAGTCTCAATCAATTTTTTGGAAATTTCTTAAGCCTTGTTTGGTTCCCTTTTACACCAAACGACCTTAATTTTTCAATTGTAGCCTCTAAATTATTTTAGAAAAAAATCTAATTTTTAGCCTCTAAATCAAGGATGGTTAAAAAAATTTATTTTCTACAATAATAATATTTCGCAAATTTTAGGGCCCGTTTGAAAAATGACCTAACTTTGAGGGCTCATATCTACACCTCGGAAAATAAAAAATTCTAAAGCGGGTCCATACAAATAATTTTGACCACCATGAATTTTTTTTGAATTTTCGGAACAAGTTTGGAAAAACACTTATTTTTGCAGTGTCATATTCGGAATTCTACAGTTCTGAAAATTTCAAACTCGAGTGCAACGTGCTCCTAAAAATATGTTTGACATGCACAATATTTTTTAATGAATTCAAAAAAAAATTGAGAAATTCTTACTTTTTGTGTGTCGTAAACAGGGCTCCAATTACCTCTAATTCTCCTCATTTTCTTATATTCGTGAATTCTTTTTCTACAAGGATTCACCGACTAAGCAAGCAAATAATCAATCAAGATGCAAATAAGCAGATTCACATTGATGTTCACATGTGCCCATAATGAATCCGAGGTTTCATTATATCCTCTTTGTCTAAAAACCTAACAAATGTTTGAGTCATCTTTAAACTAAGAATAAAGTTACCTCTTTTAAATAGAAATAAGACATGATAATAAAAATCAATAGAATTCGAATAGCATGATATCAACCATATCTAAACCTAATGGAATTAGAGTCATTTTTAAACAAGTAATATGGTTAATCCCTTAGCTTAGACACAAGGTTGGGATATTCACAAGCAAAAAAATTGAACTCAAAATGTATTGTAACATACCTTCATACCTTCAGAAAATGCAACGACTATCTATTATATTATATGGAGAGAGAATGATATATTTTTAAAGAGAATATATATAGAGAGAGAGAGGGGGAGAGGAGAGAGAGGGGGAGAGAAGAGAGAGAGATTTTTTCCTAATTATTTATATTGTAAATTAGTTGTAGAGGGTGGTGAGACTAAAAGATAGAACATACATAAAGTTAGAATTTGTAATTAAAACTCTATTAAATTGATTCTCCGAAAGTATGACGTATGATATTTTTGATCCGAACCTGGGTAAAACTCTTGTGTCGTTATTCTGTTTATTATTTTCTTTTACTTTATTGTTCTACATTCATTACGATTGCTATATTTTCCGTTTTTCATTCTTCGGGTGATAGTTTTCACAATATTTTTTTTGTGAAATAACTAAAGTGGCGACTCTTAAAGTCAATTAGTTACTATGTTTCTACATGTACTAATCTAAAATTTGTACGGGTCAACCAAGAAGTTAATGCTGTAGAACTCCACTTTGGTTCATCATCTCTAAGATATCTTACATGGATATATAATAGTCCTATCTACTTTTATGAGATTCGAAAGAAAGGTAAGCAAATGGGTTCTATAATATAACTTCTATAAAAAATTTCTTTCTAAAACAGTGCACGAGTTGTGTCTACCATACAAAATTTTCGTTGTGTCCCCTCCGTGGGTGGAGCACTCGAAAGGATAGGTAAGGTATGGGACAATCTAATTTCAGATCGCACAAATCGCCCTTAAAGACGGGACATTCGAATGGATAAGAAACATACTTATAATAACATATCATTTTGTGTCTAAAATGAGAAAAACTTTTTAAAAAAGAGACAAAAATTAAAGCTGAAGAGACGATGATATAAAAAAAATGTACAACATGATGTTATTTTTCTACACATTGAGGCTCTAACCAATTGGATTGGGTGAGGTATATGAATGTGACAATAGTTCATTTAACTCATTAGTGCAATCTGATATTATGGTCAAGTGAATAATTTTTATTTGATGATTTTTGTTCTTCTTTAGATTATCATGCAGCGAAAAGGATAGCTTGTTTGGGAGATAGATAAAAACATACTTTACTATTTGCTCTTAATCTCTCCAACCAAATGGAAGAAACAAATTCTTGAGAGATTAAGTTTATAAAATATATTCAAATTAAGTTAAACTTAAATATATTTAATTTTAAGCATGAGTTAATTAATAAATTACATTTTATACATTAAATAAAATTTAATCAACTTTTAATCTAGAATTTAAATTTTAAATAAGATATTTGCATAATTAGAATTTGACATTTTACTTTCCTTCTCGTTTTTAAATTCAATAGTTTATCTTCTTACAAAATTACTTTGTCTGAAGTTGGTATATATTATTATCTCATTTTTTTGTCGTGTGTTGTCCCTAGTTTTGAAGGCGGTGTACACGATGATTTCCTTTGTGTGGCTCGAACTCATCCTCGTTGAAAACTGAAAGCCAATGTACAATTCAATTTCGCCTCTCATCTTCTCGTAAAACTGCCGTATCATCAATAGAAATAATTCATTGATTCAAAAGAAACCTGCCAACAAGTTTATGAGTTTAATGCAACATGTCGAATTAGGGTTTGCTTCAGAATAGTTTTATTTTTATTTTTTCAAATAGGTTAGTTTATTTCCAAACAATTTGTATTAATGTTAATTAATAAGGATAATGATAGAAGGTCTTTATTGATTGACTTAGATTATTTAAAAAAAGAATATTTGCTAATCGAATAAGATCACATTCATAAATTTTCATTTTGTCTCTGTTCACAATTGTGTATTTAACTTGAATCCATTAAGTTTGTTAAAGTTTAAAAAAATTCTATAAAAGACCAAATATATCATATTTAATTCTCAATAAAAAATATCATTATCGAATCATGGTTATAAGAAAAGTTTTACTAAATTAACTCAAGTTAAAAACACCAAATATTTTATAAGTAAGAGTCCTAATTTTAGAAAAATAGGAAAGACATGCTAAGCTAGCTCAAATAAAAAAATTGGTTTAAAAGGGGTTATGCCAAGAAAATAAACCAAATTTAACACAAAGTTAGAATTCTAGCAAGTTTCCTCAAAAAGAAAGTAGCTCCAAAAACAAAATTGTTTTAAAATGGAATCATGTAAAACAAAAGATTTTTTCAAAATGGGTTAATTTGAATGCAAAAAAGATGGAGATTTAACCTATCATCATATTAACTAAAACACAAATTCTGTCAAATTACATCTGAGATTAAAATTAAAAAAAAAAAAAAGAGTAACAATGTAAGGGTTGATGACAGTAAAATTACAAAAGAGTACAACAAACAAAAAAGAGTTACTACAATGATATTCTCTCTTTTCCTACTATTGATTGGTTTGATCATCATCCATCATCTCAAAGCTGACTGAAATTATACATACTTTTCCTTTCCTTTCCTTTCCTCTTTTTTCTGCAGATATTTCACCACTTTCCCATATACAGATGGAATTTTTTTGTTTTTGTTTTTGTTTTCAATGATTTTCTTTTGTTGTTGGTGGTTATCTATATGTCAAATAAAAAAGGTGTCTACTATACCTGCTGCTGCTGCTGCTTTTTCTCTTAACGAATGACAACACGGAGTAGACCGGGCTGCGGTTCCGTGAAATCAAGGCCTTCTTCCTCCAGAAGATATCGCTGCACCACAATCGGGAGTCTTGCAGGTGTGGCGCGCACCCCGCGAGTTTGGTTGATTGTTCCTACGCATATATAAACCTGGACCCTTTGTTCGTCAGCTCTAGCCGCGAGTTTCAGTAGAGTCAGTTCTCGATTCAGGATATGTACGGCTTCGTTAGCTTGAAGTCCTTGCAGGTCTATTAATCTTTCGTGAACCCTCCCAGCATTCAATTGTTGATGCTGATGCTGATACTGCATCATCATCTCATTGTTCCTGCTGGAAATATATTGATACCAAGGTTCAATCTTTTTGGGACTTGTTGTTTTATCAAATCATTATACAAAATATATATTAGGAGTATAAAGATTGGATAATGGGTTCTTTAGAACTAATCTGATATAACCCATTGTCCATTCTACCATCATATCATTCAAATCATCGACTCAAATACCAAATTACCCAGAGTTTAAAAAAAAGGCGAGAGGAGAGATGAGAAGCAAACCTCTGGCGGAGAAGAGATTCCTGGACTTTCCCATGGGCAGCCTTCATGTGCAAATTGTGTAATTGTCCTTTCATGCTCATTTCTTTCGCTAAAACCTTGTTACCAATATAGTAAGCCTGCCGTGCCTGTGCATTGCAACATAGTAACCATAAACAAACAACATTTAAATTACAGTGAGAGCCAAACACAAATCTCATGTTCTAAGGATTTATAGGATTAAACCAGAAGTTCACAGGAATGCACTATTTGAATCCTCCCCCTTTTTGCACAACTTTTTTTGAGGAAAATGCCAACTTTTTGTTATTAAAAAGGATGGAAAATGAGGGGAGTTCTGGTTTACAATCAAGGAAGAGGGGAAAAATAACAGCAACAAAGTACAGATAGTTACAACCCTATTTAACTCAAAGTAATCCCATCCTGTACAAATCCATAATAGTTGTTTGTTATCCAATTAAACAATCAACCTAGTTCTTACCTATTTTTCTCTTCCATACTCACTTGGATTAAGATGTTAGAAACAATTTAGAGCAAGATAATAGAAGGCCTAATGTTTGAAGTAATGACAAGCCCAAATAACCCACACATCAAACAAAGCCTTACTGTTTGAAGTTAACATTTGTATCTCTTGTGACATGTCATGTCCAGTTCTGAAACTATCATCTCATCAGCTTAACAATCATGCATCAACTAATAAACAAGGAACTGTTCTTCTGCTCTCTCTCTCTTTTCTTTGAACAAATTCATTTCATTAAAAAGATAAATAAAGAAAATGTTATGTACATCAAAGAATGAAAGCAGAGAAAAGAAAAGAATGGAGGTGCAAAAACCCTTTCACATTGAATCAGCTCATTGCCTTCTCCCACAAACAGGTTAACTGTTTTCTTTTACTCTTTCTATAGTAAAAAGAAATGAGTTCCAAGCAACAAACCTGTTCAAAGTAAGCATTACGTAGGCGTGCATGATCACGAGCTTCCTCTCGCGTCTCAGCATACAGATTCCCTGCCATCTCAACAAATTAAGAGTGTGTACAGGCAGAAGAATTTGTCACACAAACTAAATCGAAGAACATTACCAACTACTGCATCACCAGTTTCCATCCATGAAGGAGCTGCCCGTGGTGAAGTCCGAATTTGAAACCCATCACCAGTTGTGCCCCTAGCCTGCCCGAATAAATGTGGGTAGCTTGATCCCCCAGTAGCATCAGTAGAGGCATTTCTATCATACATGTTAAAAATAATCATTAATAATTATTTAAATAAAAGGAAATAATGATAATAAATAATTATCTTTAACAATACCTCCCTATATTAGAATCGTGGGATAGCATGTTCCTTATTAGTGCTGATGTAGATGCTAAAGCAGCTCTGTCGTGTGCCCTACGATAAACAAGAGGTTGAGCAAGAGTCTCTTCCCCAGAAGTAGAATACCTTCCTGGTGGACTTTCTGCCCCAGCAGCAAGAGAAGGATAATCCGGCATACCAAAAATTGGATCTGAAATTCTTCTCTCACCTTGCAACTGCAGTTACAAATCAAATGGGCTATTAGGACACTGATAAGAATCAAGAAAGTGTTTTACATTTAAGGCAAGGATGGAAAGCAGGGTTACTATTCATGGTTTTCAAACATTAATATGAAGTTCCACAACAATTGCAAGATGAAAACTACATTTTTTGTGTAAAAGAAAGAGGACTGCAGTAAACAACACATGTAAGACAGGATTCAAAATCTTAAAAAAACAAGAATTATAAGGTGTTCAACTTGGATACACAAACTTCATAGCTCTTATCAAGATACTCCAAGGGCCATCATACTCAACTAAACAAATGAACAACCATAGACATTGTATTAATGGAGATAAAATCTAGCACATTGATGTATATCTTCTTAGAGATGTTTGAGGAGGGATTTTTTTCCAAAAAGATCTGATCTTTTGAGAGAAAAAGAAAACTGTTCGACAAGGGATATGGGTTATTTGGGTTTTTGTCCAATATGTCTGTCGAATTGAAGGTGAAAAGACAATATTTCCCTTTGAAGAAATTAAGAAGAAGGGTAGTTTTAGTATTTTAGAATATGGGTATTTTAGTTGATGGTTTGAATGATTTGATTGATGAAGTGGTTCACAATGGGATAACCCTTCATCAAACAAGGCCTAAAGCTCCGTATTCTTATCTCCTGTGGTAGAATTCCAAATCTAATTATGTTCTATAAAGCTTAAGAAACATCATTACATCTGCTTACCTCCATGCAACCATTTTTTCCTGACAAACAAAATTTCTAAAATTATAATGTAATTTGATAACTCAAAGCTACATCAATCCCAGTTGTAAGAAAACATCTTAACATAAAAGTACAATAAAGGGGATTAGAAAAAAAATCAATTTAATGATTTGAAATATTTTTGTGGCTCCGGAATTTGTTAGACAATGAAAAAGAGTCGTGTAAAGAAGATGATTAGTCTGAAATACCTCTCGTTGATTTAGCGCCTCGAATGTCAGGTTCAAATCGCATCCATTAGAAAAATACAATTCTGCAAGGCTATCTGTAGAAACAGTAGGAAATTGTAAAGTCAGGAGCTCAAAAGGACTAACATTTGGCACTTCTACTGTTGCCCGATCAGGCGGGGCAATGGTTGGTCGTCTTAGAGCAAAACTCCCATTGTGAAGAGACCCCTCATTGGAGGTGGAAGGAAGCTGGTCATTTTTCAGGACTGGATCATCCCATGGTTTAGTTGGCAAATTGAACAAGTTAGCAGAAGAAACATCATCAACATATGATGGAGCTGAAGACCTTAATGGTAGTTCAACTTGATCCTTCATAATGAATCTGCTACCCGAGGAAGCTGAGAACCTGGGCAGTTCATGGTTCTCTTGCAAGGACAAATTCGCAAATGGAAGGTCATTAATCACTTGAGGCTCTTCTTGTGCCATTAGATTGAAATCAGGAATAATATCGTCTGGAAGCTGTTGACGCCAGTATCGATGAACTTCGTCATCTGATATTGATGATTCAGATCTATCAAGCACAGATTTTCCCATTGTCTCTGAGCGAGAACTTTGATGGTTTGAACGAATGTCAGCAGTGCTAGTGCTTCCAGGAGACGGTTTATGAGAAAATGGAACGAATTCCACAGCATCTGGGTTCAAAGACTTGAGATAGCTGTTACCAAGAATGCTCCCTTTTCTAGTAGATAAGCTCATTCTTGTTTCTTCTCTGTTTGTCTATCGCTTTTCGCAAAGACGGGAGAAGAGCGCACAATCCGTTAGCCAAATCCTGCAAAGACAATAAATGCACTAGAAGTTAGATAGAACAAGACTGTGTTTGGTTCAAGCGGAATTGGAATTAGGGGTCCAATTCCATATTCTTTGTCTGTTTGGTGACTTAAAATAGGGAACTATAACTGAAATAATAACTCCAATTGAATTGAATGTATGAGTTTTTAAGTTTCCATTTACCTCACTTCCACTTTGGAATTGCAAGTCAATGATTTCTCCAAACATAAGAATTCAATTCCAATCTTATAAAATTGGAATTACAATTACACACATCCAAACATAGAGTCTCTAACTCATTTTGACAAATTAAGAATGACAGTATCACTCAATCATTATTCCCGTAAGCGACAAAAAGAAAATGTATTTTTCTCTATTAGGGCTCAAGAGAGAACCACACGTACGTCACGACAACGGTGACCATCCCATTTGTCCGTTATGGAAACGACAAAGCTAAGAAACAGTAACTAATTAATACAACACACAAGATTTGCAGCAAAAGTTACAACCAAACGTACTAGATGAACACCATGCAAGTTTTGGAATTTAATTGAATTATCACATATGACACATTTAACTAATGGAACGAAAATAATTCAGCCAAATCCACATTTACTATCAACTCATAAGAGAAAAAATGAATACCTAAAGGTACATCAAGCACATAAAACCTAAATTTGCAATTAATACAGATGGAAAAGGTTTATATGAACAGCAATTGAACAGTAAAGTTAAAGTTTCTAAACAATCGTTCCAAACCAAAATCTAAACCATGCAACAAACAGAAATCTAAAACAAAACTTCCTTAAGCAGACATACCAAACAAAGTAACATTTCCCATACATTTCAGAATCCAATAAATCTATCTATCCATCCATCCTTATCTCCAAAAAAACAAAGAAATCCATCTGGAATAACAACAACAAGCCACAACTTTGAATTCCACCTCATGAGGTCAATTCCGATAGATCTCAAGATAAACAGAGCTTCTCAACCACATGCGAAACAAAAGAAACTAATGCTGTTTCAAACTGTACAAAGACTTAGAGATCTGGAAGTGATAGATGAATGAACACAAGCGGATTGATGAAACATAATGAACGGTGTTCATAAACCAGTAGATATATCAAAAAAGAACGAAATACTGAAAAAACAGATTCAGAGAATTGCTTTAACCTGATTTGTAGCTACGATTACCTGTCGATTTGGAGCTCAGATTTCTAGCTAATCCTCGTATCCGTCTTCCTCTTCCTCTTCGAATCCTCCACAGAATATGTATATGTAGAGAGAGAAGTAGAAGAAGAAGCAAACGCAGAAACCCTTCGCCACTCAATTTGACGACCCCTCTTCTCTCTCTATCTATCTCTTTTAGCTTTGCTGACCTCTCTCTCTCTCTCCTTTCTTCAAAGCTCACTAATTACAGTCATATGTGGCTTCCGTAATCATTTAGAGCTGTTTTTTATATAAATTATTTCTAAAAAAATCAAACAAGGCCTTATATTTTTTTATTAGTAAATATATCATAATCAAACTATAATAACAATCATTTTAATATATTTTTTACTATTTATAAACAAGTTAGATATATAGATATTTTTTTTTTGTTAGTTTATTTAAAATAACCTATTTTAATAAAATTAATTGAACTCTTACCTTGAGCTTCAATTTATCGTGAGGAGTCGTGATATTTTCATAAATAATCGGTGTTGAAGTTAGTATCTAATACATTGCTTAAATTTTGACTATGGATGGTATTGGAATTCGATTTGGTTAGAAGGGTAATGCGCGATTTGGTTGGAGGAAGTCTTAACTTGAAGTCGTGAATATTTTAGGTACCAGAGTTGTTTTATTTCTTACGACGGATCGTAAAATTTTCAATAATAAACGTTGATTTATTAGGTTTTTCGTGTTATCATGTTTTTGATTAGGTTTTGTGAAGGGATTACCGTGTATTTTGTTTTTATCTCATATTTTGTTTCGGGTCTAATCATTTATTCGCTTTTTAAGTTTTTCTCTTATCTTGTCGTTTCCTTTTATTATTTATTGCATTGATATTTTTATTGGTTGTAAACAAGATAATTATGACGGCGAGAAATATTTCTTGTAAAAAATTAAGTACACATTATTTTATACAAGTTGTATTGTTTTTTATTTTCTCTATTCACTGTAATATGTTTTTAGAATGGTTGTATTTGTTATATAGTCTTATTTTAGGCTTTGTTTAAAATTTTGAGTTACTTAAAAATAAATATAAAGATGTTTTTGTTTAATTAAAAAATAATTATCTAAATAAAATATTTTTAGTATGTAATATTTTAAAATATTATAAAAAATAAAATAAAATAAAAATATTTTTAGTTTATGATTAGAAAAATAACTCAAATTATGTCAATCAAACAAGGCCTTATCCCAAAAAAAGTATGTCAATTAAACAATCACCATAATAATGTTAACAAACTATATTAAATAAAAATATAAAAGATTCTTATTAAGATTATGATCAATTATCTTTAGATAATGATAATTAATTATTGTAGATAATTATTCATATTTATTTATTATTACTATTAATATTTATTTTATTAACATTTATTACTTTTTGAAAGTAAACAATTAAGTATAAATTTTATAAATATATTGTATAGTCAATTTTATATATTTATGAAAGTTACATCACTACTATAATTTATTATATATTATTTAGTTTATATATCTACTTTGTTTTCACAAAATAAATATGACTTTTAAAAGTGAGATTTAGACTCAACTATAATTTATTAAAATCATTTTAAATATACTTATTTTTTTTTTCTACTTGATTTACATTCATTTTGTCTATAATAATTATGTGAAATATGTTTTATATGAAGTCTATTTTTATTTCTTTTTAAAATTATTTGAAACTGAGTTAATCGTTGCATCAAATTTAAATTTAATGCATCTTCCCTCAATTGGTATCATTTACTTACATTTTTTTCAGTTTTAATACAATTTTATCACTTTGACCCATGTACATCTCAACCCACCAAAAAAAAAAAAAAAAAAAAAAAAAATAGTAAAAAAAAAAAATATTTAAAAATTGGTAAAGAATATTTTATTAAAATTCAATTTTATATATATATATTTTTACTTTTCTTTCAATTTCTTAAGTTTCTATTTAATAGAAGTACACTTTTTATGCTTTTTTTCTACTGAATACCTAAAAATGACTTCTACTTTTGACTTTCAATCTTTTTTAAATATAACTTTAATTGTGAGTGATATCACAAAATATTTTCATAAAATATTAAAATAAGTCCATTTAAAAATTAATTTATATTGATTCATACTCATGTGATAATATATAATAATATGATGTTCAATAAAACTTAAAATTATGTCTGAATAATAAATTTTAAGTATTCAATAAAGATATATAATAACATAGATATATGAATATAAAAAACTGAATTAATTTACATGCAGAAGATCAGATTTTGATAATAAATTCATTCTGATTCAAAACCATTATATATATATATATATATATATATTGAAGTCAAAGTTTGAAAAATATGATAACCACCTGTAGCTAATAATAAATGAAATGAAATAAAAATATTTAAATACTCAAATATAAATATATATATTAAATATATTAGTTAATAAATTATATAATTAGATAAATATAATATTAAATATTAAATAAAAATTAATTGAAAATATTAATATATATTTTCTTTTGATTTGTATATTAGATAATTAATTTATAATTTATTCAAGTAATATATATATATATATATATATATTAGATAAAAAAATGAAAATATGTATATATATAAATAAATATGAGTTTGATGAAATATATATATAAATAAATGATAGTGTGATGGAAAATATATATACAAGAAAATAAGATGATATATATATTTTTATTTTTCATAATTTCTTTAGATCTATTCAGATTCATTCTTCTATTTTAAATTATGTTTAATTAAAGAGAAAGTGCTGTTAAGAGAGAAAATATAAAATCTAATACAATTTTTACTAAAATTTTGTTCAATTTAAAAAAAAAAAAAAATTGTAGTATTTCTTTTTGTTAGAGTAACATACTAATTATTTTCTTCCTTTACAATAAACTAGACATTTTAACTTTTTATTTTTAATATATTTTTACTTAATTTTACATAAATAAGTTGGTCATTTTATCAAACACTACCTATCTCACAATTTCTCTATCAAATCAAATCCAAAGTGTTTCCAAATAGAGGAATTACAAACCAAAACAGTCTAATCCTATGACAAATGTTTACTACAAAACAAAAACCACAATTGGATAGTAATGTAAAAATACACTCATTATCTTACCCTGTTTTTCTTCTTGAGAACAAATCTTATCGGTACGAAGTGAGTAGCGAGCGATGTTATGTAAGCCAATCGGAGAGTTTATCTTGCAGTGGAAGAATAGGCAAATGCACGAAGAACAACACTGTGTTCTCTCCTTCGTACTTGTCCCAAAATATTAAAAAAATGTTTCAGTTTTGTCGGTCACGATTTTGCTAATTCTGCTGATCGATTTTTAGTGAAACCAGTTCATTCTCATGTGGTTGGTTTCTGGACTTTGAAATACTATTAGGAATAGGAAGACATCTTCTGAATCTTTCGGGTAACCTACAGAAAGTCAGATGAAAATGCATATTGGTTGTTGTTCATCATTTTAGGATTATTATAAAATCTATCTATTAACAATATAAAAGATTTACAAAATTTTAATGAGATTTTGAATAGGGTATTTAGCTATTTCTGAGACTTACAAATCCAATCTCTCATAAATTGCTCGACGAACAGATGTGTTGAAGCCATATGCTATTGAGTTGAACAAACCCTGTTATCAGATTTTCAAATAAACAAACATTTAGAATCTATCAGATTTCTCATCCAGATTGAGGCAATTGGGATGTTTTGTTATGCATTTTTTTCCATGATTCAAGAAAATCACAACAATTTAGAAAATAATTTGATCATGATCCAAGAAAATCTCTACACCAAATGAAACAAAAATAATTATACTATAATTTGGATCATAATTTCGAAAATAATTTGTATATAAAATGAAGCAACGATATTTCCATGGGATCATGAGTGTGACATAGATTGTGATAAAATACCAAATAGGCTCATCAAAAAGTTATTAATGTTTTCTCATCCCGATCAGGAATAGAAAACAAAAGTGTTTCCAAATAGGTTAGAGTTTAGTTTAAGAGGTTTATACTCCTTTTTCACAACAACTACACACATTTAACAGAACCCTGTGTAAACCACAGACATTTATAAACAAGACTAGTTTCCACTTTCCACATATATATAGAAAAAGAGAAATTAGGGTAAGATGGTTACCATTAGTGAGGCCATCCCGACATCAAGAACCGAGAGCCAAAATATTTCATGTCTTGGTTCAATGAAATCATGGATTCGGTTGATTGTCCCAAACATCCACGACACTATTAAAATTAGAGGATAATAACCCCACCTGTTCAAAGCCTGTATAAACCAAGAAAAGAGAAGTCTGAATTGAGAAACATAAATATAAAATGGAAGTTGCCAATTGAGAGAACTATGAGCTGCCAAAGAGGATAACTTATAAAGAAATGAAACCATTGTCATGAAATTAGATCTTTGAGGTACTGTCAACCATCTTGATCATACCAAAGATAACACTACAAGGAAGCTAAACAAAATGGCTTGTTTGTTAAATTTTAATTTGAACAGGTACTCTTGGCATTGTGTAACCGCACTAAACAGACATTGAAATATACACAAGATCGAATAATGTTTGGGTCTTGCATAGCAATGGAAAAGAGACAAAAACAGCTTTTACTCAAAATACAACAACAATTAGAGTCAAGTTTCATCACATACTTGGGCAACAAATATGCAAAACCCAAAAACAAAAGTTGTAGAAAACAGGCCACCATTTTGATCGACAAATGAGATTCCTAGGTCAATTCATCGTTTGGTTGGTGTTCCATGGAAGACTATAGACGGAAGGCATTCTACGAAGGTTCATGGTCATGGACAACGTTCATTGCCTGTTGTGCATAGATGCAGAGAAACACACAACAAGAGAGTTCTAAGAGGGTGAAGCCCTACAGGATTGGGTTATCGAAAAACTAAAGAAAATAGCATTTCCTTGAAGATCTACAAATGCACTTTTGGGGCAATGATCTATCTAAATAATATGGCGGGAATGAAATGCTAGACATTTCGACAAGACAAGAAAAGTGCGTTGATTCAGATTAGAGTGTGAAAACAGTGCCCGAACATTACAATCTCACAAAATTGGACGTTGAGCAAAGAATGGAGATTGGATCCCGATCAGATAGTATCCATGACACATGTTTAGGCTAACTTGACGAGTGAAATTTGTGTTTTTTTTTTTTGCTTTTGAAAATGAGAACCTAGTATGTTCGGCGTCTCTCTAAAATTAAATAAATCCTTTTCATTATTTATTAGTTTTTCCTTTTCGACATAAAAAAATGAAGATAGATCACCACATCATTCTGCATACTGAATAACGTAAAGCTACCCTCTTTATATATAAGCCTTGGCAACGTCTGTTAGGTCACTAACAACAAGAATACAATTTTTTATCAGGGATTATATCCTCTACACCCTATCTATTTATCATTCTCAACAAAACCTTGATCTACTCATGACAATGTTCATATAATCATATTGAATATTAAGATGGATAATTACAAACAACAACAATGTTTTCACTTCCCCGTTAATGCAGACATGATTGTTCTTAGAGCTTGTTTGATGTGAGGTTATTTGGAAAACAATCTAGGTTATGAAATCAAAATCTTGTTTGTTGAAAAGTGGTGTTTTTGGTATTAGATTAAATTGCTAAAATGTCCTTTTGTATTTAAAATTTAAACTAAAAAAAATAAGGCTAGTTTATTTAATCAATTAAGTAATTTGATGTGATAAAGTTTTTTTTAAATAACCCAAGATTAAACAATCTCTAATGAAAGGCATACCTTCATGTCTGGTCGTCCATCTGGTTGGTAAAGCCTATTTGACATACCAGCAGCCATCTGAAATATTGTAACAGAATAACTATGATCTCAGCATTCAAATATTTTCAACCAGCAAGAGATTTAAAAGGAAGGAATCCATACACGTGCTACGTTATTCAGCATGCGTATCACTTGAAAGTATGTGATCCCATTGAAAAGAATAGCACCCCAGAGAGGAATATAAAATGTTATGAAGTGAACCGCCTGTGACAACTCAATTCATTAATTAAATTGCAAAACCATAACATATTTCTAGGCACATCTTCTATATACTCACCTTCCCTGTTGTTCCGAGCTGCGTCAGACACCAGGCACCAAGACCCCTTAAATGCCCATGATGATTTCCAATAGATCGTACGACAGTAGTAACTAGTGAAGTTCCTGTACAAAGAAAAAAAAAAGCAACAGAGAATAGGCAAGAAAACCATCCAAGTGTTAGACAACAATTAAGAAAATCAATATTTCTGTCTCCAAAGAAATGCTTACATACCCCAAACATACAAATGGAACATTGGTTCAATATCTTCAACATCTGTTTTGTGTCGAACAACCGTACGATGAAGAGTAAAGGCAATTGTAGTGGTCCACAAAAAAGATGCCACACAGAAGAAATGTGTGATATATCCTTGAGCATAGCAGAATAGTCCTTTAGATGGATCCCTACATAATGCCAGAGAAATCTTTCAGTTGTTCATGGTAAGACATGAGATCTAATAGTGTATGCACTTGAACTTGAGATCTACACACCCAATAATACTGAAGAAACTGAATAACATGTCCTGCACACAAATAAATGCAATAATTAGGAACTGCATTTTACAAGCAATTGAGTAAACTAGGACAAAGAACAACAGCATAAAATCTGATCAAGAGAAGTTTATAGCATTTCAAACAAAGTGTAAATGCATTCACTTATCTCCAGCATCTATTCTCTAAGGATGGTCATGAAAATGACTCAATATCCAATTGATGACATATGATCAGGACAAGCATAGAAGTCCCTAAACCTTCTTTTGACAAAAACTTACTAAGAAAAAGCTTATGACATGCTATGCCAATTCAACATATAACACTGTACAAACAGTAAGTCCTACTGTCTCTTTCATCCACAAAAAAAACCATAAAATACACATTGAACTTCTAAATGCTCAAGTGAAAAAAATAACCTATAATATACCAACAACTGTGTTTCTACATGCTCATCTATTGTCTCCAATATGTAAATCTCAAAGTCTTTCAGAACTATCTTAGAATCTGACAAAAACTCAGTATGAGAGAAAACCCAATTATGAATGATCCTAGTTTAAATTCCTATAAATAGCTTGGCACACTTGTTAATAGCTAGATCAGCACAAGGAATGCATATATCTAGTTCTTACAAATCCTTTAATGTGAACAATGCAACCCAGAAATCGAAAGGTAGCATTCAGCGAAACGCAATAGAAAGAGTAAATTAAGCTTACAGAAAGGGCTAAAAAGAAGACAAGCTTGAAGGAAAACTTGCGGAGGTCCTTGAAAAGGTAGTAGCAGAGAACTATGAATCCTGAACCAAGAAGAGAGAGACTGGAAGTGGCGCTATTGACGGTTGTCAAAATTCGGCGCTCTTCTGACGTCCAATTGCCTAAGAGAGCCTGCACCGTCGCCATATGAAGAAGAAGAAGAAAGTTACTTGATGATGCTCATATTGAAAACTGCAAATCTTGGCTGCTAAGCTATTGATTGATCTTACGCCATTATCAACTATCAAAAGAGAAGTGAACAAATATTTTTATAAGTAAATAGAAAGAACGCAAGATTTCAAATAAGTCGCTTTGGCCGAGTGGTTAAGGCGTGTGCCTGCTAAGTACATGGGGTTTCCCCGCGAGAGTTCGAATCTCTCAGGCGACGGTTTATTTTTTTTTATTTTTAAATGCCTTATCCCGTCTCACGCGAAAGACACGATCATGAGTTCGAATCTCTCATGCGACGGTTTTTTTTTTTTACTTTTAAATGCCTGACGAAATTATCCCGTCTCACGCGAAAGACACGATCATGAGTTTGAATCTCTCGTGCGACAGTTTACACGAAGGACACGATCATGAGTTTGAATCTCTCGTGCGACAGTTTATTTTTTTTACTTTTATGTGACTATCAAACAAGGCTAAAAATAACTTCAAATGCAATATTATGACGAAATTATCCCGCGACGGTTTATTTTTTTTTTATTTTTAAATGCCTTATCCCGTCTCACGCGAAAGACACGATCATGAGTTCGAATCTCTCATGCGACGGTTTTTTTTTTTACTTTTAAATGCCTGACGAAATTATCCCGTCTCACGCGAAGGACACGATCATGAGTTTGAATCTCTCGTGCGACAGTTTACACGAAGGACACGATCATGAGTTTGAATCTCTCGTGCGACAGTTTATTTTTTTTACTTTTATGTGACTATCAAACAAGGCTAAAAATAACTTCAAATGCAATATTATGACGAAATTATCCCGTCTCACGCGAAGGACACGATTATTCTGGACTTTTCACCTGCCTTCCTTTCGCGTGACGATCCTCCCCTTTGCGTTACGCGAATGAAGTGTTTTTGTCAAAAAAAAAAAATTCAAGTGGTCATGCAATTTAATTTATGTGTTGTTTCTGTCTCACGCGAAGGACATGATTATTCTGGACTTTTCACCTGCCTTCTCTTCGCGTGATAATTCTCCCCTTCTCCGTAAGAACTTCTCGTTACGTGAATGAAGTATTTTTATAAAAAAAACAAAATGTGATGGTGAACCCTTTTTTAGGGTCATTTTTTGAAATTTCCCTAAAAACAATCCTTCATAAATCATCTCATCTCATTAGATATATGTCAATCAAATGTTCTACTATATAATTCCAGAACTTAAATAAATCAGAATTATTTGAGTCAAAATTCTCTTTTGATATTTATTTTATTTTGCAGTCTCCAATGAGACTTTAATCTGAATATATTAGTTTGTTTATGTGCCTAAAATTGAGTAAAATATTTCCTAATTGTATTCTAATATTTTTTTAAAATTAGACTCTAAAATAGATACACCTATTGTTAAATAAAATAGTGTATAAAGTAATAAAATAAAACCAAAAAATTAAGTATATTTGGATAAACAAACCTATAATCAACTAAGAAAACAAATGTTCTATACCTTTAGAATTTGTAATCTGTATTTGGGACAAAGTATTTTGATATGTCACTGTTTTTTTATCTTTCTTAATAGAATATGAAATGATTTTTCTTCAATCATCCTCATATGATGTCGGCTAGCATACAATTAGTGTGGCATGTGTTTTGGACTGCCCAACCTCAAAATAGAAAAAAGTGAATGAAAATTTTGGCTACCTCAGTTTGAGTTAAAAAAATTATTTTTAAGTAAGATTTGAACATGTGATCAAATAAAAATTCTCAATTTACATCTTGGACCATTACACTAAACCTTTTAGGTTTAAGAAACAATTAAATTTAATTAAAACCTTTTTTTTGCGTTAAATGTAGGGGTGAAAGAAATTACCGTTATTATAGGTATATCGAAAATACCGTACCGTAATATATTGAAAATATCGATTTTTAAGGTATACCGAAAAAATATAAGGTATGATAGCGATACCGAAATTATTGGTACAATAAAGTACGAAATTTTTAAAATTTTGGTATATAAGGAAATAATTAAATAAATATGATATTAATTTAAGTATATAGAAATATAATTTTTGAATAATATTAAAATATAATTATAATAAAATATTATTCAATATACGCAATTTCTATCTACTGATGAGATTGAAAAAAAGATCCAACCAAATTTTCAATTTTTTCGAGTGTTGGAAAGAAAGTGAAATTTGGTATTCAATCCTTTCAATTATTGTTAAAGATATTTTTACAATCTAATCATTAACGGTTGTTAGTGAGTCTGTTTCAACTTTAATAAAAGAATAGTGGTTATTTTTAAAAGTAATTTAAGTCATAAAATGGTTGAAACATTGGTTTGCGCAAATGATTGACTAAAAGGAAAAAAATTGATCTTATAAAAATATCTTACCGATGATGATGAACTTGAATTTTAAAAAAAAAAATAAAAAAAAAATTAAAAGAGTGATTTTGTTTATTAATTAAGTCTAAATTAACTAATATTTATTATTAATATTATTATCTAACCTAAATTGTATTATCAATTTATAAAACAAATTTATAGATACAAATGAATTTCACTCTCTCGTTTCCATTTTAGTATAACTTGAAGATTATACTTATGTTTATTCTTATTAACTCTATTTTTTTAACTAACTTTAATTTATAATATTTGATAGTTTTTATAAATGTTGGATTTTAAAACGAATATTTTAATTTATGATAAATTTGTTTTTTAGTTTTGTATAACGTTTTTGTATTAATTATATTAAATTGATTTTTTTTAAGTTAATATATTTTTTAGGTATAAAAGATATAATATCGATATCGTACCTAAATTAAGATATACCGAAATTAAAGTAAGGTAAATGTATGATTTTTTTTTGTATACCGAAATTAAGGTATACCGAAATTAATGTAAGGTAAAGATATGTATTTTTTATATACCGAAATTTTTGATAAAATATAAGGTATGAATAAAACATTAAAGTATACTGTAGTACACTGACCCTGCATATACTTGTTTCAAAATAAATAAGAAACAATGTATTTTGAGTCAAAATTTATCAGAAGACTGATTCGCATCGCGGCTCTCTACTCTAAATCATTCCGAAGTAAGTTACGGGTCTAGCTCAGCTCTAAGCCTAGGATAGGACCTTGTCCAGGAACCAATCTTTTATTTTCCCTATCTGATGATTATCATGATGCCTGAACTGGTAGAATCCCTACTAATCACCGATGTTGGTGCCTTTTCTGCTCTTGTCGGAGTAGCTACTCTTGGTGCTTTTGTAAAGGCATAGCGTAAGGAAGCTTTGCTTCTTCTTATTCATCTGGGGCCTTTTGTCTGTACCAATCTCAGGATAGAGCTTTGTTGTCGATCGCCAAATGTAATTTGCGACAATCTCTGAAACCTGCTCATGGCTAGAATAAGACAGCTTCGAAGACGAATAATGTTATGCCCCACTTTATCTTTTCTTTGTCTCCCACCCATTTTTTTTTCCCTAAGAAGAGGGGCTTATTTTATTCGATTTCCTGCTTCGAGTGAGTTCCACCCAATGGTATCCCACCAATGGTGTTAAGGTATTCCTTCCAAACGTCAGAGTAGGAGTTTCCTGGCCCAGGGCTTTTACTGTTAACATTTGAATTTCCCCAATCAACCTTGATTGAATATGTTTACTCTTTTTTTTTAATTGACTAACGGGACTTCTGAGGTTCGGAGTTTACTAGTGGAAGACCATAACTCGTTTAGTCGTAATCGTAATTCTATCCGTTATAGGGGGTCTTGCTGCATAAATATGGGTCGCCGGAGAGTGATAGGCGACGCAACACGTCTCCTCTTTGGCGTGGTGTTCAGAACGTTTGGAGCAAAATGCTTGAGGGGGTCCTCGGTAATGGATCCAAGGGTGACTGAACTAGCGGGCTTAAAAAAGCGCTGTTGCCCTGTCTGCTATGGTGAAGTGACAGATGCTTTCCTATAGTATAGTAGGAAAAAAACAGGTGGGAGCGAGCGAGAGCAAAGTTTTTTCGGAACCCGGTTCAAGCCATAGTAGGTAAAAAGGCTAGTGGTTGCTTGACTTCCTTACCTCGGGGAGGTTGAAAAAGCTGCTAAAAAGAATCGTTTTTCTTTTCTCTTGCGACCTTGAGGCAATCTTAAGACGAGAAAAAAACAGCGCTTACCTCTATTCTGGCTGAATACAGAGATGTTTTTGTATGGTCTTATGCTACCGGTCCCGATTCATCCTTGGTAGAGTAGCACTGCTTGGTTGTACGGTCCGATGAAAGGACGGTATTGCAGGACTCCCTGTCCTTTAGGCATGCATCTCTTCTGCTTGCGGGCAGCTCGAAAACCTGACTTCCACAAGCAGAGTCAACGAGTATAGAAGAGCGCGTCTATACGTGTAGTGTGGTGGTTGGGCCTACCCACCCTATTTGTTCCATGATCTATGGGTCTACTGGAGCTACCCACTTCGATCAATTAGCTAAGATTTTGACCGGATACGAAATCACTGGTGCTCGATCTAGTGGTATTTTTATGGGGATTCCGATAATATAATCTTTCTCTCCTATCTCTTAGCAAAGACAAAAAGACGGGGTTTGAAAAAGTTGTACGATTGAAAGGCGGAGAAGCTAAAAAGTCACTAAGCAAAAAATCCCGACTTTCCTCAACCGGGCTGATGAGGCCTGCTATGACAAGGCCGAAATTAAGGTATACCGAAATTAATGTAAGGTAAAGATATATATTTTTTATATACCGAAATTTTTGATAAAATATAAGATATGAATAAAACATTAAAGTATACTGTAGTACACTGACCCTGCATATACTTGTTTCAAAATAAATAAGAAACAATGTATTTTGAGTCAAAATTTACCTTCCCATAGTCCTCTATTTGACTTCACAAACATAAACATGTAACAAAAATGATTGGATTTTAATTATTAAATATTATTTATATATATATATATATATATATATATATATATATATATATATATATATATATATATATATATATATATATATATATATATATATATATATATATATATATATCATTAATGATTTTACAACTTTCTAGAGGATTTGAAAAAAATTAAATTAGTATGGTTTTTTTTTCAATGATTCCTATATTAAAATTAAATAAATGAGTAGTTAAGTAAAAAAACAAATATGACAGAACCATAATAAAAATCAATAACAAAAGATAAATTAATAAGTGAATTATTTGATTTTTTTCTATCGATATATGTATATATTTTTGTTTGAAAAATCCCTTTAAATAAATTAATATATCATAATCACAATCATCTCAATGTTTAAAAGAATAAGTCAATTATTATAATTCAATTTAGTGTCATAAAACAAGATAAAATATTCTTATACAAATTCCATAAGACAACATATGCATATACAGTTACATAGGGTCCTTCATATTTATATAGCCTCATTTTTTAATATTTAATAATATTATTAATTATATATTATATTATTAATCTTATTTTTTTTCTTCTTTAATATTAAATATATATTATAATATATATATATCATTTTTTTAATTTTTTCTTTTGGTATTATAATATATTAATTATTTATCATTTTATATTATTAATTTTTTTTAAATAATAAAAAAATTATTTATTATTTTAGGAGACTCAAATTTAAATTTGTATTGACCCAAAATTCTAAAGACATGCCCTGCATACCGCATACCACGATAAAAATATTTAGTGTAATTATTTAAAAGATAAAAATAAAGACATATAACCTTATTATATATATGATATTTCACCTAAAATGTTTTTTTTTAGATCTTAACAGTTTTCTTGGTTATAATTTTGGTTCCGCCTATTTTAGTATATATAGTCTAATAAATAATATACATTATGCAATTTATTAAAATATATTTTGTCCCTCAAACTGCATTTTTTTAAGGGATCAAACTAGGCCTACTTATAGATAAAAAAAGCAAAAAAAAAATAAATAAGGCCTACATCTATATCTAGAGCTTGTTTGATCTTGAGTTTATTCAAATTTTCGGTAAATTTTTTGTTTGACTAAATTTAAAAAAAAAATGTTTTTTAAAGTTAAATGACCATTATACTTTTTTTTTTTTTGTATAAATTTTGAGAGAGAAAATATTGAAAGAATTTTATTGCTCGCACTTTTTCGGTACATAAAAAGTTTAGTTTAAATAATAAAAATTATATTTACAAGAAATGTTTAAACAAATTAAAATCATATGAATTATAATTGATTTGTCAATCAATAGAGAATCTTCAATCAATTATTCCAATTGAGTTGTGGCAACAAAAGCTGAATATTCTCAACCTCTTTAAGAGTCAAGTGCCAAGAGCCAAGTGACAAGTGCCAAGAGTCAAGAGTCAAGAGCCAAGAGCCAAGAGCCAAGAGCCAAGAGCCAAGAGCTAAGAACTTTTCCCAAGTGAAATTTCGAAGAAATATGTGACAAGTTGGGTACTCTCAATATCCTTTATCTAACTTGAGGGGAAGTGTAAAATTACATCTCTATCATCCTTAGAAAGAAATATGGAAAATCAAACAATTCTGAGAATGAAATGTTAATAGTAGCAAATCAATTAGTCTAACTGATTTGCTACTAATAACATTTCATTCTCGGATTAACAAATCAATTAGTCTAATTGATTTGCTACTGATAACATTCCATTTTGGAATTGTTTGATTTTTCATATTTCCTTCTAAGGAAGATAGAGAGATAATTATACACTTCCCTCAAGTTGGGTAAAGGATATTGAGAGTACCCAACTTGCCACATAGTTCTTCAAAATTCCACTTGGGAAGAGTTATTGGCTCTTGGCTCTTAGCACTTGACTCTTGACACTTGTCTCTTGACACTTAACACTTGGCTCTTGACACTTGACTCTTGTCTCTTGACACTTGTCACTTGACTTTTGACTTTTAGCACTTGGCTCTTGATCTGGCTCGTGCAACTCTTAAAGTGAAAGATTTGCTAATTTTTGGACTGATGAAATGTTGGAAGAAATCCGTCGAAACATAAAGACGATGCTCGATACATATTTGAATGAAGTGTAGTTTCGAAACGATGAAACTGTCAAAAAAAAAAAAAAGAGAGAAAAAAATACACTAGGATTTGTGATAAATAATTTTAAAAGAAATGAGATTATAGAATCATTTGAGTTCTCATCCAATGACTATTTACACCATTGGAGGGGGCAACGGAAAATTGCGAATCGATTTCTTCAAAATGGAAAAACCCGCTCTGAAACCATGTAGAAATTTTGAGAGAAAAAATATTTAGAAAAATTTGTTGCTTACATTTTTTCAATAAATAAGAAGTCTAGTTTAAATAATGAAAATTATATTTATAATAAAGGAAATGATTTAAACAATAAATCAATTAAAATCATATGAATTTTAATTGATTTGTCAATTAACGAATCTTCAATCAATTAGCAAATCAATTAGTCTAATTGATTTGCTACTGATAACATTTCATTCTCGAAATTGTTTGACTTTTCATACTTCTTTCCAAAGAAAATAGAGATAATTCTACACCTTTAAATATATAAGATAGAAATATGAGAAAGAATATATATATATATATATAAAATATTTTAGGCCTAGTTGAAATATAAGTTATTTAAATAACCTGGTTAATAATGTTATAGTTATTTGGTTAATCTATTTTTTTTTTTTTTAAATAATGATTAATGATAATTTTAATGAGTTGATAATGATAATTTTGATGAGGTAAAAGATTTTTTTTTTTTATTTTTAGCGGATATTAATATATATAGATAAAATAAAAAATTTAAAATATTTGATATTTTAGTATGTAATAATAAATTTAGGATGTAATGAGTGAGAATATGATTGATGGGATGAGTTTTGATTTTTATTATTCAAATAACTCAAAGCTTTAGGTTTGTGGGTTTGTCTCAAATGAGTTAGGGGGGTTATCTCAAAATTCAATCATCAATTTATATATTTTTATTAATCAAATTAATTAATTCATTAAATAAAATACCAAATTATTCTTATTTAAATATTTTATTATTTATTAAAGATAAGTGTATTTAAATAATATATACATAAAAAAAATCATTTTTTTCCAAATTATATCAAACTATTATTTTTAACTCAGTATTTACCTCCAAATAACTCATATCAGACCGAACTTTTAATGTTTTTGTTGGATAAAATGAATGATGGAATAAATAAAGTGAAATAAAAAAAATATTAAATGTTGGATAAAAAAAATGAATATCAAACAAAGTCCTTAAAAGTAGTTGACCAGGGGACAAGACAAAATTAACTTGTCTCCTCTTTGATTAAGACATTAATTCTTCATATCCTCCAATTAATAATATTGATTTCTTGTGTAGTTTAATAAGTGCCGATCTTAGATATGGGTTTAAACTAATTAGTTTAAGCCAATTGGGTTGGATTTTAATTAATCAACTGAACATCAACTTAAGTTACGTACTCCAATTACTTGGTAGCACGTGAATTGTTGTTAGGACGTGTTTGATTTCTAAGTTATGTTACAAAAACAACACATTTTATCCTCTCATTTTGTTTGTGTAATATATTATCAATACCAACTAAATTATATCATATTCTACCTTTTAAATCATTAAATATTAGTAAAATTAACTCAAAAGTTTTTTATATTTTTTATAAAGTTATTTAAATAATTTTAAAATAATTAACATATTTTTTAAAATAATAAATATTAATTAACTTTAAAAAAATCACTCAGACCCAATATTTTCAAATAACAAATACAATTATTTAAATAACCCAAATACTTTTTTAAAATAACTCAAATCTCATGTAGGTTCAATTTTAAATTAGGATAAATAAATAACATCTTTCCTAAATTTTCTTTTTTTAAGTAGTGAGAAAGCCTTAACATTTTTTTTACTTTCATATTTTAATAGATCATAGCTTTCAAATAATTTATAAATATTATATTTCTTTTACACTCAATATATCATTTAGAACTTTGTTTAGTACTTTTTTTTATACAAATTTTAATATAACTATTAATTCAACATCATTTCTTACATTTTTATTTATATATTTTTATTTGAATGTAAAATACTAACAATCTAGCATAACTCTTCAATTATTACATCCACTTCAACTTAAAACATTTTAAGTGAGAATCAAATAATCTTAAGTCTATCGATAATCCATCATTTCATACTTTCTCATTTCAAAAATTACTATTATATATTAATATTCTTTAAATGATTTTTATATATAAAAAAAAATATTACCCTTCAAAATTACCACTAAAAAAATATATTTTTTAATAAAATGAAACATAATCAAACAATATTTCATAACTCTTTTATCAATTCTATCACTAGTAAAACTAGGAATAATAGCGAGGAATAATAACGATGGGTATAAAAACCATCAAGGTAGTAATAACTATTAGTCTTCAAAGCCTTCAAATAATTTATAAATATTATACTTCTTTTACATTCAATATATCATTTAGAACTTGTTTAGTAGTTTTTTTTTCTTTATACAAAATTTAATATAATTATTATTTCACATCATTTCATACATTTTTATTTATATTTTTTATTTGAAAATAAAAGACTAGCAATCTAGTATGACTCTTTAATTATTAAACCCACCTCAACTTAAAACATTTTAAATAAGAATAGAGTAATTTTAGGTCTATAAGTAATTCATCGATTCATACTTTCTCATTACAAAAATTATTATTATATATTAATATTCTTTAAATTATTTTTTATAAAAAAAATATATTACTCTTCAAAATTACCACTCGAATTGAAAAAAAAATTTTTTTTTTAATAAAATAAAACATAGGATAATAAAGATAATAACGAGCAATAATAGTGATTGGTCTTTATACCAATCATTATTACCCTATATATAACGCCAATTGGTTACAAAAACTAATCAGTATACCCCCAATTAAAATCGCGAAAAAAAGCGCTAAGTTTTGTCGCATTTTGGAAGCGTTAGTAGCGATTGGAATAACAACCAATCGGCTTTAATTCCTTAATAAGTGACCAATCGCTATTACTCAATTCATTAATTAAAATATTAAATTTTTTATTTTAATAAAATATATATTTTATTATTATATATTAATACATTTTCTACTTTTTAAAATAAAAATAAAAATTATATCTATTTAAAATCATTATTAATATATATTTTTTAAATAAATCAAGATTTATTTAAAACCCCACTACCAAACAAGGAAGTAAATGTAATAAACCGTACAAAAGTGGTCATACAAGTTTAAACCACTACTTTATGGTCATTATCTTCGCAATCTATTAATTAATGAGCTAAACAAGCCTTCTTAAACAAATTTATATTACAGATACTTTTATTAAAATAATCTTCAAGATAAGCTTTTTTAATATTGCTTGATTTGTAAACACTTGATCTAGATTCAATTTTATATTAGAATAAATTTGGAACTATAAATTTATACATGAAAGATATAATTGATAGAGATTCACCAAGCTATCTGTTTTGTTTGAAAAACTTAGATCCAGCCTGCCCCTGATCAGGTTTGAACAAACAAGAAATTTATAAATTCATTTTAAAATATTTTTTTATTATTATATATCTACTTCAAATATTTACTTAAATTAGATAATATTTTAAAATACATATTTTAATTATATATATTAACAAATTCAATCATATTTCTTCGAAGTATACTCTTATTATTTATTAAAATAGTTTATATATATTAAAAATTATAATAATCATTAAAGAAAAACGAAAAAATATGAAAATAATAATAATAATAATAATAATAATAATAAGATAAAAATAAAGCCACGTGACCCAATAAGTTTTTAAACTAGTAAGTTCTCGAATTTTTTTTTATTAACTCTTCAATCTTTTTCACCCGCTTTCCGAAATGTTTACGAATCTACGATTATGGAATGTTCGACGTTTTTTTCCAACCAAAAGTCCAGATAGGATGATAACTCAAATATGTAGGTCTATCATATTAGTCACATTAATTTAAACTTTGTAACAATTACCTTAGTGAAACTCAATAGGTGAAGGGCTGATTGAAACTCAATAGGTGAAGGGCTGATTCAATCTCCTCGTGACCAATTGAAAAACTACATAGATGGCGGATGTGGGCTTTAGCCTAGGGTAAAGTTATAAAGTTTAAACAAGAAAAGAGTTGTGAACGTTGTTGTGATGTTATATAATTATATAAGTTAAAATATAAGGAATTATATATAAAATAATATAAATTTATTATTTATTTTAAAACTATATTTATATGATAATTATATAATATTTTTTTATTAATTTCAATATAATTAATAATACAGATTATTTATAAGATAAAGATTATATATAATAATTTATATAAATATAAGGGCAAAATAGTCTTTTATATTTTTTACTATTTTTTTATTCTACTAACCAAAAATAAAATAATAAAATATATATAATTGTCTTTTCGAGTATCTACTCACTTAATAATCTGTTTTTGATAATGATTTTATATTTTTATTCTTATTTTCATGTTTGGTGTCTTTTTTACCTATTTTTTCATCGAAGTATTTGAAATATACTAAATTAGACTTTCATATTTTCTTTATTTATATATTTAGTCTTCACTTATTTAAAATCTAATTAATTAAAATTTTCACATTTTCTTAACATAATTTTTCTTTAATTATATAATTTTAAATGTATAAATTTGTTTTTTAAATCGATATTATTATCACTTTTTAATTTTCATATATTTATTTTATTATGGGTATTCGTAAAAAAAACTCTATATATGTTAACTTATTACCCGTGTAACATTGTAATACCTATAATCTTTAAACCTAAAGGAAAATTTTTTTAGATTCGCTCTTGCTCGTGACGCATATAATTTACCATAATATAACATTTTTTTTATATACCTATTATCGATAAGAATTACACTATAAATAACGTTTAATCCAAAAAAATATATTTAATAGAATTTTTGACTCCTAAATTTTCTAATAACAAAATTATATAATTTTTTTTATCAAATAAATTATATATCTTGTATAATCCATAGTAAAACTAATTTTCAAAAATGTCCATTTTTTTTTAAAGAAATGATACATAGAAATGAATATTATCACGCGCCCGTTGATCTATGTCAGTCTTTGACTGATTTTTGTTTTCTCTCTCCTCTCTTCTCTTCTCTTCTCCACAGTCATACACTCTCAGTCTCTCACTCTTAAAACCACTTTACAGAGAGAGGTTAAGGTCTGTGAATGTGAACCAGAACAGTTTCTTCTGCATTTCCACTTCCCGATCACCTCCATCGCCACCGCAGATCATCCGTTTTTCCAGCAGATCCAAGCGTTGCTTTGTTTCAATCTGGTTTGTTATCATTCTGCTTCTATCCACAATGTTGTTTATTTTAAGGTGTTTTTTCTGTAATTATGAGAATTTGACAATGCATTTTATGTGCATTGGAGTATTTCCTGGATGAACTACGAGTTAAATCCATTCAATTTTGTTCATTCAAGCTTTAGCATCATTTAGGAAGAAGTTTTGTAGAGTAGAAAATTAAGAAATTCATTAGGTGTAGCTTAATTTTCCTTTTATGCTATTTTGCAGTTAGGTGAGCTTGAAATTGAACTGCTCCTCCGAGGTCACAAATAGTTGTCAAATTGAAGATTTTTTCTCATATGTAGGGCTCTGCCTGCTTCATTGCTATTATATGTTGTCTACAACAATAAAAAGTATGGGTATATTTTGTGGTAAACACCAACATCGCAAGAAAGCAGATTCACGAGAGAACACTCACGTATGTATCCTACATGAAAACTTGTAGATTGTATGTAAATCTATAATACATTATGTTATTCATTTCAATTAGGCTATGAGTTTTGATGAAACACTTTCTGGAGCTGGATCTGAGTCTAGGTTTGGATGAGAATAAGTTAACAAATGTATGAATATATGTCTAATTAAGTTATGTTTCAAAACATGATCTCATCTAAATCAACATCCTGAGGAGACACCAATAAAAAAAGTGTTTCCAAACCCTGACTCAGCTCTAGCTCCAGGAAGTGTTTCCAAATGGACGGGTGCCATGAAATCACTTACCTGTCTTGTTCAATCAGACTGCAGAAATTGAAAGACGGATTGTGGAAGAGACGAAGGCAGAGAAACATATACAAAAACTTCTACTACTTGGTACATAAACAATCAAATATTTCCTTGTGATTTTTTTCGGTACTTGCATAATGTAAACTGTAACTACAAATATCACTCTTTCTTTTGGTTGGGAGGGGGAAGTTTCTTGATTTCTAAAAAACTGATTAACATTCACCTTAGTGATTGCTGATGTATTTAAGTGAGATGAATGCTTCAGTTATACCATTAGAAAGTGTGGCTATGCTTTGAATTCCCTTCTAAATGAAACAAGTGTTCATGCTTTCACTTGCTTGCACATGGTATATTCTTGATGAAGAATTGAGTTTTACGCATGAATATTTTCTTCACAGAACTGTATTTCTATTCGGTTTATTTATGTATTTGCTTATTCTGAAGTGTTTCTCACAATGCCTCCATTTGATTGCAACAAGATGCTCAAATTTTTCCATGTTTGGTACGACTCTCTTCACATTGTTATGCCTGATTTTTTTACTCAGGTGCTGGAGAGTCTGGGAAATCAACTATTTTTAAGCAGGCAAGAATTGAATTATGATTTGCGTATTGCTATATTATGTGCAAAATTTGAAATTTACATGTTATGCACCAATGGGGTTTATGATTATTTTGCAGATCAGGCTTTTGTTTCAAACTGGCTTTGACGATAAAGAGCTAAAAACCTACACTCCTGTCATTCATGCCAACGTGTATCAGACTATAAAAGTATGTGTACAACTATGTGATAAGACTTTTTGCTTTTTCAATGACTGTTAAATGTAAAATCTTCTCTATGTCAGATATTGTATGATGGATCCAAAGAACTAGCTCAAAATGGAACTGATTCTTCAAAATATGATGTATCTGCTGAGAATAAGGTCTGATCCTTCATTTTCTAACCAATGGTTGATTGTTCACCATAAATTGTGTTGGAAACACTACGTGAAAGACATTTCTAGTGCCAAAATTGCTTCTCTCACTGTTCTAACATCAATGGAGGTTCTTTTGCTAATGACAAAAGTATATTCTATGCCAGACAATTGGAGATAAACTATCTGATATTGGTAGTAAGTTGGATTACCCACGACTAACAAAAGAGCTTGCAGAGGAAATAGAAACCTTGTGGAAAGATGTTGCGATACAGGTACCTTCACTTTATTTGTTGTAAATTTCTGGTCAAGTAAAACTTGATACCCACAATAACTTCCAAAACTTAAGTTTGTTTTATATGTCATGTAGGAGACATATTCTCGTGGCAATGAACTTCAAGTTCCTGATTGCACGTACTATTTTATGCAAAATGTACAAAGAATGTCTGCAACAGATTACGTTCCAACGAAGGTACTTCGTTGTACAATTCATCATAAGTTTATCTTCACTTATTCAAGTTTTAAAAAACTGGGGATTAGCAATCTTCTTCCACAATCAGAAGAAATTCTTCCAAATCTTCTCAAATTAATGACAAATATTGTCTGTTAATCGCTCTTTTATATGGATACAAAAAATTATAGTTTTGGAAAGATTGACACTTTCATTAAAACTACTGCAAATGCGAAATTTGCATCAACTATAGAAATGTGTTATGAGATAACTAGAAATTAGGGTTGAGAAGATAGAAGAAGCCTAAAGACGAGAATGGAAGAATCCATTAAGATAGAGAAGCATAATTACATCAACATATTTAATACCTACAAATATATGGGCCACTTTTTATATTACGACTAAACCCATTAAAAATATTAACCAAGGCCAACTAACAAGACTCTCTAACATCCCAACTATTGCATACTTAACCTTAACATGTATCAAAATGATACACTAGTGAAGGACAGTGTAAATAGTTAAGGCAAATAAATAAATCAAAATGGAAAATAAGTAAAGGAAACAATTAGAAGTAGGCATCATCACTTACTCCCTATGTCACTGCCTCCATATAAGGTACCTGAATCATAAATCAAATTGCTGAAAAAATCAAATAGCTGAAAAAATCAAATAGATACAACAAATTACAGTTGAAGCTTAAATTTAGGGCTTTGGCCTATTTGGATTATGACATTCATGTGTTTGACCGATCTTATAATATGGATTCCATGTATATTGTTGGGAGAAGACTGTCTCGAGCTAGGCAGCACAGATTTAAAATAGAGAGATGGAGTGGAACAGTATGAGAAGACTGATAATATGTTTGAGCATATGCAACAGTCTCCGAGTCTACTACAGTGATTCCTCTTTTCTTTGTTTCGTAGGAAGACGTTCTCTATGCTAGGGTTCGTACAACAGGTGTTGTAGAAATTCAATTCAGGTGAAGTTTTTTAAATATAGTTCCTTCTATCATCTTCCTTTATTGGTTTACCAACATGATTCTTGTCTCAAATTAGTGCATTCATTGATATATCGTCTAGGGTTGAATCATATACTAAAGTTTCATCATCAAAGAAATCTGAATTTTCTGTGATCTTGAGACACATAATGAATGGAGGACTTAAAATCAATCATGATTCCCTTTTCTTTTTCTTTTTCTTTTTGCATGAGTTTGTTCAAAATTATATGGTTTGTTATACCCATATAATTCATCCACACCCCCTTGCATTTGCAGTCCTGTTGGGGACAATAAAAAAAGTGGGGAAGTATATAGGCTTTTTGACGTTGGGGGGCAGAGAAACGAAAGAAGGAAGTGGATTCATCTGTTTGAAGGTGTAACGGCTGTTATATTCTGCGCTGCCATCAGCGAGTAAGAAGGAATATGTTTAAGTTTGACTTCAATTTGTTTTGGCATTTATGGTCAATGGAGACTGGATATTAAATTGACTGTTTTTTCAGGTATGACCAGACACTATTTGAAGATGAAACAAGGAATAGGATGATGGAGACCAAAGAACTATTTGAATGGGTTCTTAAGCAGCCATGTTTCGAGGTTGTCATCCCTATTTCTTTTCTCTTTTCTCTTATTTTTTATTTATTTATTTATAATCTATCATCTTATTCCTCAAATAACCTTGTTTAGAATCAGGTTATTTGGAGTTATTTTAGGCCCTATTTGAAAATGTTTCCTAATAAGGAAACATTTGGAAATGAAATCTAGTTTTTTTTTTTATATCTAGATAAAAATTCAAAATTGTTTCCAAATGGGGATATAATGAATATATATTTTTTAGATTGAGGGTGTATACTTTATTTTGGTTGATGATTTGAATGATGTTAGTAGATAGTTGATTGAATAGTGGGTTATTTGAAATTAATCTCAAATAACCCACATCAAATTAAGGCTTTGCTCACGAAGTAGGTTATCTTGTTTTTTATTTTATTTTTGTTTTGGGTGCAGAAAACATCTTTCATGTTGTTCTTAAACAAGTTTGACCTGTTTGAGAAGAAGGTTCCCAATGTAAGAGCCAATTAAACATCACTAATTTACTCCTCTAGTTGGAAATATGATTTAAAATGGGAATTTTGATGTTTCATTCTCTTAGGTGCCACTGAATGTTTGCGAATGGTACAAGGATTATCAGCCGGTTTCGACTGGGAAACAAGAAGTTGAGCACGCCTACGAGTAAGCATCTTAAATCTATTCCCATTAATTATGCTTGTCCCTAATAATCCTGAACAAAATATAATGGATTTACAGATTCGTGAAAAAGAAATTTGAGGAGTTGTATTTCCAGAGCACAGCTCCAGATCAGGTTGATCGGTTCTTCAAAATTTACAGGACAACTGCCCTCGATCAAAAGCTCGTGAAGAAGACATTCAAACTGGTTGACGAAACCTTAAGAAGGAGACATCTATTCGAAGCAGGATTATTGTGATTTATGACGAACAACAAACGCTGATCTGAAGAAAAGAAAGATGAAGAAATGAATATTGTCAATATCCTAAAGTAAGTTTTACTGAAATTCTTGATTCAATATCCATTTGTTTAGATTTTTATTTGAGTGCTGGATTCTCCTTTATTGGTCTGTTATTCTCGTTTCTGGGAAAGTAAGATGAAATTGAAATACAGAAATATTTGTTGTATTCTTTAACACTCTAGTACTCCTATTTGGAAATACTTTCTGGATTTGAATTCGGATTTAGATGAGAAATCATTATTAAAATTTTAATTTATGTTTTACTAAGTTTTATTTTCAGGATCTTTTCTCATATACATCCGGATTCAGCCGCCAAACCTATTTTGAAATAGCTTTTGTATATAGATTTCAATTAAGTTATTTAATTTATAAATACATATTTGATTAAGTTATTTTTGTAAAAGCTATATCATAATGACTAGAATTTGATTAGAATGAGTTGGAATTAAACTAACTAGTCCCAATATAAAAAATTGTGTAAAAAATATTACGGTAAAAATGTGATAGCATTTTTTATTTTATTTTTAATCGTTTTAAATTTATAGGCGGGTAAACTTACTATCCGACCAAAATATCAATTTACTCTCACATATATATTCAAATTAATTACCGCTCTTAACCCGGCAATCCAGACACTTTAAAAATTAAGCATTATATATATATATTAGTTAGTTAAAAAGTTGAATTTATATTGTTAAAATGTTCAACGTTCATCAAATTTGATGTTGAATTTAAAATATAAAATGTTATTAAACTAGTTGGTTAAATGATTTTACTTGTTTTTGATAGGTTGTAAGTTTAAATCATACCTATAGCATTTTTAATTTTATTTTTAACCGTTTTAAGTTTGTGGGCGGGTCAACCCACAATCCGACCCAAGTATTCATTTACTCTCACATATATATCTAAATTAATCACAGTTTTCGACCCTGCAATCCGGACACTTTATTAAGTATTATTATATATATATTAGTTAATTAAAAAGTTGAACTTATATTGTTAAAATATCCTGCGTTCAACAAATTTGGTGTTGAATTTAAAACATAAAGTGTTATTAGCTTAGTTGGTTAAAGAGTTATACTTATTTTGTTAGGTTGCAAGTTCGAATCATATCTATAGCATTTTTAATTTTATTTTTAACCGTTTTAAGTTTATGGGCGGGTAAATCCACAATCCGCTCCAAATATTCATTTACATATATCCAAATTAACCACAGCTCCTGACCCTACAATTCGGACACTTTAAAAATTAATCATCATATTATATATATATATATATATATTTCATTAGTTTAATGAAAATAATAATTTAGACAAATGAAATTTATACTAAATTTAAATGTGAATTAATGTGAAATTTAATCTAATTAAAATTCACATTAAATTTAAATATAAATTTAATCTAAATAAAAATAATTTATTAATTGTTATTCTCCTAATGAAAAGTAAATATCATTGTAAGAAGGTGCATCCACTACTAACTATTGAATTAATTTCAATAATTAAAAAATTGATGAATCATTTTAGAGTTTAATTTCCAAATATATATATATATATATATTTATATAAAATTGTTAAGAAATTGATGAATCATTTTAGAGTTTAATTTCCCTGGTATACATCATCTTATTATCTCTTTTAAAAACTCCAAAATTCTAAAAGTTTTTTATTATATATTATATATTGATTGTTCTTCAAGTATTCTGATTTGACTATTTCTGTTTGAAACTCGGTGATTGAACTAAGATAATTTTATCAAGTTTGTTGTTGTAGTGGTTATTTTGTTCTAAACAATTGCATGTGTCGCTTGTACCATAGGAAGCACAAATGAGAGACAATTAAACTATTTTAAGTGAACTATGATCCTCATAGGCCTCAGAACAATCAAGAAAAAATCCTTCATTTATTTTCTTTAATAAATTATTGTATTTCTTATATTATCATTTAGTTGTAGTGTGATAATATTTTCGTGTATTTGTTACTAGATAAAATTACAAACAATATTAAAATAGTTATGGTAACCCCTGGAAAACTCTTTAATTTCGGTTTTGTGAAAAACTCGAAGTTCGAGAATTTCAACATCGATTTACTTGTCATAAATTTTCTTTTAAAATAAAATATTATTTTTAAAAGATTTTTAACTATTCATGAATTTTTAGAAATTAATTAAAAATAATTAATTTGGAATTTAATTTTAAATAATCTGGGAATTTACGATAATCAAATCACAATTTGATATTTTAGAAATTATTTTAGTTTAAATTAATTAATTTAAGAGATTATTTATTTTGAAACAGAGTCGCCAATTGATTTTTGAAAATTAATAAAAGTCGACATACGTGTACAAACGTATTACCCAAAGTTTCTTTTAGTTTATAGTTTGGTGATACTCGAGAAACGCTTTCACACTTCATCCTCCATACCCGTTTTTAAAAATTGATTGTATAACATTTTATTTTTACCGATTATTCTTCCGGTCCTAAGAATTCATAATGTTTATGCGTTATTTAAAATATTGTAATAACAATATTTAAATACTGGTACCTGTTGTTGATGATGCTAACTTAGGTAAGAAATACCTGAAGAACATCAGTTCTTTTAAGGATGTAAGAGTTTATAAATAAACATGCCTTAGTCAAAATATTTTTTGTGTGGAAACATCCCAAAAATATTTTGAAAGTATTTTCTAATTTTTTAGGATTTTTAGAAAATAGTTCCAGGGTCCAAAATTATAAAAATAATTTTGGAATTTTAAAAAGGGAACCAAACAGGCCTTAAGACCGAAGTCCTAAGCCTTGTGTTCTTTTTTATCGGCCAAGATCTAAAATCTCCCGGTCTAAGTCGAGGAGCCTCTTAGTCGAGGCTCGAGATCTTCGGTCAGAGTGCCGAAGTCTCTCGATCTAGGTGCTAAGGACTCTCGGTCCTTGGTTGAGATCATCGGTCTAGGTGTATAAATCCACCAATCTTGGCTAGCTCTGGGCTAAGTTCATTGGTCATAGGTTCAGGAATCCTTGGTTATGGTCAAGATTCATCGATCCTAAGTTTAAACATATTAGTCATAGGTTAGACCTATCGGTCATGAATATACAAATCCTCGGTCGGACCTCTCAGTCTTAGCTCAAAAACATCGGTCTGAACTCTTAGTCTAAGCTCAAGAACATCGGTCGGACCTGTTGGTCCTATTTGATTTCTCGATCCTAGGTCTTGGTCTGGACCAATGATTGTCGGTCGGATCTCTTGTTCTCAAGAACACCAAAGTTACAGATTTTATAATTTTGATTTAAGCTTGGATTCTTTGATCCAAGAGCTTGTGTAGCTTCACAAAGCTCACGGGAGCATGTTGATCATCATCTCAATGTATCAATCAACATGGATGATGATCAAATCGTTCAAAATAGTTTGTGATAAAAAAATCCTGTTAGGGATTTATTTCGCTTTCTATTCTACGCAAACCCTTGTAAATACTTGAAACAGAATCAAGGCGGAATTGTTTACTTGGGTTTGAAGCTCAAGATGAAGAATGAAAAGATGACAGAAATGAAATGACACATCAGTTTGTTTATGTATGTTCGAAGAAACTCTTCTACGTCACCCCTTCTTCCAACCACTGGAAGGATTCACTATAATATGATTAGAATCAAATACAGTTTGCACACACTTAGCTCACTATTGAACAGAACACACTCTGTTCAATTTACAAGATGAAGAGTATCACTCAACTAATGATGTTTTTTATTCTAGCTCTCTCTTGATTCACACACAGTACAATCAGGAAAGCAACTTCACAGTATGAATATTCAAAGGCTTGATTTCTCTCTCTGTAATTCCGGCAAGCAAGATGATCGAATGAATTTTCAATTAGTAGTTTGTCCGTTGTCCTTGAGATTTGATAAATACTGGGCAGAGACTAACGGTCGAATCTTTAGAATGATACGTGGCACTCTTCCATTGGAAAGTCTCCATAGTACACAACAGGTTCTGAGCACAATGATCGTGGACGTACAATAACTGATAGTGCCCCGAATATTTCATTAGAGATGTACCTGCAAAACAAGTAATATGAGGGAAATTCTCTTACGTGGCATTCGTTGGATGGTTGCATATAGTTATCGTACTAATCTTCACTAGAAAGTGGAGCATGAGTAGAGTACAACTATAGCACGTGGGTAGGCGGGTGCTAGCTTCAAGCATACTTCTTAAGCTGAACATTAGACGTATTTCAGTTAGACGACCTCGTCTAATGAAATCAAACATCCCCGTCTAAGAGCAGAATCCATTAGACCGCTTGGTCTAATGGGATTAGACTTACGTCTAATTACAATCACTTCAGACTAATCTGAAGGAGTTAGACTACACGTCTAACTTTCACTAATTAGACTTCACGTCTAATCATTCACAAACCATTAGACTGCACGTCTAACTCTATTGAGTTAGACTACACGTCTAATTCCGGTTCTACTCCAGACTTGTCTGAAGGAGTTAGACTACACGTCTAACCTTCTAATTCTATTAGACTGCACGTCTAACTCCACGAGTTAGACTGCATGTCTAATTACGGTTCAACTTCAGACCCGTCTGAAGGAGTTAGACGACCTCGTCTAACTTTCACAATCCAATAGACTGCACGTCTAACTCCACTGAGTTAGACTGCACGTCTAATTCCATATACATTAGACTGCACGTCTAACTCCACTGAGTTAGATTGCACGTCTAATTCCATATATATTAGACTGCACGTCTAACTCCACTGAGTTAGACTACACGTCTAATTCCGTATACATTAGACTACACGACTAACTCCGTTGAGTTAGACTACACGTCTAATTCCGTATACATTAGACTGCACGTCTAACTCAGCTGAGTTAGACTGCACGTTTAATTCCGTATACATTAGACTGCACGTCTAACTCCGCTGAGTTAGACTGCACGTCTAATTCCGTATACATTAGACTGCACGTCTAACTCCGCTGAGTTAGACTACACGTCTAATTCCGTATACATTAGACTGCACGTCTAACTCCGCTGAGTTAGACTACACGTCTAATTTCGTATACATTAGACTGCACGTCTAACTCCACTAAGTTAGACTGCACGTCTAATTCCGTATACATTACACTGCACGTCTAACTCTGCTGAGTTAGACTGCACGTCTAATTCCGTATATATTAGACTGCACGTCTAACTCCGCTGAGTTAGACTGCACGTCTAACTCCGCTGAGTTAGACTGCACGTCTAATTCCGTTGAGTTAGACTACACGTCTAATTATTAGATCTATTAGACTGCACGTCTAACTCCACGAGTTAGACTACCTGTCTAATTCTGTGCATCTAATGCCAAATCGGTCTAATGAGCCTCATTAGAGCCAAGTCTCATGAAATATGATTTCGATACACCTGCATCAACGCGCATAAATCATTTCATCATCAAAATCCCAATAGTCAAACTATTTCAACACATAGTCAAAATAATTTGACCCAACAATTTCCCCCTTTTTGATGATGAAATTTAAAACCTGCATATATATACCAAAATACGCATTCATCATATAAATAAACAAACCCCTATTTGCATGCAGATATAGCATTCAAAATATCAAGATCAGAAATGCCCATATATGAGTGTGTTAAGAAGAAACACACAAAACATTGTTCAAGGTAACGAAAATAAGTTCACAACAAAAACTTCATCAAAAGATCCAAAAAAAATTTCATCTTAAATGAAAATGATTTCTATTCTAATCTTCTTCTTCTCCTTCTTCCTAATCTTTTCACTGGAAATGATGATCTTCAACCTAGGAGATCTCTAAGACTACGGTTAGAGGAGGGTTGGAGACATCTCTCTTTCTTTTCTTGGTCTTAAGCTTCTTCACCCTAAGAACGTATTCGACAACCTTCTGATTGTTTATAACTTTGGAGGGAAGATGAAAACTTTTACCAGGTTGATCCAGAAGAAAACATAGGAAGGCGCTGAAAGGACCATCAAAACCAAAGATCGTTTTCCGGGCAACAACCATTCTGACCAGATTTCCGAAGAGGAAGCTTGTCCAGTTGACTGACACACCCCTTGTGATAGCCACCATTATCTCGAAGACTTTGGAACAAAATTGGTATGAATATTCTTTGGCTAGAAGAGATTTAGAGATGATTTCACTTAGAAGAGCAAATTCATCCTTCAGAAGATTTTTCTTCCCATAGATGTCCTTTTGAGGAGAATTAGAGAAGACTTTCATCATAGTAAACATGATTTCAGGAGGAGATCGAGGAAACTCATGAATACCTGCAGAGGGAAGTTGAAAGAAAATACCGAAGGACTCTTCGGAGATGCAAATCATTTGGCCCATGACAATCCCAACATCGATTTTGTCCTGATAAAAGCTCACAGTTTCGAAGAATTCACGGACCAACTGTTCGTGATAGAGTTAATGAGGGGTGAGGAATTTTCTCAGCTCGGAGGCTTTCAGAGATTCAAACATTTTATGCATGCCTGGACATTTTAGCGTGGATACGGATTTGAAATACACTTGAATCGATTTTGGACGGAAGAGAGACATTTCGACTTTATGAACAATATTTTAGTCGATTCGAATTCTAGAGAGAGAGATGGATTTCGAAGAACTCTTATCTTTAGAATTAGTAATTAAATAAATATAAAGGTCTAATCATGTAGAGAATATCTAATGATTACTCCTACCATCAAGAACTCAAGGGTCTATTCCCAATAAATGCAACCGTTAATATTAGCATGAAACCGAACAGTTAATACTAAATGTACCAGCAAAAGTTGTCAGAAATATTAGTCATTCCTTATATATTGAGAGACACGTGTCTTCAATTCTTTTGAGGAATGACTGATTTGATTTTCGGCGGGAAAATGAAATTGAGTAGAAACATAGGCAGAAACAGAAGATGAAGGGTCTAATTACACTAGTAGTTAGACGTTTATTCTCATTTTCACATTTTCAACTTCCTTTTGAAAACCAGTCTATTAGACGTATACGTCTAATTATGCAATAACACCACGTACGACACGCGTGTCTGGTTAGACGTGAGCATCCTCTTGCTCATGAAGTAAAAAAGTCTAACGTCTATTAGACGTATCCGTCTAACCATGCAGGTTAATAAAACCAAGACAAAGATTCCAAAGGAAGATTAAACTGTTAGAGTAGACATAAGTCTAAGTAGATGTGTTTCTCAAAACCTGAATCCTTAGGATGAATTAAGACCTCTGTCTTTCATGTCTGTTCAGTTGCGTTTTGAGCAATACGCCCCCCCTCAATTTATGCACGTAATCACATCAATCAAGATCAACAAGACCTAACATGTTTCTAAAGTGAGAAAACTTAGCTTCCGGTAGGGGTTTTGTGAAAATGTCTGTAGTTTGTTGATATGTAGAAATATGTTCAAGACGAATCTGCTTCTGACTGACGTGTTCTCGGATGAAATGATGCCTGATTTCAATATGCTTTGTCCGAGAATGCAGAACTGGATTGTAGGTGATTGCGATAACACTCGTGTTGTCGCAGAAAATTGGAGATTCATCAGCCTCAATCCCATAGTCCCTGAGCTGTTGTTAAATTCACAGAATTTGAGAGTAACAACTTCCAGCTGCAAGATACTCTACTTCAGCTGTAGACGTGGCGACTAACGTCTACTTCTTGCTGAACCATGAGATTAGAAAATCTCCAAGGAACTAGCAAGTTCCACTTGTGCTTTTTCTATCAATTTTGCACCCTGCATAATCTGCATCTGAGAAACTAGTTAAATTGAAACTGGAATTCTTCGGATACCACAGTCCCACATTTTGAGTTCCTTTTAAGTATTTAAGAATACGTTTAGCAGTAGTAAAGTGAGAAAGTTTAGGATTAACCTGAAATCTGCCACAAACACCAACAACACATTGAATGTCTGACCTGCTAGCAGTTACATATAGCAAGGATCCGATGAGTCCTCTATATGCTGTTACATCGACACTTTAGCCACTTTCATCTCTATCCAATTTACTAGAAGAGCTCATTGGAGTAGCTGCTGCGGAACAGTTCTCCAAACCAAACTTCTTTAGCAATTCCTTGGTGTATTTGGCCTGATTGATAAGGGTTCCGTTTTCTAACTGACGGACTTGAAGCCCAAGGAAGAATGTTAATTCTCCCATCATGCTCATTTCAAATCTGTCCTGCATCAGCTTAGCAAACTTCTCACACAATTTGGGGTTAGTTGAACCAAAAATAATGTCATCAACATATATTTGAACAAGTAGAATGTGAGAATCTTTAGTGAATCTAAACAGAGTTTTATCCACAGTTCCAACAACAAAATCATGATCAAACAAGAATTCAGTTAATGTGTCGTACCAAGCTCTAGGAGCTTGTTTCAGACCATACAATGCTTTATCAAGCTTATAAACATGATTAGGTAATACATGATCTACGAATCCGGGGGGTTGCCCAACATATAATTCTTCACTTAATTTTCCATTTAGAAATGCACTTTTCACATCCATTTGAAAAACCTTAAAGTTCTTAAATGATGCATATGCTAAGAAGATTCTGATTGCCTCTAGTCTTGCAACCGGTACAAAAGACTCATCAAAGTCAATACATTCCTCTTGTCTCTATCCTTGAGCAACTAAACGAGCTTTGTTTCTAATGACTAAACCATCTTCACTAAGCTTGTTTCTAAAGACCCATCTTGTTCCTATAACTGACTTGTCAGTTGGTCTAGGAGTAAGATACCACACTTTATTTCTCACAAATTGGTTTAACTCCTCCCGCATAGCATTGATTCAATCTGGATCAACTACAGCTTCACCAATCTTCTTGGGTTCAATTTGAGAAATAAATGCTGAATTGGCCATTTCATCCATCAGTTGACGTCTTGTCCTTCGAGGAGAAAAAGGATATCCGATGATCAGTTCTAGTGGATGATTTCTGTTCCATCTGAAGTTGGATCCAAGGGGATTGGTCATCTGAACTGGTGACTCCGCGACGTCTAAACTCTCAACTTCTTGTTGAACAGGAGTTTGTACGTCTGGTTGAACTTCAACCGGATCAGCCACTAGATTAGACAGGGCAATCCTTTTGTCCAGAGTTTCTTCTTCTTCACTTACAGACTCAAGACTAGTCGCTTTTAGTCTGTCAGCAAGATCGATGGATTCAATGGATTTGCTCTCAATAGGCTCATCAAAAACTACATGGAGGGATTCCTCAACAGTCTTTGTTCTTTTGTTGTATACTCTGTAAGTCTTGTTTACTGATGAGTATCCCAACATGAATCCCTCATCTGCTTTAGTATCAAAAGCGGTCAGATAAACCTTTCCATTGTTATGGATAAAACATTTACACCCAAAAATCTTAAAATAAGAAACTGTGGGAATTCTCCCATAGTACAGTTCATATGGAGTTTTATCAAAACGTTTGTTAATTATTGACCAATTTTGTGTATAGCAAGCAGTACTAATGACTTCCGCCCAGAACTTCTGAGGTACATCTGATTCAGCTAGCATAGATCTCGATGCTTCCTTCAAAGTTCTCACTCTTCTCTCAGCAATGCCGTTTTGCTGTAGAGTTCTGGCACTAGACAACTCGTGCCTAATTCTAGTCTCCTCGAGATAAGATGATAGGTATCTGTTAGTGAACTCAGTTCCCTAATCACTTCTAATGCACGTAATATTTAAAGATTTCTGATTTTGAATTCCTTTCAATATTCTAATCAAATTTTCAGCAGTTTTATCTTTTGATGGTAAAAATGCAACCCATGTAAATCGAGAAAAATCATCAATAACAATTAGGTAAAATCTCATTCCTCCTATACTCTTTACAGGAATTGGACCAAACAGATCCATATGTAAAAGTTCTAGGCAACGACTGGATTGTGATTTACCTTTACTTTTGAACGATGACCTGCCCTGTTTACCAAACTGGCAAGCAGTGCATATCTTGTCCTTTGAAAACTGAAGTTTGGGCAAACCAATAACTAAATTGTTTGAGCAAATGTTGTTGATGGTCTTGAAGTTTAAATGGTTCAAACGTTTATACCATAACCATTTCTGGTCATTCTTGGCAATCATGCACATAGGATTAGAGGACTCTTTTTGCCAATTCATTTTGTATGAGTTTCCTACTCTATTGCCAGTCAATAAAGTGTTTCCATCTTGGTCTTTAACTAGACATGCATGAGTTTGAAAATCTACTGACAAACCATTATCACATAATTGACTAATGCTGATCAAATTATAACACAGATTGTCAACAAGCATCACATCATTAATAGTTAGATTACCATGGATAATTTTACCCTTACCCACAGTCTTACCCTTCTTGTTGTCACCAAAAGTAATTTTAGGTCCAGAGCAATCTGATATGTCAGTGAGAAGCCGTTTGTTTCCTGTCATATGCATGGAACATCCGCTATCAAGATACCATACAGATTCCTCCAACCCTTCGTTTATTTATACCTACATAAATAAATATTTACAATCTTTTGGTACCCACTTTCAATTGGGTCATCGGTCAATCAGTCCCTTAGGAATCCATATTTGAGTTATTCTGATGGATTTCCCATTTTGTGTTGTGATTAATGCGTATGTTTTTGACTTAGTAGACGACTTTTTTCTAGCCACTGATCCCTTAGCTTTTGAAGAAGACTTTCTTTTAAAATTCCTTGACTTAGAGTCAGGTTTTAGATTGCCAGACTTGCTAGCTGCTTCTAGCTTATTCTTAAGCCAGCTAACAGTCGGCGGAACATAGATTATTTCATTTTTGAAAGCTACTTCTTCATGAATAGGATCAGATTCAATGTCAGTCATACTCCCTTTGACAAAGCTTATTGGCTTAAACTTGTCATTTGTTGAGATTGACTCTTTGCAGGACAGGTTAGGGTCATTGCTGTCAAATCCCAATCCGGATCTAGATCCAGCAGGTTTCAACATACTGATCTGATGTTTGACAGCATCTCCTGACCTTGTCCATGCACTGACTATATAGTTTAATCTTTTGTTTTCAGATGAAAGAGTTTGAATCTGTTCTCTGAGCATCTCATTCTCAAATGAGATCTCTGCTATGTTTTCGTCAAAAATGTTTGATTCAGATTCTTTGTTGGAAGAAAGAACAGTTGATTCATATTTAACTTTCATTTCATAAAAAGAGTTAGTTAACTTCTTGTACTCAATGGCCATTTCATTGAGTGCATTAGTTAACTCCTCGTTTGTAAATTCTAGTGCAGAGATATCATTTACCTTGGATTGGTCATCTGCCATCAAACATGTAACAACTTCATTCTCTTTTTCAGCAGGAGACTACTCTGAATCGCTATCGGCCCATTTGGATTTGTTTTCACTGCACATGAACGCTTTCTGGTCCTTCTTTGCTTGAATAATTCTATCGTAGATCTGGTTAAGCTTATCACATATCTCTTTAGCAAAAGAACATGACTTGATTTCATAGAACACGTTCATGTTGATCGACTGATACAGAATGTTCCAAGCAACATTATCCAGGTTGTTGGTCATCTTATCTTCAGTAGTCCACTCACTTCTTGGCTTCGAAATCTTTATGGGGCCATCAGTAATGACGCTCCACATATCACAATCAAGAGCAGCCAAGTGAGCTTGCATTCTCATCATCCAATATTCACAGTTATCCCTTGACAGAATAGGAATTTCATTGATGATAGACATGCTTCAGGTTCTTGATGATTGAGAATAGAAACAAGGCTTTAATACCAATTGATAGGATCGGCTTTATCGATAGAGACGGGGGTCTGGCTATTGTTGAAAGCTTATGAAAAACGGTTGGAAAGAAATCCTGTTAGAGATTTATTTCGCCTTCTATTCTACGCGAACCCTTGTAAACACTTGAAACAGAATAAAGGCGGAATTGTTTACTTGGGTTTGAAGCTCAAGATGAAGAATAAAAAGATGACAGAAATGAAATGACACAGTAGTTTGTTTATGGATGTTCGGAGAAACTCTCATATGTCACCCCTTCTTCCAACCACCAGAAGGATTCACTATAATATGATTAGAATCTAATGCAGTTTGCACACACTTAGCTCACTATTGAACATAACACACTCTGTTCAATTTACAAGATGAAGAATATCACTCAGCTAATGGTGTTTTTGATTCTAGCTCTCTCTTGATTCACACACAGTACAATCAGGAAAGCAGCTTCACAGTATGAATATTCAAAGGCTTGATTTCTCTCTGTAATTCCGGCAAGCAAGATGATCGAATGAATTTTCAATCAGTAGTTTGTCCGTTGTCCTTAAGATTTGATAAATAAAGGGCAGAGACTAACGGTCGAATCTTTAGAATGATACGTGGCACTCTTCCATTGGAAAGCCTCCATAGTACACAACAGGTTCTGAGCACAAGGATCGTGGCCGTACAATAACTGGTAGTGCGCCGAATATTCCATCAGAGATGTGCCTGCAAAACAAGTAATATGAGGGAAATTCTCTTACGTGGCATTCGTTGGATGGTTGCATATATCTATCGTACTAATCTTCACTAGAAAGTGGAGCATGAGTAGAGTACAACTATAACACGTGGGTAGGCGGGTGCTAGCTTCAAGCATACTACTTAAGCTGAGATTTAGACATATTTCAGTTAAACGACCTCGTCTAATGAAATCAAACATCCCCGTCTAAGAGTAGAATCCATTGGACCGCCTGGTCTAATGGGATTAAACTTACGTCTAATTACAATCACTTTAGACTAATCTGAAGGAGTTAAACTACACGTCTAACTTTCACTAATAAGGCTTTACGTCTAATCATTCACAAACCATTAGACTGCACGTCTAACTCCACTGAGTTAGACTGCACGTCTAATTCCGGTTCTACTTTAGACTTGTCTGAAGGAGTTAGACTACATGTCTAACTCCACGAGTTAGACTGCACGTCTAATTACGGTTCAACTTCAGACTTGTCTGAAGGAGTTAGACGACCTCATCTAACTTTCACAATCCAATAGACTGCACGTCTAACTCCACTAAGTTAGATTGCACGTCTAATTCCGTATACATTAGACTGCACGTCTAACTCCACTGAGTTAGACTGCACGTCTAATTCCGTATACATTAGACTGCACGTCTAACTCCGCTGAGTTAGACTGCACGTCTAAATCCGTATACATTAGACTGCACGTCTAACTCCGCTGAGTTAGACTACACGTCTAATTCCGTATAAATTAGACTGCACGTCTAACTCCGCTGAGTTAGATTGCACGTCTAATTCCGTATACATTAGACTGCACGTCTAACTCCGCTGAGTTAGACTGCACGTCTAATTCCGTATACATTAGACTGCACGTCTAACTCCGCTGAGTTAGACTGCACGTCTAATTCCGTATACATTAGACTGCACGTCTAACTCCGCTGAGTTAGACTACTAGTCTAATTCCGTATACATTAGACTGCACGTCTAACTCCGCTGAGTTAGACTGCACGTCTAATTCCGTATATATTAGACTGCACGTCTAACTCCGTTGAGTTAGACTTCATGTCTAATTCCGTATACATTGTCTAACTCCGCTGAGTTAGACTGCACGTCTACTTCCGTATACATTAGACTGCACGTCTAACTCCACTGAGTTAGACTGCACGCCTAATTCTGTATACATTAGACTGCACGTCTAACTCTGCTGAGTTAGACTACACGTATAATTCCGTATACATTAGACTACACGTCTAACTCCGCTGAGTTAGACTACACGTCTATTTCCGTATACATTAGACTGCACGTATGACTCCGCTGAGTTAGACTGCACGTCTAATTCCGTATACATTAGACTACACGTCTAACTCTGCTGAGTTAGACTGCACGTCTAATTCCGTATACATTAGACTGTACGTCTAACTCCACTGACTTAGACTGCACGTCTAATTCCGTATACATTAGACTGTACGTCTAACTCCACTGACTTAGACTGCACGTCTAACTTCACTGAGTTAGACTGCATGTCTAATTATTAGATCTATTAGACTGCACGTCTAACTCCGCGAGTTAGACTGCCCGTCTAATTCTGTGCATCTAATTTTAAATCGGTCTAATGAGCCTCATTAGAGCCAAGTCTCATGAAATATGATTTCGATACACCTGCATCAACGCGCATAAATCATTTCATCATCAAAATCCCAATAGTCAAACTATTTCAACACATAGTCAAAATAATTTGACCCAACACTCAAGAACACCAAAGTTACAGATTTTGTAATTTTGATTTAAGCTTGGATTCTTTGATCCAAGAGCTTGTGTAGCTTCACAAAGCTCACTGGAGCATGTTGATCATCATCTCAATGTGTCAATCAACATGGATGATGATCAAATCGTTCAAAATAGTTTGTGATAAAAAATGAATTTTTGATTTTAAAACTGTTTTAAGGAGAAAATAGTTATCCAATAACTTTCTTATATATCATATACTTGATTGGTACTAAAACAAGAACACTAAATTTCATTTTGACCAAATCAAGAACTAAAAAATTTCAATTATTTTGAAAATTTTAGTTTTGATCAAACATGACCGAGATGGATTAAACATGATCCAAATAGTTTCCCAACATAATTATAATCATGTTGGAATGCTTTATGGACTGTGATTCAAGAGAATTAACCAAAGAACAACAAATACATTTTTTTAAAAATTCAAATTTGGGTTTTCTGTTTTTCAGCTGAAGTGTAATTAAGTTCATACATAGTCATCCTTTTACTGATGTAATACACAACCATTTCGAGTTTGTCCTCGTTTTCTTGAGCTTTCCCATGGCTGTGTCTTTTATAGTAAGGTATATGATGAGAGGAATGCCGACTCTGAAAGACATGAGTATGGGAGGGGATTTTAAATAATCCTTAATTTTGTCAAACGCTTGTTGATAGTCTTCATCCCATACCAACTTTTGGTCTTTTTTTAGTAACTTAAACAACAAATCGCATGTCATAGTAAGCTTGTTGATGAACCGACTAATGTATTGGATTTTACCTAAAAATCTATGGACCTCTCTTTCATTTCAAGGGACCGGCATAGCCGTGATTGCTTTTATCTTAGAGGGATCGACTTCAATGCTCCTCTATGTGATTAAGAAGCCAAATATTTTACCAGCTGTGACTCCGAAAATAAAATTCTTCTGGTTAAGTCGTAGATGATATTTACTGATTCGTTACAGGAATTTCTCGAGGTTTCAAACATGTCCTTCTCGATCCTTTGATTTGACTATCATGTCGTCGACTTATACTTCCACTTTGTTGTGGATCATGTCATGAAGGATCATGGTGACTTCCCTTTGATAGGTGGCTACCGCATTCTTAAGACCAAAAAACATGACCCTATAATGAAAGGTTCTTACATCTGTTATAAACTTGGTCTTTTTCTTGTCTTGCGGGGCCATCATGATTTGATTGTATCCTGAAAATTCGTCCATGAATGACAACAATTCATGACTAACAGCATGATCGACCAATATGTTGATGTGTGGTAGCGGAAAGTGATCTTTAAGGCTAGCCTTGTTCAGATCTCAATAATCTACGCACACATGTATCTTCCCATCTTTCTTTAGGAAGAGAACTACGTTAGCTATCTAGGTAGGATATTCTACTACCTCGAGAAATTCAGTTTCGAGTTGCTTTTGGACTTCTTTTCAAATTTTATTCATGACTTCCTCTTTCATCCGTCTGAGCTTTTATTTTACTAGTTTAGCGTCAAGATATAGAGGAATGTGATGTCATGTGATCTTTGGATCAATGCATGACATGTCCTTGTATGACTAGGTAAATACGTCTTTATTGGCTTTCAATGGCTCAACTATCTCTAGACGTTCTCGTGGCTTTAAACTTTGGCTGATTTGTACAATCTGAGGATCGTCGGCTGTGTTTAAATTGATTTCGATTGTCTTTTCCGCGACAAAGACAATCTCATCCTCAATTTCTAAAAGTGTTTGGTTTTAAAGTTTAAGTCAGAATAAAATGAAATATCATTTTTACTCATAGATTCAAAGTCTACTTCTTGTGTAACATTGAGGAAAAAGAGAAGAGAAATAAAGAGTTCTACTTTTGTCGATCACAGTATCGACGAATGAAAGATAGTCGGTTTCTTGGGAACTGAGAGAGCTAGATTCTTGAGCTGGATTAGGTGTCTTGGGAATCCGAGCCAATAGTCTGTTCTTTTCTTAATCATACAAATAAAAGGGTTAGGTTTATGAGGACAATCTGAAAAGATTTCGAGACCTGGAAAACGTTTTTGTAAATTTGGATTGGTAAGGAGTTCGGGGAAGTCAAAGCATAGGGTTCTTTGTTTATCGTGGATGAACTGTCCATTCAAGGTTGGTGGAACAACTATGCATTATTTGGATATCATTTCCTTACAGATTTCTTCGAATCCTATAGGGATGTATCCTAGACCGTGATGATTCATGTTACAACATGGTTGCGGGAATGTTGGCATGCCATTGGCATTTGGACCTACGCCTATGCAAGGGAAATATCCCATTTTGCGCATCATTCTAATAGAGGGGAGGCTAAACATACTAAAGTTAGGATGTTTTTGATGATTCTTTACCTTTTGAGAGGATTAAACATATCTCAAACCCGATTAGTTCAACCTTAGTGTGTCAACATTGGTAAACATAATGACTGTTGTCGTGTCAATTGTGCCGTTGATTGTTATAACTTGGTCGTTGGCGATGAACTTGAGTTTTTGGTGTAGTGTAGAGGCTAAAGCCTTGACTTGATGCAACCATAGTCTTCCTAAGATCAAGTTATAGGAAGACTGCATGCTGATGACACCAAAGTCAACTTGGAAGGGTATGTCGATGACTTGGACAATGCACTTAAGGCAACCCATTATCTCACAACAAGAGTTGTCGAAGTCTCTATCACAAAGGTCAGATGATATAATATTGTCTAGGGATATTCCAATCTTCTCAAGAGTCTGCCAAGGACATATGTTGAGAGCGAATCCACTATGTATCAAGACCATTAGAACAGTCTTCCCTCCATTTGCAATGAAATGTAGAGGGCTTTATCAAAGTTTGATTCGGCGGATGGAAGATCATTGTCTTCAAAGCTGATCATGTTATGTTGCGAACTAGTGGATATGATCCATACTAGTTTTCCAGGGGTGGTGTTGGCAAGGACATTGACCTTTCTTAACTCTTTGAAGACTCCTTTCTTGTGCTCGATAGAGTACATCAAGATTTCCCAGATAGAAAAGTTAGCATTGGTCATTTTCAGTTGACTCAAGAGGCTGTCACTTGGGTTAAGAGATCTAGGCTCATTTTCCCTTCTAATTCCTATAGGATGTTAGGATGTGGATGGAACATTGGCCGGTGTGATTTTCATGAAATTGGGTTAGAAATTCGTTCCACCACATTTTATTGCGATGTAGATGCGGGCAGTCACTGTTGACCTCAACAATTTAGAAGACTTACCAGAACAAGTTTTGGACCTCTTTTTGGACCAGTGATCGATCATGTTGATCTCTAGTTCGGTGTTATGGATCAAGTCTAGTAACGCGTTAACGTCAATGGATGCTTCATCGGTGGTGAGCATGTTGACTTAATGATCCGGTAGTAATTTCTTTGTTATTTCCGACTTGGAGAACACGTTCTAATCGATCAAATTCTGAAATAGGTGTTTGAGGGTGCTACAACTGTTGGTAGCGTGACCCTTTTCTTGGTGGTAGTCGCATTAAGCGTTCTCATATTTTCCCAAGAATGGTCTATCAGTTATTGGGGAGAGAGGTTTGATAAGATTATTTTCCTGAAGAATCTTCATCACTTGACTTAAATGCATTCCTAGGTGATCAAAGACTCTAAGAGGTCTAGGTGCCTTTGGAGGTGTGGTTCTGGTAGGAGTGATTGTACCTACCTTAGGCTGTGGAGGCTTACTTGGGCTCGTCTTTTAAGGTGATTGCTCCTGCCAAACCGTGGTTACCTTATGTACTTCTATCTTTTCTTTTCTCGGGAAATGAGTTGGGGATGTGGTATATTTGACTACTTTTCCCTTTTCCCTTCTTTCTCGATAACATCATCGAGGTTATTGCTAATCTTTAACATTTTTTTTCATATTTTGAAAGGTTTTGACGATGAATCCAACATAATATTGCACATTAACATTTTCTAAAATCATATCGATATGTCGATGTTCACCCGGGAGGGAATCAATTTCCTCGACGACATCTTTCCATCTTTTGATAAACACGGAGAATTTCTCATATTCACCTTGTTTGATGTTCTTCAACCTCTTTTCTAGTTGTTCAAGGTTGAAATACATTGAGAAGCGTTTTATGAACGCTGCAACCAATTCCCCCGTGCTCTATAAATAGACTATCTTTTGTTGGTGATACCAGCGTAGAGCAACGTCATCAAGGTAATAGAGGAATAAGTGGAGAATAATTGGTTCTCCGAGTCGCAATGGGGTCATTGCGGAGGCGTACATTTTGAAAAAGACCAACAAGTCGCTTTTTCCTATGTATTTAAAAAGAGCTAGAAGATTAACACCTATTGAAATAACTGCTCGTTTGACAACTTTCATGGCGTCTTTCCAGTCATGGTGTTCTTTAGTGCTTTTGCCCTTAGCTATCTTATTTAGCTGGGCTTACATTCTTCCAGCATGGCTTGGACTTGAGTCATCTGGTGTTCATATTATGTTAGCGGTGGTTGATCAGTCGCTGGAATTTGTTTTTTCTATGATCCTAGGGGAATGATTACCTACTCATGTTGTTCCCGTGTAGTTATGTTGATATTCTCTTTGGAGTCTTCGTAGAGAGGGACTTCTTATTGAGCTTGTTGACTAGTAGGACGGGGGTTAATGGGAGTGAACATAACTGGGATAGTCTCGTTAAGTTTGTTACAAATAGAGCTCTCAAGCTGATATTTTACAAGAGAGTCTAAAAGGGAAAAGATGTTGACGGAGGTCAAAGACTTGTAGTCCTACTATAGCCTGTTCTAACACTGAAAGATTTCTCTTCTTCATTTTTCTTCATCCTCTCGTATTCTTAAAACATAACGGTCAAGTAATTCTTTCTCTCTATTGGAATAACTATCTAAGAGGCGTTGTTCCAATTCTCGAGGTATCTCACATAAGCCTTGTGATCGATTGACATGTCTATAATAATGGTATTTCCCGTATAAGGGGGTATGAAGTCACAACCAAACTGTTTGTAGAGGTCGTGAGTGTAGTAGGAGATAACCCATTCTAACCCCATAATCATTATCATGGGTTTAACTTCCATCATGTATGCCATTTTCTTGATAGGATACCATAGGAATAAATACATGACTTCATCGTCATTTTCCACGAGGGGTCCAGGTGAAGCCTTCCTCATTCTTCGGTATTGAAGAGAAGGGAATATGATGTCTTTGGGACATACTAGCGATATGCGTCCTAGATTTTCAAGTAGTCAGTTGTAGAGGATTAGAGGTGAGCCTCTTTTCACAATAGAGGTTAAGAACGATCCATTCAAATTTATCAACGTTTTAGCCAAGATGATACATGAGGGGTCTTTGTTTCCCCTACGCATGTGGCATGCTACCTCTAGGATTTTGGAGGATGGCTTGTTATCCGTTGGAGCCATAAATAAATGGGCCAACATGATCGTCATCATCATCAGGGAGAATCCCATAGTTAGGGGAAATTGTCCATTCCCAATTTCCATCTTTGTCCATTTATGGAAGTCGATGACATTCTTTTTGATGATTGTTTCGGATGTGGTTTTTGTATATCTGTATTCCTCTTGCAAGAGTTTACTCAAGGAAATTGATTCGACAAATGGTTTCAAATGTATAACATTCTTGTTGTCTATTATCAGAATAACTCAAAACTCTTCTATGGTTGGGCACATAGACCTTTCTCCCATATAATAAACTCTTCCTGTATAGCTCCATCTTTTTGTATTTGCATTATGAATGTGAAGTTTATTTTAAAGTTTGTGATCCTCGTGATGGGGGTTAGTTAGTAAATTCCATGGTTCCACTCGTTTTCGTGGAAACTTAAATCCTTAGGATTAACTCAAAATCCGTCATCATGGACATTGTCTTTGATAGGAAATTCAAAACATTTAAAAAATGTTTTTGTTTTGAAAAGAAGGAACATCTTTGAGATGCTCACTTATACTATACATGCATACACACAATACATATTTAGTAGTCACGTAATGGTTGTAGTGACAAGGTTTTGGGTTGTCTAGGCACAACAAACAACCAGATTGGTGATAGTATCCATGTTTTTTGTTATAAGAGTAATCATAAAAGAGTATCATTCGCCGATAGTGAAGGGGATAAACTTCCGCCATAAACTAAGGAATATCAACTCAATTGGGAATTTCCTCCCACCTCTACAATGCCTACGTCCCATTGGACGGCTCATCGCCAAAGGGTGGGGTCGATTCCGTGCATTCTTATTTTTCCTCTCGCAATATCACTCAGTTTGTAACAAGTTATCAATCTTCATTGACAATCTATGTATATAAGTGTAAAAGTACCGATCATAGTCGTGTACTTCTTTGCAAGTAAGAAGAGGGTGATGTACCCTTTACACGTAAATGTTTTAAATAGGGTAAACATATGTCTTTTAGGTGTTGTACCTTTCAAGACAACCCTATTAAGTATAAAACGTGATACAAATATTTCAAAAACTAAGTTTATGTTTTCGAGTTAAACATTTAATCCCTAGTAGAGTCGCCAAAAAGTTATAACCCCTAGAAAAACCCTTTAGTTTCGATTTTGCGAAAAAGCTCAAGGTTCGAGAATTTCAACCTCGATTTAAATGTTAGGAATTTTCTTTTTAAATAAAATATTGTTTTTAAAAGATTTTTAATTATTCCTGAAAACCTTTAAAATTAATTAAAAATAATTAATTTGGGGTTAAATTTTAAATAATATGGGGGTTTGAGATAATCAAATCACAATTTAATCTTTTAGAAATCCATTAGTTTAAATTAATTAAATATAATTAATTTAAAAGATTATTTATTTTGAAAGAGAGACGCAAATTGATTTTTGAAAATCAATAAAAGTCGGCATACATGTATAAACGTATTGGTCAAAGTTTCTTTTAGTTCGTAGTTTGGTGATACTCGGGAAAGGTCTTTCGCGCTTCATCCTCTATACATGTTTAACAACCTCTATTTATAAAGTTGACTTTTGAAAACCAGTTGCATAACGTTTTATTTTACTTATTATTCTTCCGGTCCTAAACATGCATAAGGTTTATGCGTTATTTAAAATATGGTAACAACAATATTTAATTGCTGGTACCTATTGCTGAGTACGTTGACTTAGGGAGGAAATACTATAGAATATCAGTTATTTTAAGGGTGTTAGGGTTTAAAAATAAACACCAAACATGCCTCTAGTTAAAAATATATTTTGTGGAAACATCCCAAAAATATTTTGAAAACATTTTCTAATTTTTGGGATTTTTAGAAAATAGTTTGAGGGTCCAAAATTATAAAAATAATTTTGGAATTTTGAAAAGGGAACCAAATAGGCCTTAGGACCGGAGTCCTAAGCCTTGGGTTCATTTTTATTGGTTTGGGTCTAAAAACCCTCGGTCTAGGTCGAGGCTTGACATCTTTGGTCGGAGTGTCGAAGTCCCTCGGTCTAGGTGCTAAGGACTCTCGGTCCTTGGCTGAGATCATCAGTGTGGGTGTATAAACTCATCAATCTTGGGCTAGCTCTGAGCTAAGTTCATCGGTTAGGGTCAAGATTCATCTATCCTAGGTTTAAACCTATATGTCTTAGGTTAGACCTCTCGGTCCTATATATAAAAATCCTTGGTCGGACCTCTCGCTCCTAGCTCAAGAACATCGGTCAGACTTGTCAGTCCTATTTGATTTCTCGATCGGATCTCTCGGTCCTAGGTTCGAATTTCCCGATACTAGGTCTCGATCCGGACCAATGATTGTTGGTTGGACCTCTCAGTCCTAGGTCGAACCTCTCGGTCCTCAAGAATACAAAGGTTGATGATTTTATAATTTTTATTTAAGCTTGAATTCTTTGATCCAAGATCTTGGGTAACTTTACAAAGATGTGTTGATCATTATCTCAATGTATCAATCAACTTGGATGATGATCAAATCGATCAAAACAGTTTGTGATAAAAAAAAATAGATTTTTGATTTTAATGTTTTTTTGAGGAGAAAAGAACTATCAAATAGTTTTCTTATATCTCATATACTTGATTAATACTAAAACAAGAACATTGGTTGTTTGTTTTGACCAAATCAAGAACTCAAAAATTTCAATTTTTTTATTTTGATCAAACATGATCGGGATGGATCAAACATGATCCAAACAGTTGTCCAACATGATTACAATCATGTTGGGATGCTTTTGGGATGTGATCTAAGAGAATTAACCAAAGAACAATAAATACATTTTTTATTTTTATAATTCAAATTTGGGTTTTTCAATTTTATGTGGATTGATTGTTTCCAACCTATCCATAAAGTTTATAAATGATCATATGATCGATTACCAACCATAAAAACAAATAAACAACAAGCATACAAGCTTATGCAATTTGAAATATAAAAAGTTCAAATTCAAATTGTAAATATGAATTAGAGGATGATTGAAACCTTACCAAGTATTAGAGAACACTCCTTGATAGAGGATCACCTAAAGACTATTTATATTAGCTTTAGGTCGGTCGAGGAGGATGAATTCAACTCCAATTTGATCGCCAGAGTTCTTGTCTCTAATTCTATCTCATTCGTGGCAGCCTAGTTCTAAGGGGAAATAAGGTTAATAGGTTTAAGGTAATGATGGCGAGGATAAGGCGAGCACATGGGTGAAAAAAATCAGAGGATAAGATTAGGCGGAGATAATCCTTCTAGAAGATCACCGTAGTTCGTCACAGCCGCCTAGAATTCACGAAGAAGACGATCAAAACGACTCCATTTTGACCAGTCCAAAACGTGTCGTCGGCGGTGCGTCAGCGTTCCATTGGCGCTTGGGCGATTAGACTAACGGGGTTAACGTCCCGTTAGTTAATCCCATGTGGATCGGGCGCACGCGTGCTTCTGCTACAATGGGGTGCGTGGCGTCTTCCTAGGTGCTAGATGAAAATCCAGCACTGATCCGATGGCTGATATTCTAGCTGCAACAATTAAACATAATTTCTGCTACACAAGATTGTTAATTTTATTTTTAATAAAAGAGTTATTTGAAATCAAATTTAACCCCTTTCTTGCGTTTTTCTTCACCAAAAATTCCACAAAATATTTTTGGAAACATAATAAAAATTATGTCCATTATTTTATTTTTGGGTATTTTGGGGTATTTATTTAATTGTTTTAAGACATAAATTATATATAATTTATGTTTAAAATCATAATAAAATAATTTCAACCCCTTCTTAAATTAATTTGGGTAAAATAAATACAATATTTTAACCTCAATTTATTTTTGGATTTTTATTTAATTTTTCTAATTATGGTTTAATTATCATAATAATTAACCCTAATTTGACATTTAATCTCTTTTTGATTATTTTGAATTTAAAAATTCAAAATATTATTTTAATATTATTATAAATAATAATATTATTTATAAATTAGGGTAGGTCAATTTTTCATGTTTACAGAATTTGTTAATTGTTACAATTAATATTAATACTTGTTACTATAACCTATTTAACTTGCATTCTCCTAATGAAAAGTAAATGTCAATGTAATGATGAGACAAACAAGACTAACCATTAGATTGATGAATAAGTGGTTGTTGATTAAAGAATTGGTAAATAGTTTTATGGTTTAATTATATATATTCACTCTAAAATTCTGAAAGTCTTTTATTATCTTTGTGAGTGTTCTTAGTGTTGTTCGAGTTTCTTAACTCGACTATTTCTGTTTAAAACCCGATGATTGGATTATGGTAATTTTGTCAAGTTCATTGTTGTAGTTATTATTTTTGTGCTAAATTATTGCAAATTATGTTGTACCCTAAGAAGTAGTCACCGACAGAAATTTATCTGAACAAATAAGAGGAGACTGTGAAATTGTTTTAAGGGAACTGTGGTCCACACATATTTCAGAACATCAAGAAGAGTTTTTTTATTTTATTTTATTTAATAAATGATTGTATTTATTATATTATAATTTAGTTGTATTGTGATAATATTTGTATGTATTTGTTACTATCTAATATTACCAAATTTATCCATCTTCAAATGACTCAAAGAGATTCCTTAGGTTGAATAATTATTTAATATTTTATGATAAAAAAAAATAGCTTCCCAATTTGTTTTCTATGCAAGAATACCTAAAAAGTTAGAACTACATTAATTAAATAAATAAATAAATAAATAATACCCGAAACAATTTAAATAATTAAAATGTGTAACAGTTGCTATCTTTGACCATTGTCTCCTTTGTGGCACGTGCAAGTTCATAATGCATTGTTTGGAATGAATTTGTTTCTTTTAGGATAGTTTGACATATTTTTAAAGAATATTATAATATGAGAAAAAATAAAATATGATATAAAAATTCTCTCTAACTAAACAAATAAATTGTAATTAGATTGTGTATATTTATTTCTCAAGAAGTTGCGGGGGTCTTGTTTCGATAGCTTATATGAGTCAAAATAATTTTTTCGCTAAATAAATATTTAATTATTTTAGTTTTATCTCCATATTTTTAAAATTAATTTAGATAATATATTTTCTTTATTCTCAATGAAATTCATTAACTGTTTATATCATTGTTAAATATTAGTTACAATTTTACATAAATTTCTTTTTTAATAAGTAAGTTTTTAAACTATTGAAATTCAAAATATTTTATTTAAAATATAATAAATATTTAGGCTAAATCAATTTATAAGTAGTTTATTATTATTATTGCAGCTATTTTTAGAACATATTTTAGTATAATTTATTATTTAACAAAATAAATAAAATTAATATTTAAAAAATATTCATTAATTCATATGAGTAGTTATCTATCCAAAATTAAATTGCAAAATAATTTGTACAAAATAAAAATTTAGGTGTTAATAATACAACATGTTTGTAATAATAAATATTCTAATGACGAAGATCAAACAATCTTGTAATTTCTTAATGGTGGCTCCACCTAGGACTGCAAATGAACAAAGTTGTTCGCGAACTGCTTGGTCAAAACTCGACTTGAGTTTGACTTTGACTTTGACCAAGTTCAAGTCGAGCTCGAGCCGGCTCGTTTAATATTTGAGTCGAACTCGAACTTCGAACTTTTTCGAACTTGATAATAAATAATATTTAATATTAAAATAGTAAAATTTAAAATAAATATTTTTTATTTACAAATATTTGAAAATTTAATTTTAAATTAAGTTTTTTGAGTCGAGTTTAACACACATTTATAAACTCGTTTAAGCATAAGTTTAAGTCGAGCTAATAACTATTCAATCGAGTCGAACTCGAGCTCAATCTGCTTTGAGCTCAGCTGAACTCATTTGCAATTCCCGGACAATTTTTTTTAGCAATTTTTTTTTAGCAAATATTTTAAGAGGTTCTTCCGACTAACCTTTCTTTTTAAAAATCAAATAAAATGTTTTTAATGGAATATGATAAAATGAATATGCTTGATTATATATATAACCTGTCTCTTTCCTCATAAATTTAAAAAAGAAAAGAAAAGAAAGAAGAATGGAACTGGTTATGAATGAACATGGACTAAGAAAGCGGGTATAGAGAGAGAATGACGAAAGAGAACCAGATGGAGGAAGAGAGAGAAACAATGGAAACAGAAAAGTAAGACAAAGGCAGGCAGGCTGACTGAGATTCCTTTGATAGTCACACGACATTCACATCTTCTTCAAACAAACGAATATTCCTTTCCTCTTTCCTCTCTCCTCTCTTTCTCTGTTCCTTCCTACGCGGATCATCATCCGCGCCGCGCCAGAGACCCTAAGAACCCTAAAACTCTATTCATGCATCATTTCCGTTGATTCAGGTTAGTTTTCTTACGGCTGATTGAATTGCTTTCGATTGTGGTAGCGATCGTCGATGTTTTCTACAGATCACAAACACGCATGCATTTACGCAAATAGTATTTAATTCATTTCTTGGAAATTTTGAATTTGATTAGAATGTGATCCTTGTTATTGATTGATTGATTGATTGATCAGGCGCTTTGTTTCGTTTGGCTGAAGAAATCTTAAATTAGATTACAAATTTCATATATGAGGCATAATTGGTCAGTTTTCCTTGATCCTGACGGTGGATCATCGCCTTACATCTTGCCAGCAGATCCAATCGTGTCTCATAGTTTTGAATTGCTGTGTCAAATTGGTTCATTAGTGAACAATTCTATTAACAACTCTAGATACTTGTATTCCCATGGCAGCCTGGCTCTTCAGGAAGCTTTGAGTTGTATATCAAAGTTTGCTGGAACATTGTTATTGTGGTGTGCCAGTCGGTCAAACTCCAATTTTTGTCATGGATTGTCAAGGAATTCTTCTACTGTACAATCAACAACTATAACCTCAACTAGGAATAATAATCTCTTGGGATTTCGCTTCGATTTTAACTCCAAAGGTGAAATTTCCAACCCAGTGATTTTGGGGAATGGAGCACAAGAGTTTTACTCATTTCCAATTTTCTCCTTGGCTGCTGCTCTAATACCGCCGTTTGACAATATGTAAGTAATCTCGTGTTACTTTTTACATAGCTCGATGATCTTTCTCATCCTGTTGTATTGTTATCAGCTCCTCCAAGACATTTAAAATTCCGTTGGAGGATATGGATATGCAAATGCAAAGATGCTTAGATAAAGGAGGGCCATGTGATGTTCATTATCGTGGTTGTGGTGATCTTTCATTTTTGGATTCCGATTGGAGAAGACACACAATTGAGCCTAGAACCGGCATTGAGTTTCCAACTATGTTGGAAAACATGATTGACGACGGAAACAATTTTAGCTCAAACCCTGAGGTTAGCAAAAACAGCTAAGGCTATGTTCAGTTGTGGTGAAATTAGAATTAAGTTGTTTGTTTGATCAAATCAAATAAGGAATTAGACTTGGAATTAAAATTCTTGGATTTCTCCAAACATAAGAATTGAATTGTGATTCAATTACAATTCTTACAATTTCATTTCCAATTACATGAATTCAAATATAGACTAGTCTAAAATTATGCTGATCAATTGGCTGTAAAATTGTCACACTTATCTAAACTTAAGCATTTGGAGATTCCAGGTCCTTGTTGGAACGGGATCTAAGACAATGAAGATAATCAAGATCAAAACTCTGAAAGTTTATGCGTTTGGCTTCTGTAAGTTAATCAAATAATTGACTTTATAAGTTTTAGCATGTTTGAAAATCCTTCCCTTGAATAATTTTTGTCTCTATGTCTCTTACAGATATTCATCCTTATGATGTTTGTAGAAAGTTGGGTCCAAAGTATGCATCAGTTCCATTCGCCGACTTAACAAAATGCCCAGATTTCCTTAAAGACATTCTCAGGTACCTTCACCAAAACAATAAAATGGAATTGTTTTAAGTCAAATGCAGAGTTTTTTTTCTAGAAAAATTCCTGTTTGTTAAATTAAATTTAAGCCTTCTAGAAAGTCCTAACAAATGACAGGAACTGTAAATCAGCTTGTAGATCTGTTTTAGCTATTCTGTGAAGAATAAGGAAGACAACTGATTCATCATCAATCCTAAATTGTTGTATCTCGATCCCATCAAGAAATCGCAAAACTTGTAAACATATTCGTTTGACAAATGAAATTGTGCTTAGATTATGATCTTAGAGCCGGTTTGATAGGGGCTTATTTGAGATTATTTTCAAATAATCGACTTCTTCAATCACATTATTCAAATCATACACTAAAATACTAAATACCATTAATTTTATAATATTTTAAAATATAAAATACTATTTTGGTCATGTTATCCAAATAATCCACTTTAAAATGAAAAAATAAATTTCCAAATAACCCTAGATTATTCAAATAAGCAAGGCCTCATACATATAAATATTCTAATATTTCTGCCTGTTAAATTAAATCAAATTTAAAGCCTTCAAGAAAGTTTAACAAATATTAAATTCTTTTCCTAAAACATTCCATTGCATCCTATATGGAAGAACTAAAAAATGACGGGAACTGTATATCATCTTGTAGATCTGTTTAGTTTTTCTGTGAAGAACAAGGCGGGCAATTGAATTATCATCAATTCTAAAGTGTTGTACTTGTATCTCAATCCCATTGAGAAATCGTCAAATTTTTATTATCATATATTTCCGTTTGGCAAATGAAATTGTGGCTGGATTATGATCCTAGAGCTGATTTGATGTGAGATGTTTGAAATTATTTTCAAATAATTCACTATTCAATCAACTAGTACTTCTTCAAATCATCAATCACAATACCAAATATCACTATTTTATCTTTTTTAAATAATAGATACTAAAGAGACTTTAATTCCAGGATTGAATTTCATATTCGAATGAAACTCGTAATCATCAAAAGGAAATGGTCATTTTATCCAAATAATCCACTTTAACATCAAACAAATTCCAAATAACTCAAGATCAAACAATGATCCATATTTGTTGAGAAACATTTTACATATATATATTGCAAAAATTGTCTTTAGATATATGTCCTTAATTGTGCGTTGGCTGCCTGTAGGGAGGACATCAACATGAGTATAAGGCTTGTGGTTAACTATAATGGGATGAAAGTTAGCTCGGTAAAAGAGTAAGTTACTAATGCCCATATCAATGCTAATACTTGTTAGATTGATCTTATAAGTTTGAAGAGCATTTTGTTTTTTTCTCTATTTATCGATATTCGTACTTATGTCTTTGGTTTCCATTTATTCTAGGGCCTTTGAGAAATCACTTAGAGCGCGTTTGTTGAAGGTGAGCTATGAATTTTCATAGTAGAGAATGAACAATTTGTATCTTTTAAGTCCAAACTGCTGACAAAATACCTGAAATTTATTTTGCAAGGCAAACCCAGAGACTGATTATGCCTGTGTAAAGACATTTGGATCTCTTTTCACACAAGATGTTCCTTTACATGTGGTGAGCGTCCCTAACTAATGGCTTTAAACACATTTTCGGTTAGATTCCTCAATCGATGAAATTTAATATTAAGTGCTAAATGTTGAATACTGAATTTTAAATGGCGAATCAGTTAAGTTCTAAAAAATAAATTAAATGAAAATATCTAAATTTATATGTATTTTGATATGTTAGTTGATTTGATAAAATGTGGACTTATATTGTGGGAAAAGTTACAAAAGACTATTTTACTTTTATACTGACTGACATGGTGTACTAATCCATAGCTTACCACATTAAGCTAGATATTTAAGCTTAACTTTTTTAACTTAATTTGAGCTAAATCTAAATAATTACACATTTTGCATCTGAATTTGGTTCTAAATTTATAAATATATGTATAACTAAGTTATGTTTCATAACTTTTCTTAATTCTTGTCTAAATCGTCATCCAGACCTAAAATGTGCTCTCAAACGAGCCAATATTTATGAGATGAACTTCATACAAAAAAACACTTAATCATTTACCTCACATAAACTGAGAAATGTTTGCAAATAGGCCATAAGTAATTCAACTCTTCACATTCCTTGCTGAAATTGAAATTATGAATTGCTCGTTTCTTCTTCTTTAGGGAACAATAATAGATTTCCGAAGAACAGCTGATGGAAGATTAATAACTGAAAGTAAGTTCGCACAGTGAAGACATCTTTGGCCAAGTTTCTTATTCCTTTCGATTTCAAATGTTTTCATTCGCTTTCTTTTTGTAGTTGGCGGTAATAGGATTGGTGCAGTCCAAAGCAGAGATTTATGCAGTAAGTGAAGAAATAACCTTTTCTTGACTTGAATTTGTTTCGGAGGGCTCATTCCTTTTTGCTGTTGTTTCATTTAGGAGCTTTTTTCGATATGTATATTGGAGATTACCCAGTCTCGGAGAAAACAAAGGAAGAAGTTGGGAAAAACATCGTTAGTATAATCAGATGGTGCTAATTACCAATCCAAACATGTAGCAACTCTTAATCTAGCGGTTTAGATTCGGAAACAGTCTTAAACAGAGCGGGAAATATTGAACCAACCGCTTTAGTATATTCTTTGTAAAATGTTTTTTTAGGATAGAAAATTCATTTGTTATCTTACAAGTTCAAATAAAATTTATGTTGCAGTAATCTTTATTAGAGGTGGTCATCAAGTAAACCATTAAAAACTGATTTTCATTGTAACTACTCAGACAAAAGTTCAGTATTTTATTTCATATTTGAGACCATAACTAAATAATCTTAAAGACACTCATATTAATTTTATTTATGTAAATTTTATAAACAAACAAAGTATAACCAATTATTTAATAGAAGAACATTTAATCAATTAAATGAACTCTACTCTATTGTAGATTTATTTATTTCGATGAAATTGTAAAATTCAAACAGAAAACTTTTCAATAATAAATATTAGTCCTAACTTTCAAGATCAAATGAAATAAATATTAGTCCTAACTTTCAAGATCAAATGAATTAGTGAAATAGTTTTGCATTTAAAAAAATATCAATCATTAAATGAAACGAAACGTCATTTTAAAAAAAAATTCTTACATTACATTTTTTAAATAACATTAAAAATTGAATATTTAAGATATTTTTATTAAAATTATATAAAAAAAATCAAATAAAAAATAATAAAAATCAAGTCAGAATATTCATTAAAAGTGTTGTTCTATATATAACTTTATAAATTTCTTAATGGTTACAATTAACAATAATGCGATGATAATCGTTGGATGAATGGAAGATGGATTAGTGACCGTTGAATTAAAGAATTGATTATGAGTTTAATTTTCAACTATAAATATCCTTTCACATTGTATTCCTCTCCACACATTATCTTATCACTTCTTACTCTAGAATTCTAAAAGTCTTTCCTTGTTCTTGTAAGTATTCTTGTGAGTGTTCTTCGAGTTTCTTGACTCGATCATTTCTTTGCGAAACCCGGTGATTCTGATTCATGTACTTTTGTCTAGTTCGTTGTTGTAGTGGTTTTTCTGTGCTAAATCATTGCAGGTTTCGTTATACTTTGGAAAGCAGTCACCAACGAAACTCTCCAGCACAAACGGGAGATGGTGAAACTGTTTTAAGGAACTGTGATTGCACAGGCCTCGGAGCAAACGAGAAGATTTTTTCTTCATCTCTTAAATAATATATTGTATCTGTTCTATTATCATTATATTGTATTCATATATTATTTACGTGTAATAATTACGAGATAAAATAATCAACAATCTTAAAACCGTCTCATTATTATTTATCTCAAATTTTTACACGTTTCTGATTTTGTTTCAGAAATGACTATCAAAACACCTACTTTCAACATGAGGATACCGGTTCCCGCTAACCATCTGGATAAACCAGAAAAGTTTGATGACTCAAACTTTAAGAGATGACAGCAGAAGATGTTCTTCTACCTCACGACCTTGAGTCTGGTGCGATTCCTCATGGAGGATCCTCCCACTCCTAAAATCGATGAGCCAAGCGTGGTTTCATCGACGGATGCAAACGTGCATCCGAAAGTTGATGTGCAAGCGACTTCGACTATTGATACTTGGCACCATTCAGATTTCTTATGTAAAAATTATGTATTGAATGGTTTGTCAGATTCATTGTACAATGTGTACAATGAAAAGAATACGACCAAAGAACTATGGCAATCTCTTGAACGTAAGTACAAAACCGAAGATGCAGGTGCAAAAAAGTTTATGATTGGTCAATTTTTGGACTACAAAATGGTAGATTCAAGACCGGTCATTAAACAAGTTCAAGATATACAAGTTATTTTGCACGAAATTCATGTCGAGGGCATGAATTTGGGAGAAACTTTCCAAGTGGTTGCTATTATTGAGAAGTTGCCACCGTCTTGGAACGATTTCAAGAACTACCTTAAGCACAAGCGAAAGGAGATGAACGTAGAAGAATTGATGATTCGTCTACGCATTGAAGAGAAAAATAAAAGTGCCTCAAAGAAATACTTTAGTCAACATGTGGCTAAAGCAAATGTGGTTGAGCATGGTAAAGACAAGAAAAAATAAAATTCTTTTGTCAAAAACCGAAACCTTAATCCTAAAGGAGGAATTTCTAAGAAGTTCACGGGCAAGTGTTTCAATTGCAATGGCATGGGTCATAGATCTTCCGATTACAAGAAGACAAGAAGAGTTCGAGAGGCTAACTTGACTCAAGAATTATCGGACATGGATCTATGTGCGATGGTATCTGAGGTTAACTTCGTGGGGTCTAATCCACAAGAGTGGTGGGTTGACAAAGGAGCTATAATACATGTTTGCTCCAACAAAGAAGTGAAGAATGGTGAAAAGTTGTTCATGGAGAATTCTGCCACTTCTAACATACAAGGTGAAGGAAAAGTGATGTTAAAGTTGTCTTTAGGAAAAGATTTAACATTAACTAATGGCAGAATATAATAGCATGGTAGACTTTTTAATCTCAATATAATGGCAGTTAAGCCAAGTATGAATGAAAAGAATAAGTCTTCTATTTATTTGTTGGAGTCTTCCATTTTATGGCATGGTAGACTAGGTCATATTAATTATGATTCGATGCATTGATTAATAAAATTGAAGAGTATACCTACATTCAAAATAAATAAGAAACACAAGTGTGGAATTTGTGTTGAAGCGAAATTGACGAGATTATCTTTTCGAAATGTTGAAAGAAGTAATAGACCGCTTGATTTAATTCATACATATGTGTGTGATTTAAAAGGAACACCAACACGTGGTGGAGGAAAATACTTCATTATTTTTATTGATGATAACACAAAATATTTTTATGTGTATATTCTTAAAAGTAAAGATGAAGCCATAAAGAAATTCACACTCTATAAAAATGAGGTTGAAAATCAACTTGGTAAAAGGATCAAGGTGTTAAGAAGTGATATATGAGGTGAATATGAATCACCTTTTGCTGAGTTATGTGCTCAACATGGTATAATCCATGAGACGAAATCACCTTATTCTCCTCAGCAAAACGGTACGACTGAGAGGAAAAATAGAACATTAAAAGAAATGATGAATTCACTTCTATTAAGTTCTGGTCTACCACAGAACATGTGGGGAGAAACTATTTTGACGACTAATTACCTTTTAAATAAGGTTACACGAAAGAAGCTAGATAAGAGTCCATATGAGTTGTGGCATGAAAGAAAACCATCATATGAATAATTACAAATGTGGGGGTGTCTAGCTAAGGTAGCCATACCATTACCTAAAAAGGTAAAAGTTGGACCAAAAGTTGTTGATTGTATATTTATTGGATATGCACATAATAGTAGTGCTTATCGTTTTCTTGTATTTAAATCAAACATTCTGGATATTCATAATAATACGATAATGGAATCGAGAAATGCATTGTTCTTTGAACATGTACTTCCATATAACTCTAATGAAGAAAAACGTTCTCAAAAAAATTTCTTGAACTAGATGAACAAGAAAAAGAAAAAGAATTTGAGGTTGAACTTAGACGAAGTAAACGAGCTAGAACCGAAAAATCATTTGGTCCAGATTTTATTACTTTCATGAGGGAAAGTGAACCTCAAACGTATAATGAGGCAAGTACCTCGTCTGAAGGGCCTCAATTGAAAGATACAATTAATAGTGAGATAGAATCTATCTTGCAAAACCATACATGGGAACTAGTGGATCTGCCTCTAGGAAATAAACCACTAGTTGCCGATGGATTTTCAAAAGGAAAATAAAATCTGATGGATCAATTGATAAATATAAGGCAAGACTAGTGGTAAAAGGATATCGCCAACGAGAAGGTCTTGATTATTTTAATACATATTCTTCAGTTACGAGAATAACTTATATTCGATTGATTCTTGCGATTGCTTCTTTGCGCAATCTAAAAGTTCATCAAATGGACGTAAAAATAGCTTTCTTAAATGGAGACTTGGAAGAAGAAATTTACATAAATCAACCTTAAGGGTTTTCTTCTCAAGGGTAAGAAAATAAAGTTTGTAAATTGGTTAAGTCATTGTATAGCTTAAAACAAGCTGCAAAACAATGACATGAGAAATTTGATCATTCTATGATCTCAAGTGGATTTAAGATCAATGAATGTGATAAATGTATTTATATTAAAGACACAAAAAATGGTTACGTCATTTTATGTCTTTATGTAGATGACATACTTATCCTTGGAAGTAATGATAAAATGGTTAAATTCACTAAAGATATGTTAAATTCAAAATTTGACATGAAAGATATGGGATTGGCTGATGTGATTCTTGGAATCAAAGTGATTAGAACATCGGAAGGGATAGTTCTAAGCCAATCACATTATGTGCATAAGATCCTTGAAAATTTTAACAAGGATGATTCTACATTGGCTAAGACTTCGATAGATACAAGTCAACATTTATCTAAAAATTGCGGAGAGAGTGTTTCTCAATTAGAATATTCTCGAATAATTAGAAGTCTAATGTACTTAATGAGTTGTACAATACCAGATATAGCTTATGCTGTAAGCAAACTAAGTAGATACACGAGTAATCCAGGTAATAATCATTGGAAAGCCATTGCACGATTACTTAGGTATTTAAGAAATACTCGTGATTATGGTCTGAACTATACGAGACATCTTGCTGTTATCGAAGGATACATTGATGCTAATTGGATTTCAGATATGAAAGACTCTAAGTCAACAAGTGGATATGTATTTATACTTGGAGGTGCAGTTATATCTTGAAATTTTCTAAACAAACTGTTATTGCTAGATCCACGATGAAATATGAATTTATATCTCTTGACAAATGTGGTGAAGAAGCTGAATGGATACGTCTATTCTTAGAAGATATTCCAATATGATCTAAGCCCGTACCAACAATTTCTATTCATTGTGATAGTCAATCTGCGATCGGACGAGCTAAGAGTCATATGTATAATGGTAAGTTTAGACATATACGTCGTAGACATAATACCATTAGACAATTACTCTCTACTAGAATTATCTCAATTGATTACGTAAAATCAAAAGATAATATTGTAGATCCGCTAACCAAAGGGTTAAATAAAGAGTTGGTGTTAAAGTCCTCATAAGGAATGGGACTTAAGCCTACAATAAGTTAGTATGAAGGGAAACCCAACCTATGATGACTAAAGATCCCAAGAACTATGTTCAATGGGACAACCTAATTGTACTAAACTTGGTAGATTACTATGGGTAAAAAATCTTACGATAAAATAGCATTTCAGGAGAGGATAAACACACAGGCTTTTAATGATTCTTTATGAAAAAATAGATCACCTATGTGAGAGAGAAGTGAGGTCGCTTCAAAAGAATTACACGACTTAATTCTAGACCCTCTCACTAAACCAGACGAGTGTTCATGGACAAAACGAACACAATCATGAGACCTGACATGTATTAGGAAGAATTCTATGTGAAAGTGTGTAATCGTTTACACAAAAGGCAGAATAGTTCAAGGACAACGAGTCTACTAATCGGCTAGTAAAGTTATATACTTTCATAAGAGAATGTTCAAAGGGTTACACATGCCTATCCTATGTAGAATTCAACTGTTGAACCTTTCACCGGGTTAATCTTTCAATTTTTATTAATGTGGGGGATTATTGGAATTAGACAAATTCCATTAATTAAATGGAAACGATATTTGGGTTAATGAAATTCACACCAAATTCAAATGTGAATTAAGTGTGAAATTAATCCAAATGAAATTCACATGAAATTCAAATGTGAATTAAAGTGAAATTAATCCAAATGAAATTCACATGAAATTCAAATGTGAATTAAAGTGAAATCAATCCAAATTAAATTCATATCAAATTCAAATATGAATTAAGGTGAAATTTCATCCAAATGAAATTCACATCAAATTCATTGTGAATTAAATTTGTTAATGGTTACAATTTATATTTATGCCTTGAATGAGGAAATTAACAAATGGTGCTAAGGTTTTAACCGTTTTTCCAAAAAACAAATGGTGTTAATTGTTATTATAACTACAAAATACTTATGGATAGATGTAACTTGCAAGAATGATAAAAAGACAAGCAAGGATAACCGTTAGATGAATGGATGATAAATTAGTGGCCGTTGGATTAAAGAATTGATTATGAGTTTAATTTTCAACTATAAATATCCCTTCACATTGTATTCCTCTCCACACATTATCTTATCACTTCTCACTCTAGAATTATAAAAGTCTTTCCTTGTTCTTGTGAGTATTCTTCGAGTTTCTTAACTCGATCATTTCTTTGTAAAACCATGTGATTGTGATTCAGGTACTTTCGTCTAGTTCGTTGTTGTAGTGGTTTTTCTGTGTTAAATCATTGCAGGTTCCGTTGTACCTTGGAAAGCAGCCACCAACGAAACTCTCCAGTACAAACGGGAGACAGTGAAACTGTTTTAAGGGAACTGTGATTGCACAGGCCTCGGAGCAAACGAGAAGAGTTTTTCTTCATCTCTTAAATAATATATTGTATATGTTCTATTATCATTATATTGTATTCATATATTATTTACGTATAATAATTACGAGATAAGATAACCAACAAACTATAGATAAGATCGGAGATCATCAAAAGATCCGACCAAGAATTAGTTTTTGTTAAAACCTTCTCCGACGATCCCAACACTGATCCAGGCTTCTGGATAGCCTCCAAAACATCTAAGGAGTGTTCTCCAGTTGTAGGTATGAATCCAAAAACTCTGTATTTCGATTTGTAATTGAAATTCTGAATTTTTTTAATTTTTTTAGTTTGATCAATTTGACTTGTTTCTAGGGCTTGTTCATGTGGATTCTTTGTTTAGAATCATTCTCTATATTATGTATGAACTTTCTGTTGAAAGAAATCAGATCAAATCAGCCTGAATCAAAAATTTTGAAAAATTAAGCTTAAAAACTAAATTTTGTAAAAAAATTTGTTCTTGAGTTTAATTTGGATTTTTCTATTCAAATAGATACTAAACATGTTTGTAAACATGATTAGATGAATTATCAATGACTGTAACATCGTTTTAGTCATGTTTGATCAAACAGAATTATTGAAATTTTTTGGATTTTGATTCAATCTTCAAAAATTGTTTTAATGTTTGAATGATGTTCTTGCTTTGGTTGTATTCAACTATATTCATCATTATAAAACTAATGGAACAAAACTCAGATATTTTTTTTGGGGGGAAACGGTTAAAACCATTTCATTAAAATCTCAAAAGTGGGAGGGTCGAGAATAAAACCTAGACAAACCCTAACTATGATTAAAAGATGACAATCAAACGATCCTAAAAAACCTGATTAGTAGAAAAAAATCAGATCTTGAAATAACCTAATTTGAAATATCCCAAATTTTGACCTAAAAATAGATTTTAAAAATTGATCTTTATAAAAATCCAATAATCATGATTTATGTTAAGACTTTTGTTCTTCATAATTATATGAACTAACTGTAGCTTACAGATCATGATTCCATGATTTGGATCAAAAGTTATAGTACTTACAATATTGACCAAATCAAGAACACCTCGGTCCTATCAGTCCTAGGAAAAGGACCGAGATTCTTAGCCTAGGACCGAGAGCGAAGACCGAGGATCTTAGCCAGGACCGAGGATCCCGACCGAAAATCTTCAGTCCAGACCGAGACCGAGGACTAGTGTTCTTTAGTTAGGACCGAGATCGAGGACCGGTGTTCTTGAGCCAAGACGGAAGATTACGACCGGTGTTCTTGAGGAATGACCGAGCCCAAGGACCGATGGTTTTAGCCTAAGACCGTGGATTCCGACCGATGCTTCTAACCCTAGGCCCGAGTACCTATAACCCTGGGACTGATAACTACCTAATCTTAGGACCGAGGACTAGGAACGATGAGCTTGACTTGGGACCAAGCCTCCTAGGTCGAGGACCGAGTAGTTTGAGTTCGGGACCGAGCCTCCTAAACCTAGGACCGAGCCCTTCCGATCTAATGACTCATGCGCCTGAGCCCTAGTCGACTAGTCCAGACCACCCTGGTCTAGACCGAGCCCGTCCGAGCCTAGATCTACAAAACCGAACCCATACCCTATGACCCGTATCCTAAGGCCTATTTGGTTCCATTTTTCAAAATCCAAAATTAGTTTCGTAATTTTGGAACCCGAACTCATTTTCAAATAATTCCGAAATGTTAAAAAATGATAATTAAATATTTTCGGGATATTTCCTAAACCAATATTTTGGCTAAGGTCCTGTTTGGAATTTATTTTTAAATTCTAACACTTTTCTGATATTTTTTAAGGTTTTACTCAGTAATATATCAACGCAATCGCATGTACGCCTTCTGAATAATTATGTATAATTATTTGCACATTCTAAATCTATCTTTATTTAGGACCCTTAAATTACTATAGTATTAATGGAAATAAATGTTATAAATAAATTTGAAATATATAAACTTTGTTTATTTTAAAATTTTAAAACTGTCATTTGACGGGCGTAGAGAACATAGCGCGAAAGCTTTTCCCGAGCGTAATCAAAATAAACCCTTTATAGAAATTCTGTTATAAATACGTTTATATAAGTATAATTTTAATGATTTTCATAAAATTATTTGGCGACTCTGATTTTCAAATAAATAACCTTTTAAACTATTTATGTTTAATTAATTTAAACCGGGTTTTGGTCAAATTATTATTTAGCCCCCAGATTATAAAATTTGAAAAAATTAATTATTTTTACATAATTAATTTCAAAAGCTCTAATATATTAAAAGAAGTTTGATATGCAAATCAAGGTTAAAACATATCGAACCTCGAGCCACCTCACAATGTATTTCCCTTATTGGACAACACGTGATAAGAAACATAGTGGAGCCTATTCCGGGATTACAATACCATGTATATATATCACTAAATTTAAAATTATTCAATTTAGCTAAATATATTTTTTTCTTTATTTATTATTTAAATATATATTTTTTTATTTATTATTTAAATATATTATTTTAGAACTTTTTAAATCATTTTAATTTGTTTTTTATTTCAACCTTTTTATTTAATAATATAGACTTTTTTTTAAAATATAATTAGTTTTTTTAAATAATATGTATATAATCTTATTTGCTGAAAAAATCAAATAATTTCTATATTTTCTCTCTTTCCTCCCACTTTTACATTTTCCAACCAATGATACCAAGTAATTCTCTCACCAAATTCCCACACTCTATCACTCCTCTCGTATAAAATATATACAAATATCAAAATATTTTTTAATTTCCAACGGTTTATATATTACAAATAAATAAATAAGAATATTTAATTAAAATTAAATAAACAGTCAACAATTAAAACTATTAAATTATTATTTAAATATTAATATTTTAAAACTATTAATTAAAAACATATATATATATATATACTAAATATCAAATACAAATACCTAATTATATTTCACATATTTATTTTTTATAAAAAAATATTATGCTATATTTATAATTAAATAAAATAATAATATTTAATGTTATTATTTATTGAAACAAATATATTATTAAATATAAAAGTTTAGAATAAAAAGTTAAAAAAAAACTAAAATTAATTTTTAAAAGTTGCAAAACAAAATTTTAGAAAATATTTAAATTTGAAAATAATATAAAATTTATATTTAAGTATTAAAAAATATATTTTATAATTGTTATCTTTTTTTAATATATATTATTTTTTAAATATTATTCTATAATAAAAATAAATATAATTTTTTAATTAAAATAAATTAAAATTGAAAAAGAAAAATATTTGCAAATATAAAATTATATTAAAGTATTTAAAATGAATTAATAAATTATTTCATATTTATTTAATAGTAAAATTACACCTTACATATTTTAAAAAATAAAAAATTTTCAATTCTTATTCGTATATATTTAAATTAGTTAATGATTTATTTAATAAACATTAAAAATAATATTAAATTTATAGAAAATAATTATATTACTTCTTTTTAATTAATACTTAATAATTTAATTTATAAAAAAAATGTTTAATCCTGGAATATAATATTTATATAAATTTTTAATACTTTTATGTAATATATTATATTGAAATGTTTAATAAATAAAAAAATATGTCTATGAAAAAATATTTTATATTTTTATCGATAATAAATATTATAAAAAATAAGAATATTTTAATTAAAAAAATAAATAAATTATAAAATTATTTATATATATATATATAAAAATATCAAATAAAAATAATTAATAATACTTAAAATATTTAATAAACATTTATTATTTTAATTTATAAAGTTATTACATTTTTATATAAAATATTATGATATATTTGTTAAATAAAATGATAATTAATATTATAATTTATCAAAAACAAATATATATTATTTTTAGAAAAGTATTATTAAATAAAAATAATTATTTTTTAAGATATAACTTTAAATAAGTTAATTTAAGTAATATTTTTATATAATATAATTTATTTACTTTATTGATTTATTTAAAATTATATAATAAAATATTTATAATTTTTTATTTTTTAAAATTTTAAATTAATTTTTATATATTATTTTGTAATGTATGGTATTGTTTTTATATAGTTTGAATAGCATAATTAATTTATGATAAAATTTTATTTTATTAATGAATTATTAGGTTGCAAACTCTTATAATTTAATATTATTAGAAAATTTTTTATTTTAATTTTTTTCAATTTGAAATTTAATGTTATTATTTATTTATGTTTCTATTAATCAATTAAAATTATAAAGTTAAATCATTTTATATAGCATTATGAATTTAAAGATTTTATTCTTTGTTAAAAATAATATTTCTTTTATAAATATTCAAAATAATATATATATATTAAATGAAAATAACATATTATTTAATATTATTAGAATATTTTTATTTTAATTTTTTTCAATTTAGAATTTAATGTTATTATTTATTTATGTTTCTGTTAATCAATTAAAATTATAAAGTTAAATCATTTTATATAGCATTATGAATTTAAAAATTTTATTCTTTGCTAAAAAAATATTTCTTTTTATAAATATTCAAAATAATATATATTAAATGAAAATAACATATTGTTGGATACATTTAATATTTGTGTAAAAATATACACACATTTAAATACACATTTATGTTGAGATGGGTTTAATAATTAATATCTAATAGTTTTATTTATTAATAAAAAGTTCACAATGTCATTGGCTTCTATCTTTCTGCCAAACAAATAATAAGAGTTAAAACTACATATTAAATATTCACCTGATCATCATCATAATTCATAGTAATAATAATAATAACTGTTTCCAACCATTCTACACCTAGGATCATCATCTTTAACCTTAACTTACCCAAAAAAAAGACAACATGATCATGTTCAGTGACTGTTCTGAGAAATAACCTCTCCAAACTTGAGAAACAGCTGAGCATCTGACGTGCTCATAGATGAGCAGTTAACCAAATGTGGCGTCTTAATATTTGCGTATTCGTCTATGTAAGACGGTACCTTTGAAGGTAGGAGTGGAAACGGCGCAACAGGAGCACACATCTTCGGATTCTCATCAGGCGTCAAACTTTCAAGAACCCTAACCACTTCATGCATTGTTGGCCTGTCGGATGGCTGTCTTTTAGTACAAAGAAGTGCGAGTTGGAATAGTTTCTTAATCGCAGTTGCATCTTTACATGTAGCAGTTATTTCTGGATCAACTGTTTCCATCACTGCATTGTTTGCTGCCTTTGCCAAGATCTGATTAGATTTAAACATCAAATGTTAGAAAAATATAAGAAAGTGTTTTCAGTTCTTGGGTTATGTGTTAAAAATCCTTTTTGAGGAAGAAGTTGATGAATTAAGTTAGGTTGTTGAAAAGATGTGTGATTTCAGATTATATAGAATTAATCTAAATAACCCCAAGATCAAACAAGATCTAAAGCTTGTTTGATGTGTGATTATTTGAAAAAAAAATGGTTATGAAATCAAAACAACACCTTATAAATTATGTGAGTAAAAGTATATTTTTTTTCAAATAACACAAAAACAAACAGGCTAAGTTATTTACAATATAAGCTTTTTCTCAATGTAAATTATTAAAAAATGAGAATTGAATTAAATGAGTTCAATTCAAATAACCTAGATATCAAAACAAGCCTCTAAGAAAATGGATAGAAAAACTTACTAGACTAAGGAGGTTGCATTCATCATCCACAGCTTTTCGACCCGTCAGAAGCTCAAGAAGGACAATTCCATAGCTATAAACGTCAGATTTTTCAGTTAAACGAGAAGTTCGGGCATATTCAGGGTCTATGTAACCGATTGTACCCATTACGTAAGTAGAAGTGTGAGTCTTGGATGTGCCTAAGCTTTTTGCAATTCCAAAGTCAGTTAAATGGGCCTCGAAATCTTTGTCGAGTAAAATATTAGACGATTTCACATCTCGATGGATTATCCTTGGGCTACAGTCGTGATGAAGATATGCAAGCCCTTGAGCTGCACCCATTGCTATCTGAATTCGAGTGATCCAGCTGAGTTTCTTCCTTTTCGAAGATCCTAGAAAGAAAAAAGAAAAAACAATTAATATGCAAATCTTATGACCTTATTATCAACTAAAATACCTTTCTAATTTATATGAAATTTTGAAACCTAAATAGTCGACCATTACATCAACCAGGAATTGTTTTTAAATAAATTATTTCATAACCCTACATCAAACAAGATTCTAATATTTTTGTCACCCAAAGAACTTAATTTTCAATAAACCACATAAAGTTATTGATAATTTGAAAAAACCTTTGCTTAGTCAAATGATTAAATAATTAAAATTGAACCCTTAATAAAAAAGTTATTGAAGATGGGATAAGGAGTTGTTTAAATTAAATTCCAAATCAAACATGATTCTAATGGTTTTTTTTCAATAACCTACATAGTTATTTATAAAAAAAAATATAAAATATCATTGAAATTTATTAAGAACCATTGAAGAACTCACCATGAAGAAGATCCCAGAGGCTGCCATTTTCAATGTAATCATAAAACAGCAAGTTTCCCATTGGAGACAATGAATAACCTTGAAGGCTGACAAGATTCCTATGCTTGATGCTTCCGACAGTTTCGAGCTCAGTTTCGAACTCTTTTAAATACTGCGGGTAATGAGAGTAGATCTTTTTAATAGCAACAGGCCTGCAATTCTTTAATACGCATTTGTAAACCGTGCTTGATGCCCCACAACCTATTATGTATTTCTCGCTCAGATTCTCCGTCATTCTCATTATATCCTCGTAAACGTGAAGTGCCATGTTCATGTGGAGGATTACGAGCTTTGGCGTTGAATAAGCCACTGTTACATTATTGGAAAAGAGAATGGTATCAGGAGGTCTTAGTTTGATCATTAATTTTTTATCAATCAAATAATTCAAGCCTTGTTTAATCTTGCATTGTTTGAAACAAAATCATTGAAGCATTGTTTAATCTTGCATTATTTGAAACAAAATTTGAGTTGTGAATTCAAAATTGTGTTTAATGAAATAATTGATTATCTGAGTTAAATTCCTAAAATGTTATTTTTATATAAAACTGATTTCTTTTAAAGAAAATAAAAAAGGGTAATTTAGTTGATAAATTAAAGTTGTGTGATGTTAGGGGATTTATCTGGAAATAATCCATACAACCCAAGATCAAACAATTTAAAATAATCTTGTTATGTTTAGTTAATTAAAAAATGGATTATTTGGGGTTAATTGGGCAAGAAGACTTTAAAAGTATAAATATAGTTAAATTTCAAAAAGGAAAAGAGAAGTAAAAGAAAATAGAAGGTTTTAGTTCATGATTAATCCACTTTTAATCAACCAAACTTGTTTTAAAAACATAAATCAAATAAACGACAAACAAGTTTAATCAAACCATACCTGGTTTATGAAACGATCCGTCAGGAAAAGGAGTTGGATGATTGTGAGGCCAACAAACGGCTACTAAGATCATAAGGAGAATCACGAGAGCTCCCAATGCAATCCCCAATATCGCCGCTTTCGATATTACAACTGCGGGTTTTCAATTAGAAAAATATAATAATTAAGATTTAGCGACAAATTAACTGTTTATTTATGAATTTGTCGTGTTTTACCTCTCTCGGTTGTTGCATGTGGGACGTGACATTGAGAATCAAGCCAGTAGCCACAGAGACCGGGATTACCCATAAAACTGTAAAATGCGCAAATTTGGTTAAAAATAAAACTAAAAAGTGTATCAAATAGAGAAATATGTAAAAAAAACAACAAGATCTAACCTTTCGGATGAGAACCTCGAGAAGTTATTTCCGGTGGGGATAACTCCATTAAGATTGTTATACGATACATTTCTACGAATGAAAACAGATTTGGTAAAATAAATCTAAAAAATTTGATGAACTAGATGAATTAAGGAAGGTCTTACAATACTGCAAGGCTTAGACAACCAACCAAAGAACTAACATCTCCAGACAAGGAATTGTTTTCGGCTTGCCTATCAAAACGCATTTCAAATCTTTTCATAATCAAACAAAAACCTTAAACAAAACAAAATCAAAACATGAAAACAAACAACTTACAATAAGAAAAGATTCTGAAGCAGAGCAAGCTCTGATGGAATGGGGCCGGAAAGACGATTATTCGAAACATCGCTTCATGAAGGAGACAATGTATGAGTGGTTGTCCTAGAGAAAATAGACATTCCAATAAATAAAAACACTTACATTTCCATAACACTTCTCAGATTTCCAAATTCAGCCGGTATAAACCCATCCAAATTGTTACTGCTCAAGTTCCTGTATAAAAATGTAACAAAATAATTGCTTAATCGTATTAAACCTCCAGAGAAGAAAATAAAATGTGTTCATCATCACTCACAGTCTAAGAAGATGTTCCAAATCCCCAATTGAAGATGGAATTGGACCAGTAATTATATTGTTGGATAAATCCCTTTTTATAGCCACAATACACAAAATATTCAATAATTTAAATAAAAAGCACGAAAAATAAACATTCAAAGGCTGGATGATAATAGAATTTACAGCGTATCCAAGTTTCCAATTCGTGAAAGTTCAATTGGAATGGGTCCTTTGAGGTAATTTGAAGAAAGATTTCTGAAAGGAAAAAAAAAACACGCAAGATTAAAATGTCATAATAAACTAGTGGTATAATCTTGTAAATTCAATGAACAAAATAGCATAATTTAACTCACAGATTAGTCATGCTTTCGAGCTTCTCAAACGCAAGAGGAATGGTTCCATTCAATCTGTTCTTGTACACATTTCTACCACACAAAAGCAATCGAATCAAAACCCTTCAAAAGATTCAAGATGAAAGTTAAGCAATGCTCACAGGCTATTAAGATTTGTGCACGAGCTAAGATTCTCGGGGATTGAGCCTTCGAGTAAGTTGTTAGCAACATTTCTGCAATAAAATATTCAGAAAAAATAACATTAAAAATTTTGATCACTAGAATATTAAAACAGTCTTTCCATTTTTTATAATATTTTAAAATATTAAATATAAAGAGTATTTTAATCATTTAACAAAATAAGCTATCAAATAGTTTAATAATGGAAAATGGTCACTTACAAATCAAACAATTCAGTTAACTTTCCTAGCTCTGGAGGAATATGTCCTGTCAGCTTATTATCATTTAATTCCCTGTAAATAGCAAAGAAAATTTAAATGTATATATATTAATAGTTCAAGAACAGAACTTACACTTCAATCTTTGGATATTTTTGGAAAACCGATGCAAAATTGGAAAAAGAAATTTGCGCCTAAATCAAACTGTTGGTAAATTTTGGAAAATCAAAAGGGAAAAAAGGAGAAAGGTTAATACAAGTAATGGAGCTTCGACATCAATCCGAGTTCTGGAGGAATAGAACCACTCAGCTGATTCCCATGAAGGTATCTAACAAATAAATAATTTCCAATAAGAACATTGCAGAAATCGCAAGATTAACCAACAAAATTATGGTAAATTTCTCAATCAAAATGTTCATCTTTAGATAGAAGACTCACAATTTCTCGGTATATGTCAAATTACCCAGAATTGCAGGAATAGACCCACTCAGCATATTGCAGCTTAGATCTCTGCATTTGGTAATATCATCAATAGGGTGTTAAGCCAAAAGATGTAAAATGAAAAAAAAAACATAAATTTCGTCAATTTAATTGAATATTAATACTCACAGAACAGCTAAAGCTTGCATTAAGCCAATGACATATGGGATTTGACCTGAAAGCTTGTTACTTTGTAATGATCTGACAAAAAGGAAAATCATTAAGATCGCGTTAAGATAATAAAGAAACAAACATGAATGATCTTACAGGGTTGCGACTTGCAAGAACCCAATGTTAAATGGAATCTCTCCAGTCAGATGGTTGTAGGACAAATCCCTATATGATAATTTAATCGTTCGTAAGTTAAAATATATCGATATGCGAAAAGTAAGTGTAAGACATCCTTTACTTACAAGACTTGGAAAGAAGTGCAATTCCCAATGTTAGAAGGAATTTCACCCGTCAAACTATTATTTCTCACATCACTACAAAATTCATATAAAGTTATTCACTTAAGAAATTATAAGAAATGAAAATTATTCATTTTCTTGTTTATATAAAATAATTTGAACTTACAAGAACCACAATCCAGTTAGCTGACACATATCTTCTGATAAAGTTCCAACCAAATTGTTACCGCGCAATCCCCTTTGAATTTCATTAACAATATTATACAAACGCATATTAAAAACTAACAAAAAAAAAAAAAAAAACCGTCATTCAACACTCACAGATATTGTAGGACTTCATTCCAATAAATTAGCCTTGGTATCTCTCCAGTCAGATTGTTCTGAGCCAAATCTCTAGAACAAAAAGAAACTGAACTGAGTCGGATTCAAAAACGTATTAATTGTTTCTCATTTGAATCTGGATTATCGAAAAACTTACAAGATTTTTAAGTTTGGAATCTGAGACAAGGTAGAAGGTATAGGACCTGTCAATTGATTGTTCTTCAAAACCCTAAAACCATTTTAAAATATTAAATACTACAAATATTTCTAAATAAAAAAAAACTATAAACTCAAAAAATCCCTAACAATCAAACTCACAGATTTTCGAGTTGTTTCAACTTAGAAATCGAAAAAGGTATATCGCCATATAACCCATTACACGATAAATCCCTAAAAAGCAACATAATCAAGATCAATACTCAAAATAAATATTAAAAAAAATTGTTTCATATGAAACTAATACTCACAAGTTTTTCAGATTCGAACAATCGCCGATTTCATCAGGTATCTGACCGGAGAGACGGTTACCCCTTAGATCACTGTCATTATTCATTGAAGATTCAATTATTTATTCTTAAACATGAAAGAAAAAACCAAATATTTGAAGAGAAAGAGAGAACATACATAGATTCTAGGTTTTTAAGACTTCCAATTGCAGGTGAGATTTCACCATCAAGATTTAAACTCGAGAGATTACTGTAAAATGAAAAACAAAATCATCATACCCTAACCCAACATTCAAGAACTTTAAAAAAAGGTAAAAATATTAAAAGAGAAACAAGAACAGTATAGATCACTATTTAAAGCTTTAATTGGTTAGACATTCTTATAGATACAACCAGTTATTACATATTTATAAAGAGACAGAATCATTTACAGTGCAACGATGGTGAATGTGACATTATCACAGATAACACCTCTCCAAACGCAATGATCCCCGGAGGAAGAAGAAGTCCAGTCGTACAATACATTATCAACATCCCTAAACGATTTCTTAATCTCCAATAAAACTGTTTCTGTAATTTAAATCAAATGATTACATGCAGAAAATATGTTAATAAGGGTTTTAACTTTTATAGAAAGAAGAATCTTACCATCATCCGCTTTCACTAAACCGGAGTTAAACCAGCTGTGAGGAAGAACAAGAAGAAGAAACAGAAGGAGATGAAAGGACATGTCGCCGGAACGACTTTTCCGGCCAAACATCGAAAACCCAAATGAGAATTTCGTATATAGAGACGATTCCATTAGTCAATCGAGGTTGCAGACATCATTGAAGAAGTGTGTTTTAGCAAAAACCCAAATGAGACTAAGCTTTTGAGAAGTGTTAATCGACCGACAATGAAGAGTGGGATATCGAGCTTTCCGGGGGAAACAGTAAAAACCCAAATGAGAATGAGGTTTAACCGACGTCAATGGAGGTTGCAGACGACATTATAAGAGAGAAGAAGTCTAGGATTTGAGGGTTTGTTCAATCTAATCGGTAAATGTGGGAAGGTGGGTGGGGGAGTAAAAACTAAAAACACTACAGAAGAAGAGAATAGTACTGTAGAGAGAAGTTATGAAAGAGAGAATTATTTGAGAAGATAAAGTTAAAAGAGTTTCTGCAAATCTCTGCTGCAAAAACCTGCAACGAATACAGCTCTCTCTTTCTTTCTTTCTCTCTCTCTTTACACTGCTGTCTCAATTACTACTGTATATCATGCGTCGTTATCGGTCTTTCAATTTCTGTAACAATGGCAGAAGGCTGTAACAGGTAATGCTTACCGGTTGAAAATGACGACCCTTTTTATTATTATCTCTCATACCATTTTGAGGGCCTTAAGGGGGCCATTACTATCTTACATCTGCTCGTCTTTTTATACATAAGCGGGATGGGGAGTTAAATTATGCACTTATTATTTACAGCTGCTTCTTTCTTTCTTCTTCAATTTTCTGAATTGGCATCAAATAATTGAACTTTGGGAAGAAGGAATTTTTTTTCTCAATTTTTATGTCAAACTTTCTTCTTCTTCTTCCTTGAAAATTACAAGTTGTTTTCTCTAGATTCTATTCAAATGAGGCCTCACTTCCAATTTCTTTCTTTTTCCATTTCTGTGAAAACCCACAAAAGATTAGGGCTTGTTTGTTTTCTAATCTCAAATCACTCTCTCTACAAATCCAAAAACCTTCCCTTTTCTTGTCATAATAATTTCACTTTTTAACTTCTAAAAAGTACCTATGACCAAGTCCATGTTTCATTATCCTTATTTAAATTAAATGACAAATAAATAAATAAATATTCCATTATTTCAAAAGGCTAATGGTTTCTTCTTTTTATTTTTAAAATTGTTAATTTAAACAAAACCAAGCATTTAAAAGAAAGTTATAAATGTCTACCAAATATCATTAACTAACAAATAATGATATTGGGGATGACATGTTATATATTCAGTGGATTACAAAGTACTTAAAGTTTTTTTTATACAAGTATTTTACATGTGTAGGGTAAGAGCTTGTTTGGATTAATTTTTAAATAATTAAGATTAATGATTGGTAGTTATTTTTAAAAAGTGTAAATTTATTTTTGATAAAAGACTTTAAAATATTTATATATAATGATAAAATAAATTTATTTATTTATTAAATAAAAATATTTTAATATTTTTGTTAATTAATTTAGAAACTTGATGAATTTGATAATAAAATTATATTTAATTAAGTTAAGTTATTTAAATAATGCTTAAAAATATATTAAGTTTATCCCTAATATAACCAATATGATTTAACCATAAATTTGACTGTTTTTTAAATAGTGAGTGATTTTAATCTGTATTAGCAAATAAATTTAAAATACATTTTTATTATCTTTAAAAGCTAAAGTTAAATCTATATATATTTTAATTTAATTTTTGTTTAATATTTTATTTTTTTTATTTTTGTAAATGTATTTTTATTGAACTTTTTTTATTTAATATTAAATTTAATAATATTCTTTTAAAATAATATAAACATTTTTGTTATAGAATAGTATTATAAATAAAAATAATAAATATTTATGAATATTTAAAATATGACAACTTATTTTTTAAAATTTATTTTATATTATACTATGTTTTTTTAAATAATAATTTAAGATAAAATTTAATATTTTCAATGTAATATTACAGTAATTATTTAATCAATATAAAATAAAATATTAATATATTTAACCTGATATATTTTTTTTATTCATTTTTTAAAACTATTAATTATATATATATATATATAATCAATAAAATATAAATATTAACTTTTTCGAAACATAAAAAAATGTATATATTTAACTGTATATTTAAATAGTTATTATTTTAATTTATAATAATATTATATAATATAAAAGTATTCTCTTTTGTTTTAAGAAAATATATTATTAAATTTAATATTAAATAATAAAAAAATTTATTATTTTAATTTTTTAAAAGCATATTTAAATTAAAAAATATATATTGAAATATATTTAACTGTCTAAGTTAATTTTTAAAGTTATAAAATATATTAGAAAATACATATTTTGATTTTATTGGTAAATAAACTAAAGTTTGTGTTAGCATTATTTACAATAATGTAAACAAAATAAAATAAAGTCACCCTCAAAACCCCAAAGTATCAATGGTGGTAGATCCATTTAAGTGAGTTTTCTTTGTCTGTTTGTTGGGATATTTATCAATGATGATTACATGTCTAACATAATGTTAATTTAAATCATATATTTAGTATGCAGTCTCATATTCTTGAAAATATGAAAGAAAAAAATTAATGTCATAAGATATTAACTTATGTTGTTGTCATTTAGTTGTTTTTGTTTATTGTATATAAACATATATTATTGTAAGCCTATATATGCTCCCTATTGATGGAAATATCTAATTTAGGGCTACTAATTGGATTGAAATGTTGATAAGTTAATCTTAGTCCTTGTTTGGGTTATTAAAATAAGATTGAATTATTTTTATAATTTTGTTTGGTATAAAATTTTGATATTTTTTAAAATGAAAAGACAGTAATATATAATGATAAAATAAAATAATTTTTAATATTACTTTTTAATAAATGAGTTAAAAAATAGAATAATGTTTAATTAAGTTAATCTAATGCCTTATTCAGATTTATGTTGTTATTTGAAAAAATTATAATTAGTATTGATTTTAGGGAGATATAGAATTTTTTTAAGTAAAAAAACTTAATTTTTTTTAATATATAATAATTAAATTAAATATAATAATTTAAAATATAAGATATTTTAATTAACGAATTAAGTGATATGACATGTAGGGATACCAATGAGACTGTTCGGGACAAAAAAATACATTCACCATCCCATCTCGTTTTACTTCGGTGATTTGTTTTTATTATCATTCTCGCGGGGCACCATTTATACCATATTTAAAACATAAAATGTTTTTATATAATAAAATTATATAATTTTTTTTTTAATATAATATATTGAAAATTTATATTATTATAAATAAATAAATTTAAAACTCTTGTAAAATATAATTAATAAATATATTGATAATTTTATTTTTTAAGTAAAAGTATGGATATTTCAAGATTTATTTATAATATTTATTTTCTTTAATTAATAGTTCGGGGACCTAAATAAGAATATGTTTAGATTACATAAATAATTGTACAAAATTATTTAAAATAACATATTTACGATTGCGTTGCTATAAGATTAAGTATAACACCTGAAAAATATCAAAAAAGTGTTAGAATTTAAAAATAAATTACAAACGGGGCCTTAGCCAAAATATTTGTATGGGAAATATTTTGTAAATATTTAAATATCATATTATGACCTTTCGAGATTATTTAAAAATGGATTGAGGTTCTAAAATTAAAAAAAAATGGATTTTGAAAAGTGGAACCAAACATGCCTTAGGACCGGAGCCGTAGGGCTTGGGGTCCATTTTTGCCGATTTGGGCTCGGACGGGCACAGTCTAGATTAGGGTGGTCTGGATTAGGGCCTAGGAACGTGGGTCCATAGATCCGGAGGGCTTGGTTCTGGGTTTGGGAGGCTCGGTCTTAAACTTAGACTACTCGGTCAAGGGACTAGAGGGCTCGATTCTAGGTCTCGTGAGGCTTGATCCTAAACTCAGGTTGTTCGGTCCTAGGTCTGAGAGGCTCGGTCCCAAGTCTAGTTTCCTCGGTCGTGAACCTAGGAGTCTCGTTCCCAGGTCAGATCTCTTGGTCCGAGGTTAGAATCCTTGGTCAAATTCCATGGTCTTTGCTCAAGAACAACAGTCCATGCTCTCGGTCCTAACATAAGAACACCACTCCTTGGTCTTAGTCCTATGTCGGTTTTCTCAGGTCTCGGTCAAGACCGAGAGTTCCTAGTCCTATTCCTCGGTCTCGGTCAAGATCCTTGGTCCTTGTTCTCGGTCTTAAACTAAGAACCTCTGTCATTTGCCTTGGTTCAAGAGAACTGTGTTCTTGAATTAGTCAAAAATTTCAAGTCTTATATCTTTTGATACATATTATGAAATCATGATCTATAAGTTGCAACCAACTCATATGATTATGGGGATTAAAAATTCTAACCTTAATTACGAATAATCGATCTCTACAAAGATCAATTTCTCAAAACCGTTTTTAGGTCAAATTTTGGGATCTTTTGAATTAGGCCATCTCATGACCTAATTCTTGTTCCAACAACTTTGAAATGATGAACATAGTCGAACACAACCAAAACAATAACATCATTCAAGCTTAATAATAAATTTACAAACCAAAATTCAAAGTTTATTTTTCAAAAATTTCAGTTGGATCAAACATGATTGGATTAATGTTTTTATGATTTAAAAATCATCCTAACATGTTTACAAACATGTTAGGTAGATAATTGAACCAAAATTCTAGTTTAAAAGCTCAAAAACAACAAATTCAAAAAAATCCAGATTTTCAAACCATTTTTTTGTTTTTTTTTTGTTTTAGGTTGATTTGATCAAAACTCTTTTAACAGAAAATTCATATATCATATAAGGAATGATTATAAACATAGAAAACACACATTGAACCCCAGAACAGATCAAACCGATCAAACTTGAAAAAAATTCAATTTTCAATCACACATCGAAATATAGAGGATTTGGAAGTTTACCAACACTTTGAGAATACTCCAAGGATTTGTGGGAAGCTTTCCTGAAGCCTTGAACAAAGCTTTGATCGTTGGAGAGGATTTTACACAAAATCCAGATCTTGCCGAAATCTTGATTATTTGAATTGGACTGTAAGATGTGATTCTTGTTTGATGGCCTAGAAGAAGAATGTCTATAGAGTATTTATACTCAACTAGGTCAGTTGTGGAGGTCGTATTCAACTCCAATTTTGCTACTGAAATCATATCCTTCGAATTTAATTTTGTATTCGGCAGCCTAGCTAAAGTTTAGGGTTTGAATTCAAAGTATAGAGGAATTAAAGGAGAAGAAGAGACGTGCACGAGGGTGAAAAATGAGAGGATAAGGTTGAGAAATGGCGGAGATATCCCTTTTAGAAGAATCGTCGGCGTCGAGCGCGGCCTCTGGCGATCACCCTGTTCGGCCGGGGAACGAAACAACGTCGTTTCATTTAACTAAAACACGTCGTTGCGTTCTGTTGGAGATCCGTCAGCGTTTGGGCATTTAGGCTAACACGGTTAGTTGTCCCGTTAGTCAATTTAGTGTGGCTTCGGGCGTGCCATTATATCCAGATGCGCGACGTGTTCCTAGGTGCTAAATAAAAATCCAGTGTCAATCCGATGGTCCTGAATCCTACTGTAACAATTAAACATAATTTCAGCTACATAGGATTATCAGTTTATATTTATAATAAAATGGTTATTTAAAATCGAATTTTAACCATTTCTTGCGTTTTTTTTCACAAAAATTTCCAAAAAAAATATTTTTGGTAGAAACATGATAAAAATTATGCTCATTATATTTATTTTTGGGAATTTATAGGTATTGTGAGGTATTTATTTAATTGTTGTAAGTCATAAATTATACATAATTTATGTTTAAAATCATAATTAAATAATTTCAACCCTTTTAGGTTTAATTTGGGTAAATAAATAAAATATTTTAACCTTAAATTATTTTGAAATTTTATTTTATTTTCCTAATTAGAGTTTAATTATCATAATAATTAACCTTAATTTTGATTTTTAATCTCTTTTGGTTATCTTGAATTTAAAAATTAAAAATATTATTTTAATTTAATAATATTATTTATAAATTAGGGTATTTCAAATTTTCATGCTTACAATGATCATCCTCTTTTATATTACTGTGAACTCTTTTTTTACCTCCACTTTGGTAAACCAATCACCGAATCTCAATTGACATCTCATCTCGTGACCTCACACACTTCTTAACATTGTCAAACCAACTCTAATCCCTCAATTGACCTCTCATATTGTGACTCACATTTTTTCATGTGTCTTTTTGTTCCATCGACAAATAACTTACCAATCACAATCAACCTCTAATCTTGTGACCTCACACACTTTTAAATTTCGGTCAATCAATATCTCATTCATATATTTTTAATCACTAATATCTCATTTGTTACCAAACTCTTAAATTATTTCCCACTTTCGGCAAATGTACCACCAAATCTCAATCGACATCTCATCTCATGATCTTACACATACTTTCACATACCTCTTATTCCTCGTCAAACTAAACATAAATCTCCTCAATCGACTTCTCATCTTGTGACTCACACTTTTTCATATGTCTCTTTATCCCCTATAAAAACCACTCACCCAATCCTAATTCGACCTTTAATCTCATGACCACACACATGTTTGTACTCCGGTCAATCAACATCTCATTTATATATTTTTAACCATCGATATCTCGTTTTATTATTGACTTCTTTTCCCGAAAAATCAACCACATATCCCCACATCGCATCTCATCATATTTACTCTTACCGCGACTTCTTTTACCCCTCACTTCAACAACAACAACAACCAATCCATTAACCGACCCCTTCGATCAATCAACATCTCATTCATATATTTTTACCATTGGTATCTAATTTGTTAAGAAGATCTCTTATATTTACCCTCACTTTAGTAAATTAACCACCAAATCTCAATCGACATTTCATATTGTGACCTCATACACTTTCACACACATCTTATAACATCGACAAACCACTCACCAATCTTAATCGATCTCTTATGACTCCCATTTTTTCATATGACTCTTTATCCACTCGGCAAGCCACTACCAAATCTTAATCGACCTCTTATGACTCACACTTTTCATATCTCTCTTTACCTCCTCGGCAAACAACTCATCAATCTTATACGACATCTTTTACCCCTACTTCAACAAATCAACAACCAATACCAATTGACCATCATCTTGTGACTTACACTTTTTCATATGCTTATTTATCCCCTCGGCTGACAAACCATCCACCACCCAACCTCCATCTTGTGACCTCACACTTTCAAATTCTAGTCAAACCAACCAATAAATCCGACCTCCCACTTTTAAATGTCTTTTATCTCTTGTTTAAAAGTTGTGTCACCATATATTATACTCAAGAATACATTCTTTAACATTGTTCTCTCACTTTTAAATTTGTAGTTTTGAGATTCGAACCCTAGTCTTAAACATGAATTGTGAACACTTTAACCGCTAGACCACTTGAGATTATTGAAATAATTTTATAATTGTGTATATGTATATATTTTGCATTCAATATTTATCACCAATTAGTTAATTAATCGACATCTTGTGACTCACATTTTTCATATGCCTCTTTATTATATTTTCACACACCTCTTATCCCTTGGTAAACCAACCACCATCTCAATCACATTTTTAAACACTTGTATTTCTCATAAAACCAAGCATCAATCTCAATCACAGTTTCACATGCCTCTTATCCTTCAGCAAACAAACCACCAATCTTAATCGACCTATAATCTTGTGACCTCACGATCATTTTTTACCCACCTCTTATTCTTTGACAAACCACATCACAATCACACTTTCACACATCTCTTATCCCTAAGAAAATAAACCACCAATCTCATTCGACATTTAACCTTGTGACCTCACACTTTGGTCAATCAAATATTTGATTCATATTTTTAACTACTCTCATTTGTTATTAACATATTATTCTTCAAAAAAAAAAACACACCCTAATCACACTTGGTTAAATGGTTGTACTTGTTTTGTTAGGTTGTAAGTTCAAAACATAAATATAATATTTTAATTTTATTTTTAACCGTTTCAAGTTTATGGACGGGTCAACCTATGATCCGACTCAAGTGTCTATTTACTCTCATATATATATATATATATATATATATATATATATATCTAAATTAACAAATTCAAATTAAACATTATTATATATATATATATATATATATTAGTTAGTTAAATAATTGAACTTATATTGTTAGGAATGTCACACGTTCATCAAATTTGGTATTGAATTTAAAATATAAAGACTTATTAGCTTAGTTGGTTAAAAAGTTATACTTGTTTCGTTAGATTGCAAGTTTGAAACATACATATATCATTTTTAATTTTATTTTTAACCGATTCAAGTTTATGGACGGGTCAACCCACGATCCGACCCAAATATCAATTTACTCTCACATTTATATCCAAATTAACTATAGTTCTCGACCTGAAAAATCAAGCAAATTCAAATTAAGCATTATTTTATATATAGATTAATTAATTAAAATGTTGAACTTATATTGTTAGGATTATCGCACATTCATCAAATTTAATGTTGAATTTAAAGTATGTTTTATTAGCTTAGTTGATTAAATGATTGTACTTATTTTGTTAGATTGCAAACTCGAAACATATAAATAGAATTTTTATTTTATTTTTAACCGTTTCAAATTTATGGGCGGGTCAACTCACGATCCGACTCAAGTAACCATTTACTCTCAAATATATATTCAAATTAATCACAGCCCTCCGTCCGACAAATAAAGTAAATTCAAATTAAGCATTAATATATATATATATATATATATATATATATATATATATATATATATATATATATATATATATATATATATATATATATATATATAAAAAGTGATATTAGTTCAAATGTAAACTGATTTCTCTCATGTCCGATTTTCACCCAGAGTTGTAGTTATTATTTCTAGTCTAGTCATGCTCACTTGTAAAATATGTCTAAGAGTTATATATAATATTTGGTTTGATATTAAGTTAATTCTCATTAATTAAAATTAAAGGTTACATATGTAATATTAATTTATAAATAATACAAAATAATGTTTAAAAAATCAAAACAACTAAACGAGAATTTAGATGTTAAATAATATAAAAAATTTATAAAAAAAAATATTTTAGTCGAAAATATTCTACAATTTTGAAATTTTTGTAGGGTGACTCCAAATACGAACTCGTTTGAGTTTCATAATGATAAATGATAAAGTATAGCAAACCGAACAAACTAATAATGACGTGTCGAAATAATCTCTACTAAATATTATTAGCGGTAGTAAAATTTATCATTATCCGTGGGTTGGTAAACAACACTGGAAAGGATATTCGACGACGCCAAAAATCCAGCTTCAAGCTACTTCTACACCTCTTCCTTAATCTTATGGATAATGTTTGGTCACATGGTGTTAGGATCTAGATCGACGCTGGTGGACCGGGGGTTGGACCGGTTAACGGTTCACACTCGTAGGGTGGTAGTTAATCCGGTTAGAGATTAACACCGGGGTTTCAATACTACACAACCTGTCACAAACCCTTGAACTAGGTTCAAGCGCAGAAGAGGTTTGCTTTCAGGTTGAAGCGGCACGCTTGTATGATAGGCACGGTCGGTTTCGGATGATGGAGATTTGGAAATGGTGGGTCGGTTTCGGTAATCTGGATATTCGGTATGGTTAGTATAAAGTCGGTTTGGAGCGGTATGGTTAAGTCAGTCGGTTATATAATGAAGCCGGCAGAAAGTAAATAACACAACAGATTTTATGGATGTTCGGAGATAAAAACTCCTACGTCACCCCTTCCTCTCGAAACCGCGAGAAGGATATTCACTAAGGAATACAAGTACAGGCCGATCGAGACTTATTTCCTGCTCGATAACACTCTTACAATTTACACCGAAATTGTAAAACACACTTTAACTTTCAACACTTAGGCTTTCTAGCACACTCTATCACTTGTAGTAAATGCTCTTAATATCACAGTTGTCTCTTAATATCTCGCTTAAGTCCCCCGTTGTCCCGCATTTACTCTTCTGCAACTGCCTCCTTTTATAGGTGAAATATGTCAACGGTCATATTTCACTGCCTTGAATCTGATTGGCTGATCAGAGGTGCAGTGATTCAGTGTTTCAGAGGTTCAGACCTGCGGTCGTTTCTCAGACCTGACGGTCAACCTCAGACCTGGTGCTCTGTCTCAGACCTGGCGGTCTGTTCTTCCGGTGTGTAAGACAAGCCTGCCAGGTTTGTCTTTTACTTGATGTAGGCACTGTCTGTTGGACAGTTGTCTGTACTTGGAAGATTTCCTTTCTGGCTTATCCCGAAGTAGAAGGATCCGGTAATACTGTTTTCTGCAGCCTATAGTCTTTCCTCAGACTTGCATGGATATGGAAGTATTCAGTTTGTTCCTTTGGTATCATTCTCAACAGATACCCGAAATGTCTTCTTGTACTGGTCGGTCATTTGACTTGGCCGAATGTCTTTTGGTAGTGATGTAACCGGACTTCTTCCGGTTATTCTTGTCTTGTGGATGATCGGCTGTTTGATGATTCCGGTTTTGAGCTTTGGCCGATCCTTTCTTTGTGCGGTCACGTTCCGAATGCTCTTGATCGGTTTGGTAGCTTGACCGGTTAGGTTTCTTTAGTTGATTCTCTTGTTCATCCGGTCCGGTTCCTTGTTTCTGCATGGAAAGTTTATTTAAGTTAGGTTTATTTGAACCGGTCTGAATTTATCTAACACATGGGCATAATTTTTTCTTAATTGGTTTAGTGTTTGGATACAATAAAATGAGATATGATATTGTACCATCTTAATTGGATGTATTTATTATTTATAATATGTAGAATAATTAAGCAAAATATAAAATATAAATACACTTATATTTTTTTTTTAATTTATAAATATAGTTTTAAAAATCAAACTAGTCTTAATTAATTATTTAAAATACTATTATAATTGACCTGAATAGAAAATTATTATAATTGACATGAATAGAAAATGAATTATATAGGAAGATAGTGATTGAGCAAGTAGAACTAACAATTAAAAGATTTGGTGAAAGAAAGAGTATGGAAATGTGAAAATATATATAATAATAATAATTTTTTATTTATTTAATGAATCATTTAAATATTTTTTTGAAATAATTGGAAATAGAAATGTAAATGGAGAATAAAGAGTGATTTTCAAATAAAATAGAGAAGACCGGAAATTTAAAATATTATTAAATATTTTTATGTATATTTATATATTTTTATATCATATATATGTATATATATTAAATATATTTAAAATTATATATTTATAAAAATTAATATATATTCATATAATTTATTTTAAAATATATTATTTTTTTTAATTTAAGTCATTTATTAATATTTTAAATTATATATTAACAAAAATAATTATAAAAAGTTAATGTAATTTATTTTAAATAAATTATTCTTTAATTTAAATCCTTTATTAATAATTAAAATTAAATTAAATTAATAAATATACATATAATAATTATTAAATAATATTATAAATAAAATAAATAAATAAATAAATAAATAAATAAGCTATATGTATAAGCTGAACCAAACTTACCATAACTTAATAATTAAATAAACTGAGATGTATCATGTAACCCTAAGTTAAATCTTATTAAACATATTTAAAAATAAGCTGAAACAAATGAACTCAAATTTATACCGAATCAAATTTATACTAAACAAAATTCTCACATTATATATATATATATATTATTGTTTAAAAAAAGTACGAACCCATGGTTATGGTCCTTTATTATGGTCCTTTATTATACTTGAAGAGCTTGTTTGTTCTTAGGTTTTTGAGTAAAATTTTATTTGACTTAATTTTGAATATATATTTTTTTGTTAAATTTAATAATTATTATATTTTCTAAATAATTAAGATAAAAATATTAAATAAAAATTATTTTGATATTTTAGTGATTAAAATAATTGATGAAATAAATGAAGTATAAGAAGATAAAATATTAAGCTTTAAATAGAATCTAAGAAAAAAACAATATCAAACGAGCTCTAAGTGTCTTAAAATCATGTTTATTGTTTCTATTTTGGATAGTGACGTATCATCTAATATCCTTTCGTTTGTGACAATCCATTTGATTATGGATGATGGATAGTTTTGTATAGTTATATGATTTATGTATGTTAATAGTATAATATATATTATTTAATAATTTAAAATATTATAATATTTATAAATTGGGCTCGATTGTTGGGTGAATTTTATTTTTATTTTTCAGAATTTTATCATAAACCCAACCCTTCTTTCTTTCGTCATTTTAATTATTTAATTATTTTTTTTATATATTTAAATATTAAAATTACTTTTTATTAACTCTAAAAAAAATAAAGAAAAATTAAAATATATGTTTAGTATAAAATTTAAAAAGAATCTCATACAAATCAAATATTATTTCATTTTTCTTTTATCAATCACATTACTCAATTCATTACTTAAAATATTAAAATACATTCTATTTTAAATTATTAATTTTTATTTTATTTATATATATCAATACATTTTAATTTTTTTTTATAAAAAATAATTATTATCTCATCAAAATCATCACCCATTATTCAATTTTTCTCTTTCTTGTTTTTTTAAAAAACCCATGACTTAAAAATATTTTGATAATTTAACCCAAAAAAGTTAATTTTTTAAAAGTATTTATTAAAAAAGGTTTTGAAAAAAAAATCTTAAAAAAACAAAAAAAAAACAATATTCTCAAACAAACTAGACGTGTACAAATATATAGAATGTACTTAAATTAATCGAGAATTATTTATTTTAATATTTTTAAGTGATTCTCACAAATTTATTTCAGGTCCGGTTAGGGATTGAGATTTTTTTTTAAAATTTAAAGTGAGAAAAAATAATAATAGTAGATAATTTGGAAGAAATGATAATTATTTTTTTGATAAAAATATTGATATATATAAATAAAATAAAAAATAATATTTTAAAATATGAACCATTTACGGTCTACCCACATTTCAAACAAAAGTTTTCCCAAACTACCAACATTTTCATTTTCATTCCCAAACTACCCACATTCTCTCTCTACAATATTAATTAACCTATTAATTAACTCACTCTCTCTCTTAACCCACTAATTAATTATCTCTCTCTTTAAACCTATTAATTAACCCCTCTCTCCCTCTCTTTCTAAACTATTAATTAATATCCTCACTTTTAAACTATTAATTAATTCATTCAAATAATTAAAATATATTATATAAATATTAAAATAAAATAACACATATATTTTATTTTTATTTAAATCTATAAATATAATATATATATATATAGTTCAAATTAAATAAACTAAATTAAATAATTTAAATAACTATTATAAATTAAAATAAAATAAAATACAAAAACTAAACTTAAAACTTGAAATAAAATATTATATCACAATAAAATACATAAACATTATAATAAAATAAAATACATAATAATTATTAATCATTTTATTATTCAATATACAATCATATTCAATATACAATAAAATTATTTATTATGTATTTTATTTTATTAATCACGTTCAATATACAATAAAATGCATATTTAATATACAATAAAATGCATATTCAATATATAATAAAATAATTAATATTTATTATGTATTTTATTTCAAGTTTCAAGTTTTCGTTTATGTATTTTATTTTATTTTAATTTATAATAGTTATTTAAATTATTTAATTTAGTTTATTTAATTTGAACTATATATATTACATTTATAGATTTAAATAAAAATAAAATATATTTTATTTTATTTTAATATTTATATAATATATTTTAATTATTTAATTGAGATAGAATGAATTAATTAATAGTTTAAAAGTGAGGATATTAATTAATAGTTGAGATAGATAGAGGGGGTTAATTAATGGGTTTAGAGAGAGAGGTAATTAATTAGTGGGTTAAGAGAGAGGGTGAGTTAATTAATGGATTAATTAATATTGTAGAGAGGGAATATGGGTAGTTTGAGAATGAGAATGAAAAGGTGGGTAGTTTGAGAAAATTTGTTTGAAATGTGGGTAGGACCGAAAAAGGTTCTTAAAATAGATGGTACTTTATTATTTTTGTTAATGAAATAAGTGATGCAACTGGTGAGAAGTGATTAATTGAAAAATTAATTTTGTTTGAGTTTTTTTTAAAATTTAAAGAAAACAATGCCTTAGTGTCTTATGACTTGTTTGAATATGGGTTAAAATTACAATAATTAGTGGTAATTTTAAGAAGGTATAGAAATTTTTTGATAAAAAATTTAAAATATATTAATATATAAGAATAAAAAATATTATTTTTTTTAAAAAATATTTTATATATTGAATTTAGTGATGTTACATAAATATAAACTATCTGAAATAATATCTTTTAAATTTAAGTTATTTAAATAATTTAAACAAAATCACATCCCTCTCACTCATTTTGATATTATAAGTAATGTGATATTTACTTATTTTAACTTTATAACGAAAAGTATGTTATTATTAATCAATTAAAAGATAATTTATCGTAATAAGATGTGTAGTTGGGGATGAAAAGGGAAGCAATAATAACAATAATAATAATGGGGAAAATTTATTATTCCTATTATTATTATTATTATTTTATTACCTCGGTAATGCCACTGAATGGGTCCTACAGTCTTCTTCTCTTACAGCGCTGTCAGCCTTTTTATTCTGACAGTAGGCACCCCTACCCTATCTAACCACTAGCTGGGCCCTTCTCTCTATAAATATCTGACGGTCGTTAATTTCGCGGGTCATGATTCGCTATACTACGCTCTACTTTATATTACCGTGTACCACCAACGCTCAAACTTGACCTAGTTAAAGTTTTGATTCAAAATTGAACTATTTGTAACTGATAAAATACGTTACTTGTTTGGTTTGTAGGTAAAAAAACTTAATGGAATGAAAATAAATATTTTTTTTAAAAAGAAATAAAAAATATTTAGTTATTTTGATTATTGATTTGAATGAAGAGATAAGTATAAAAATGATGAGTTATTTTAAGATTTTTTTTAATTCTTATTACAGACCATTTTTTAAAATTGAAGAAAAATTATATATATGTGAAATTATGAGTTTGAATCATTAGAGTTAGAAATCTAAAGTAAACAAAAGTTTATTTTTAGTATTTTTTTTTTTGTTGTTGTTTGAATAAGAGTATAACAAAAAAAAAAATATTATAGGAAGAACAAAAATAGACAGAGTTTCGACGAGACGATTATAGGGTCGAATTTTATTGGTTTTGACTTGATTCACGCGTGGTGAATCATTGTGACATTTTCTATAATTCGACCGGTCTTTGTTTAGACTTTTCTGAAATACCGATTTGAATATTTCATTTCGGTGGGATATATTTTTGTTATTATAATTCATTGTGAAAGATGTATTTGTATTAGTGAAACTTTAGGGTGTTAAAGAAAACTTTAGTGTAATTCATGAATATTTTTTTACAAAACTTATGGGTCTCATAGTTTGAATTTTTCACGTTAAATTTATTAGTTTTTATTTAGTTTCTGATTATCTCATTCTAATATATAAATAAATAAAAAATAATGTAATTGTTATTAAGTAGGTTCCCAATATATGTAACATGCTGGCATAATTCATAACTAGACCAAAAATAAATAAATTTGCAAACCGAATTATTATAACATGACATGTATTGAGGGAAATATGTTCCTCTAAATTACAAGTCCAGATTTTCTCTAATAAAAAAAATATTCGTACTTATATTTCAGTCAATTAGAATTTGAGTTGAGTGAGTTAAAATAAAAAAATTAAAAAATATAATTCTAAAAAAAAGAAAGTTTCGACCCATTTATTATTATTATTATTGAAAGAGAAAAAAAACTCTGGGTGAATCAGCTTCACACAAATAATATTTATTTGTTTAGTTTTTTTAGGAGGTACTTACTTCGCTGATTGTTTCACTCTTTGCTGAGAAGTCGCTGTAAGGTGAAACAAGCTTTGCACTTCACTTAAGTATATGTTTTTTTTGTATCGGTGGTTATTTAATCCACTCAAACATCTTTTCACTTCATTTTTTATTAATTATATCATTTAATTTATTACTTAAAATACTAAAATACCATTTATATTAAATTACTATTTATTATTTTATTATTATATATCAATGCCCTTTAAGTAATTTTATCAAAAATATTTTTATCTCCTCAAAATCATTACCGATCATTATTCATTTTCCCCCTCTAAATTATTAGAATAACCCCAATTCGAACAAGCCCATAGAGTATATTACACATTTTACCATTTATAATTCATTTATTTAGAAGAAAGTAATATTTTTCTTTAATAAAACACTTTTATGAACATTGTTATTTATCATCTTAGGTCTTGTTTGGATTGAAGTTATTTAAATAATTTAAGAGAGAAAAAAATAATGATGGTTGATTATTTTGAAGAGAGAATTATTATTTTTGGTAAAAAAACTTAAAATGTATTTTTATATATAAATAAAATAAAAATAATAATTTAAAATATAAGATATTTTAATATTTTAATTAATGAAATAAATGAGGCGATTAGCCGATTATTGAAAAACAATTCATTCAAAAATTGATTTTGTTTGAATTTAAAAAAAAAACTAGCATATTTAGTAGTCTTGTCAAAATACACATTTTTATCAACAATCCTAAGTAGTTTTAGCAGTTTCCATTTTTTTTTGGTCCTTAGCCAATTGTTTTGTTTAAATATATGTTATTAAATAAGAATAGTTAAATAAAATTTTATAATATCAGGATTAATTAGTTAATTTTAATAAAAGATAAAATAAAATAAAATATTAATGAGTAATTTGAAAGATATATTTTTTTAGTATAACTAGATGGAGGCTAGCTATTGCCCAAGACTCGGTTGCTTTATCTGAGGGGCCCGGCCCTCAAGGTAGTAATGGTTCCATTGATTATTTTGACTTTCTTTAGTACTTTTTAATATTTGTTGTTCATTGTTAACTTTTATCGTTAAAAATAAAAACCAAGGCCAACAACTTGACTGAGTATACAATTATTATTATTATTATTTATATATTTTAGTCACATATTCTCATTAATTTAATTTTTTTTTATTTTTATAAACACTAAATTTCAAACTTTGGTAACTATGCTTGGTTGGTAGGTTTTTATCCTCAAATGGTAAAAGAAATCAATATGTATTTGATTTATGGATGTGATTTCACAATAGTGAGAATGATCAATTTTCTTTTCTCACATCATTATAATTATATTTTTTTAATAATGAGATAATTTTAATTTATTTATTAAAAAAAATAGATCAATTATTTAAATAATATCAGGTGATTATTTTAAACAAAATATTATACAGTGATTAATTTGGAGTATATTTGGTTCCAATATTAGTATATAATTAATGTTAAAATCTTTATTTTATATTATTTATGTTTGATTAATTATTTTTTAATTGTAATTCTATTTTTTTTTTAAATCTGGTAGATTTTTATTTTACTATCCGACTCCAATCTTGACGAATATCTTTATTTGTATTTTTATCCCCGATTCGTCGGGTATCCGATCCCCAACGGGTACTCTATTACCTCCCTTGATTCGACTTTTGGCAGACCATTGTCTAAGGGTCTAGGGGATTAAAATATTTTCTAAATATACTAATTATTCAAAATACATATAAAAATATTATTTATTTGCATAGTTATGTTGTAGCATATTTGGAGTTCAACAAATCCATAAAAAATGTTAAAGAAAAACATTGATGAAAAACAAAGAGAATAAATGGTGAGGAGAGAGAAAACCTTCTAATATTAAAAAAATTAAAGATTAAAAGTCACTAAAAAACAATTAAAATAATGTTGACTTGAAGTGTTTATATGAGTAAAATAAATTTGTAAATTTGTAATTATTGTAATAATGTGAAATTTAAAAATTCATTTTAAACTTAAACAAATATATATATTTTAATATTAATATTTCGGGTATTGGGTTTGGGTTTCGCACACTCCCCGTCCCGACGAACCCGATCTAGTAATCCTTTTCACCCCATTCCTGATCCCGATTTAAAATATCCGAACCCGATCGGATAATCCTTTTCACTCCCCATTTCCGACTCTAATTTAAAATACCCAAACATAACTATCAGGTACATACATGAATGAATATACCGGTATCCATTGTCATCACTAATAATGATAATGATTATATAATCATAATCAAATACTATAATTTTATTAATTACATATATTCTCAATCATCTCATTTATCAATCATATTTTATTCCCATTCAATCATATATATTATATTATGAATCCCATCATTTATCGATCATATTCTTATTCTCATTATTTTGTTTGAACCATAATTTTCTTTCTTTATCTAGAAAAAAGCTCTCAAAGAGGATGAAAAGTAATTGTTTTTTTTGTCTGTCATTCTAGTGATTTTTCTAACATTAAAGTGTGTCTTGTTTCTATGTCCATCACTTATATTTGAGTTGTGTTGTATTTGTTAGATTCAGCATCATGTTTAATCGGATAAAATTTGTCGTAGTTGAATTTTATAATTCAAATACTCTAAAGTTTTGGTGGGTCATTTGACGACTGTGTTGTGATATTTTTTTGAATATGTGTGTCATTTTCTTAGTAACAAAGGTGATTAAGTTGCTAGATCTTAAGTTATTTCTCATTTATTCAATAATGAGTTATTTGAATTGATATTTCGTTTGGAGGTCATCTTATAAGTATCTTTATTTGATTTTACGGGGTTCTCATTATATTGACAATATATGTAGATGATCAGTTATCACTTGACATAACTTTTTTTAGCGTTGTTTATTAACTCACAAGAATGACAATTTTCAAAGCCGCTCATAATATTTGATAGAAATTCTTCCGATACCGTTTAATTGGTTTGTTCGATTTGCTCTACCTCCTCATTCATCCTTATAGAACTTTAAAGAACTCGTCTCTTTGGAAACACACTCAAATTATTGGAAATTCTTTATTAAAATTTTAACTTTTACAAATTATTTTTATACGATTTAACATATATATTTTCATTTAGTCGTTTTAATTTTGTATTATTTACAAATTGATTTTTTTATATTTCATTTTAAAATTAATGAGAAATAACACATTATTAAAAAAAATACTAATATTTATCTTACTATAAATCAATATGAGTATTAACAATTTAATACTATCACTATATTTATCAAATGGTAGTCAAACATTTATTTACAAATATATATATATATATATATATATATTAATATATATATATATATATATATATATTAATACATAAAATTATAAAATTTTTATTATGAGATTTATATCTCTGAGTTCTATTTCACGAATCTTATGGCTACAAAATACCAAAGCAAAAGTGGAAGGAGATAGAGAGAAAAAGGAAGAACATGAAAGAGAGAGAAAGAATCGATGATTGAATTTTGCTCTTCTCTCTACGATTTCGATCTGCTGACGTACAGCCCCATTGGTCCCTTCGATCTTGCAGCAATCAGTGATGACGAAAGTTTGATCAGCAAATTCAGACGGAGAAGAGAAGAGGTTATTGGAAGCCTATCTTCAAAATGTACTTGATGTCCCTTAGGAAGATTATTCTTGATTAGTATGGGAGGTCATACGACCCACTTAATGAACGGACAACCTAGTGTGAGAGTTCAAAAAAAGAGACAAGGGTTAGGAGAAGTCAAATGGTCAAATCGTGCTTCGGTCTTTGTATGTGTTTAAATTTGATCGCTTACCCCCAACGTTCCAAACGCGAGTTCTTCGTTCTACCTAAGTGTTTACCAATTTTAGGAGTCCACATAACGTCTTGTATTTTAGGACATGAAGGATCTAATCTTAAGATAGATTTATTCACTCGAATGCTCTATCTTAAAAGGATTTTGTGCAATCCAAAGTTGGTCGGTCCTATGCTTTACCCATCCTTTCGAGTGCTCCGCCCATGGAGGGGACGCATCGAATGACTTAAATGGTAAACATCCGTGCACTTTTAGAAAAAAAGTTTATCTATGAAAGCTATGCTATAGAATTCCGTGGCTTACCTTCCTCTCGAATCTCACAAAAGTAAATAAGAGAACTATCCATATAGGATGTTATTCACGGTGGAATTCTTACGGATGATATGTGCATGAAAAAATATTGTATTATGGTTAGTCGTTGTTGTATGTGTCACGATGAAGATTAACTGACAACTCACTACTTTTGTATTGTCGAGGGGTGACTAGTATATGAAGCTTTTTTTTGGTGTATTACTGAAATTTTTTGTGTGATGCCCGAATCTTTGAGTAGTTACTGTGAAGATTGGATTGATGCGACTGATATGACAAACCTATATATTTGGATTATCATCCAATTATTTTTTGATGGACTATCTAGTTGGAGAAAAATCGTTGAACTTTCATTAATCGTAGTCGTCCGATGCGTATTATTTATAATGCCATTCTTATTACACTTTTCTGAGATTAATTCCGAAAAGCAAATAGAGTTTGTCATGAAGTTAATCGTTCTTCTAGAGTAGTTACGTGTTCGATAACTTATTTAGTAATATTTGTTTTTTAATTATACTTTGTTGTTGTGTTTAAATTATTTTTTTATTATTTTTAATATATATGAATCTTTAAAAAAAAATATTTATATTTCATAATAATAAAGAAAAAGTGAAAAGTTTACTTAAAAAATATATATTAAAAAAAAATATAAATATATTTGAGAGATTTATTAGATAAAAATATATTGGAATAAAATTCTCTTTTGAAATTTTAATTAAAATGTTTATACTAGTTTATTTTCTTATTTATTTTTATAGGTATTACTCTTTTAATTTTACTTTTATGTATATATATATATATATGAATGGTTAATGGGGGTCAATAAGTTCATCGTTTAGTTTACTTAAAAAATATATATTAAAAAAATATATAAATATATTTGAGAGATTTATTAGATAAAAATAAATATATTGGAATAAAATTCTCTTTTGAAATTTTAATTAAAATGTTTATACTAGTTTATTTTCTTATTTATTTTTATATGTATTGCTCTTTTAATTTTACTTTTATGTTTTTTTTAATATATATATATATATATATATATATATATATATATATATATATATATATATATATATATATATATATATATATATATATAAAAGAATGGTTAATGGGGTCAATAAGTTAATTTTTTTTTTTTTTGTTTTAAAAAAATATCTTAAACAGACTCATAATATGAGATTTAAAATAAATAATATTTTTGAAAACGATATTGTATCGATAAATTTCTAAAATAATTATAATTCGAGCAATTTTAAAAATTAAATAAACGCAAAACAAATATTAATTAAAAGAAAAAATTAAACAAGGCATATTATTTATCACTAATAAAACTAATATTTGATTGGGAGGAAAGAAATAAAAAAACAGGGAAATGTCAAACAGAACCTAGTAAATGATCCAAACAAAACAAGCTCTGGAACAAATGGTTGAACCTAAGATTAAATCCAAGCCAGACAGGGAATGGATTCAGAAAAAGGGACGTATTCTGAAAATATAGGTGGAGTGGGTTTAATTTTTTTTTAAAAAAAAAATTAAGGAAAAATATGTAATTTAAAAATATCATCCCATTAGCGGGTTGAAAATTATTGTTATTTTTATTTTTTAAATATTAATGTATGTCTTTAAGATATATATAATGTTAATTATTTTTAATTTTTTTGGTTATTTATTGTAAATACTATTTGTACATAAACAAATAAACACATATAAACAAATAGCTATAAAAAAAACTATCTTCCAAATAATTATAATCAAAGCAACTTTAAGAGCTTGTTTCATATTATGTTTTTATCGAAATTTTTACCCAAAATTTAATATTTTTCACATTTCATTTTATCTGTCTTATCATTTCTTTTATCCTGAAATAGAAAAATACTATTATAATATATTTTATTTTATTTTATTTTTATATCTCATATATTTAAAAAGTAGAATCTTATTTTTATCTTATATATTTAAAAGGTAGAATATTTAATAAATCTTTAAAAAATAATTAAATCAAATAAAATTTTTATACAAAACTCAGCTAAAACAAAAAAAAAATCAAACAAGCTCCCTCAAATCTAACACAAATATTCATTCTCTCTCAAATTCTAATTTGTATATCTTTCAGTTGGCCTATAATGAATACAGATTCAAGATTCAGCTAATACAAAACTAAACTTTGTATTGAATCTCTGTTCTTTCAATCTTTGTTGCTTCATATATATATAAAAAAAAATAAAAAAAAATCTGGGGTGGACTTAAGCCCACCTCACCTCAGCCCATACGTCTGTTCGTCTCTGAAGCCAGACCATGCACGATAGGCCAGCCCAAGTAGACAACAAGACCTAGATGGAAAAGAAGGCCACACCCTCCTTTAGTTAACGCGCATATGCCTACTCAACTCACACCCAACACGGAATGCCCCAACCCCCGCCAACGCCCATCGCGCGATTGAAGATCACCTGGATGCCTTGTCTTCTTCCTTTAGCGGATGAACTTCGACCGATTTATTTGAAAAGAAGTGATGAAGTCCAACTTCATAACTTCTCGACCAAATTCAATAAATCAAAAATCAAAATGATCACCAAGATATGGTGATCATTTTGCCTATAACCCTAAGCCGTCAATCACCATAAATGGATAAAATTCGGCTGAAGAGGAGACATGCTAGTAATAATCTGTCTCAAATTCGACCGTCTTAGCCACTTGTCTCACTAAGACTGACCATAAAAAAGACTTCCCAGTCCTTACAAAGGAGAAGGAAGAAACGAAAGAGAACAAAACTTCCTATATAAATAATCGCCATTAATTTTCTCTTCTAGCTTGACGACAACAAGATGTGGATATCTCCAGCCTCTTTAAGAGGTTTTGGGTTCGAGCCCGTCAAGTTACAAGTTCTAAGTGTGTTTGCGGACTATTTGCTTAACTCATTGTGGCTATATTTTTTTCTCCAAAAATCGCCATTAAAGTTTAAGCTTTTGACACTTCTATTTTTTTAGATTTAAGAATGGTATTAGAAACCATTTCATTCCACCCAAAAATTGATGTACAATTCATAAGAGTTGTTCTAAATAATTACATTAGTTTATTTATTTGAATAAATAATAATTATGTTTGAACATGTAAATATAGATTTATTATACTTCTATAAAATCATAAAATAAAAATAATTTATAAACTTGTAAAATCATAAAATTTTAAGATATTGCAAGACCCCGGAAATGGTGGTATTTTGTTTTCTCTTGAAAGCGTGTTTGTATATTAGAATTAATTAATAGATAATTAATTTTAAAGGAGGTTTAATCAATCGGTAGACAAATTTTTTTTTTATCAATTATATTCCATAATCAAAATTGTATAACTTATCCTCCTCTCAAATCTTGTAATTGAGATGAGATACTGAATGATAGATTCAAATATAGAAAATTTATTAATTTATTTTAATAAAAAATGGGTCGTCTTTTGATTTTTTAGAGTTGCAACTTGATTTTAACAAAAATAATAATAATAATAATATGTTTACGTGTATAAACGTAATTTCAAAAATTCTATTTATTTTTGGAGTTCGTTGTTTTGTGACACTCGAAAAATGTTTTTGCTATATCTTTTGTGGTCGTTTAAGAACGGTCTCCACTTCACAATATTTTGCCTATTTTTAGAAAATTTTAATTCACGTTTTATTTATACAATTATTTTTCTAAATTCTAAACATTAATATTATTTTGAGTATTTTAATTTTAAGTATTAAAATAAACATCAATACCTTTGTAACTCCTAAAATCTCTTGTCGAGGTTAAGAAATTTCAACCTCAGTATGCGTGTTAGAAATGTTTTTAAAATAAAACATTATTTTAACAAATCATGACCGTTTGAATTTAATTATAAAAAATAATTAATTTGGATTTAAGTTTAAATAATCTTTTAGATTTTAAATAATCAAATTAAAATTTGATTTTTAAAAATATGTATTTAAATTAATTAAAAAATAATTAATTTAATAGACTATTTATTTGAAATAAAGTCGCCAATTAATTTTTAGTTTAAAATTAATAAAATGATATACATATACACACTTATTTTAACTAGAGTTTTGTTATGGTTCGTAGTTTGGTGATATTCGGGAAATGACTTTCACGCTTCATCTTCCGTACCTGTTTTAAAAACGATCTCTATTTTATAAGTTTTGTCTTTTGAAAATTGGTTTTATAACATTTTATTTTAACTAATTATTCTTCTGATCCGAGACATGCACATGTTTTTGTGTATTTAAAATTGTAACAACAATATTTAAATACTGGTACTTATAGCTGATGATGATGACTAGGGAGGAAAATACTTGAAGAATATTAGTATTTAAAGGAATTAGGGTTTAAAAATTAATCTTAAACAAGCCTTTATCAAAATAGTTTTTGTGGAAATATCTCAAAAATATTTTGAAATCATTTTCTATTTTTTTTGGATTTTAGAAAATAGTTTAGGATTTAAAAATTACAAAAGTAATTTTGAAAATTAAAAGTGCAATCAAACAGATCTAAAGATCAGTGTCCTCGGTCATGGGTGTATTTTTATCGGTCGAGGTCTAAGACCCTCTCTCCTGGGTCGGAAGTCCCTTGGTCCTGATCTAGAATCATCGGTCGGGGTGCTGAAGTCCCTCGGTCGGGGTGCAGAAATCACCGGTCCTGGGTTAGCCTAGGGCAAACTTCGTCGGTCTTAAGTTTAGGAATTTTTGACCGGGTGCAAGACTCCTCGATCAGACATCTCTGTCCTTGTTGAAAATTTTCGATTGGACCTCTCGGTCCTAGTTGAAATTTCTCAGTCGGACCACTCGGTCTTGGTTGAAATTTTCGGTCGAACCTCTTGGTCATACTTGAAATTTCTCTGTCGGACCTCTCAGTCCTAGTCGAACCTCTCGGTCCTAGTCGAACCTCTCGGTCCTCAAGAACATAAAAATGCAAGTTTTGTAATTTTGATTGCGTCTCAGATCCTTTGATCAAGGGGTCTAGGTAGCTTCACAAAGCTCGTAGGAACACTATAAACATCATCTCAAGGTTTGATTCAACCTAGGTGATGTTTGATTTCATCAAAACAGTTTTGAGACTAAAATTAGGTTTTTAGTTTTTTAGTTGTAATGAAGTGTAAGGAGCTTGACAATAGTGTAAGGATCTTGGTAATTGCTTCCTTATATTTCATATGATTAATTGATACCAAAACATGAACACCGACCGTTCATTTGGACCTATTCAAGAACTTGAATTTTTTTTATTAAAACTTTTGATTTTGTTCAAATATGATCGGGATGGATCAAACATGATCTAAACAGGTTCCCAACACCATTAGAAACATGTTAGGAATCTTTTTGGAGTTCTGTTCTTGAGCAAAATTTAAGAACTGAAAACCTGATTTTAAGATTTTCCAAATTAAAATTTGGCGGTTTCTGTATTAGATAAATTTCTCGGTTTTAGCTTCAAAATAAAGCTTGAAAATGATTATATGATTGTTTTCCAATCAAGAAATCCAAAAACAAGACATTATACAAATTTCTGAAAATTAAAATATGAAAATTTCAATTTCAAATTGGAAGATTGAATTAGAGTGTGATTGAAAGTTTATCAATGATTGAAGAACATTCCTTAGACCTTAGAGAAGCTTTTGGAATGTCTAGATCTAAGTTTTAAGGCCTGGTATCAAAATTTAAAAAAATCAAAAACTTGAAGCTTCATTGGCGGATTTTCTCCCGACGTCGCGATGAAGACAACAATCCAGGGTTGAAACGACGTCGTTTCGGGCGAAAAGGCGGACGCATGACTCTCCTTTGGCATTCCATCTAGGGATGACAATGGTATAGTTCGGAGTAGGGAATACATTTACCATCCCCGCTCCAATTTTATTTCGGGGATTTTTTTAATACCTTCCCTGTCCCGTTCGGTTTCATTCAGTTTTAGAGAATTCCCGCGTGACACCGTTAATAAAATATTTAAAAAAAAATAAACTTACGATTCTTGTAAAATATAAAGAATAAATAAATATATTGGTGATTTAATATATTTAATTATATTTATAGTGTTCGGGGTAGAATCGGGGTGAGATCGGGGCGGGCCCTCATTCAGTTTTGGGGAAAACCCGTCCTAAATGGGGCAATTCGGTTCAGTTTTTGCAGGGAAATTTCAAATTGCCATCCTTAATTCTGTCAACGGTGGAGCGTTATGTCGCATTTCAGCTAACGGGGGCTAACGCGCGCGTTAACTTATCCCCTACTTTGCGAGTGGGCATTTGCTTCGTTACAACGGGTGACACAGGCATCTCTTGGACGTTGGATGATAATTCATCGCTCATCTGATGGTTGTAATTCTTGTTGCAGCGATTCCTCCGGGTTTCGACTACACTGAATTGCAAATTTATTTTATTTAAACTTTAAGAGTTTATTTGAAATTGATTTTTCTTTCACCCATTTGTCTTTGTTTTTAATATTTTTAAAATATACAAAATATTTAAAATAAATATGACATTTATTTTGTCAATTTATTTTATTTTTGTACATTTTTGGGTTTAATAAATAATTTAATTGGGGTAAAATGGATACACCATTTATCCTAAATTATTTATTTTAATCTCTTTTGATTTTTCTAAAATTAATTTGAGATAGAATGGATACAACATTTATCCCAAATTATTTTATTTATTTTCTTTGGCCATTATTTTTAATTAATTTAAGATTTAATTTCTATAATAATTAATCCAATCTGTTTGATTATGTTTTGACCTATTTTGATTTTATTTATTCAAAAATAATAAAATAATTATTTTAAAATTTACAAAATTGGATATGTAAATTTTTTGTGCTTACAACTTTTCGACTGATGTTAATAATTATAGAAAATAGTATCTTAACATAACAATTAAAGGAGTTAGATTTAAAAATAAATCTAAACCATACTTTAATAAAATTTTTAATTATTCTAAAATTATTTTAAAGATATTTTATATTTTTTTTCAATTTTTTTAAAAATAGGTTGGATGCCTTTAATATATAAAAAACAAGAACAATAAAAATAAATGTGCCTTAGGTTGGGCTGGCACAGATGCTGAGTGGACCACCAGTTCTTGAACATTGTTCGGGAGTGGCTTTGGCTTAGTTTGGACATGGTCTAGGCCGGGTCAAGGCGGTCTGGACGTTGGTCATTGCAGAGCGAGGAGTACGAGTGGATCGGGCACGACACGAAGATGACTCACGCATAGGGTTGTAAATGAATCAAATACTTTTGATTCGATTCGGTATTCGTATTCGAATTTTGATATTCGTATTCGTAATTTTGTGATTCGAATTCGAATAAAAATATTCGATTCGATTCGACTAATAAATGAATACGAATACAAAATCAAGATATCCGATTCGGTATTCGCTAATATTCGATTAAATATTCGATTATATATATATACCATTTTATTAATTTTAATTTTATAAATATTATTTATTCTAAAACCCTAGTACATATATACATTTCTTCGGTTGAAAACTTGAAACCCACATTTAGTTATTCTGCTACTAATCACTCAAAACCTACCACCGCCTCCATCTCATCTCTTCTCTTCTCCAGTCGACGTTACTTCGGTCGCCGCCGCCGCCTCCATGTAGTTCTCTTCTCCGCTCGTCGTCTTGTTGTAAACCACTTGATTTGTAAGCCATGAAGGATTCAAATATTGATTTACAAACCACTTTAATGAAATATTCTTTTGATAACTATTGTTTATGTTATGTTACGTGGAAGTTTTAATTAATAGCTTGCATTGCATTGTATTGGGATTGAGAGTTGAATATTGAAATCGTAATTTAAACATTATTATTTAATTTTTATTAGGTAATTTTATTGAATATTGTTATATATTATGTAAAAATATTAATTTTCAAATTTTCAAATAAATTGTAAAAAATATGTTTTAAAAAAAATCGAATCGAATACTCGAATCGGATCGAATAATACGAATATCAATTTCAAATCGAATACGAATCACATTAATTATTCGAAAAAATTTCGAATACGAATACGAATATTCGAATAGTTTCACGAATACGAATCGAATACAGTAATATTCGCTTCGATTCGATTCGTTTACAACCCTACTCACGCATACGGGCTGAGTTTTGACCGAGTTGCCTATATCGTCAACCTTCGTCAATAACCTAAACTATAGGTTTTGGATTTTCCTTTGGAGTCTTACAACTCCACTCCAAACAAGATGCACAAAAGGCTTCCCATGACCATTTAGAATACATCTACAATGGTCTAGGATCGTCACTCTTTACGTAGAGGTCTTGTTTGAGCCTAGATGGAAAATGTAATTTTTAATTAGAAAAACAGTTTTTTTTTTTTTTTTTTTTTTTTTTTTGTGTTTGAAAGCTTTAATTTGAATTACAAACTTATAGAAAACTTCCTTCACAACACGTTTCTAAGCGTTGGGTGGATATTCTTTAGAACCAAAACAATGAATTAACATCAACTGACTTAATTCTTTTATCATTATTAAAACTAAAATCTAAGAGTTTTTAAAAAATATTAATTTCGAACAAAAATGCATAAAATCTCTTAGAATTGATTTAAGACATTCTAAACATCATTTGATTGAGAAGTTTGTAGGATCTCCATTCTTTAGCTAGAAAGATTCAATTTTTTTAAATTTTGAAATCAAAATTTGGTATTTCTGATTTACGTGGATTAATTAAAATTTGTTTCGAAAAAAAACTTACAAATGATCTTAGAGTCAAATTAAAATTAATAAATTAAATAATAATGCTGTATTGAAGAACACATAAACCGAAATGTATAAATATCAATTTTTGTATATAACATGAATTACAACATGAATGATAGTTTCCAGTGAGTTGGACATCCTAGACACTTGTTGAATATTTTGAATAAACTAAAATCGAGCTTAAAAATTTTATACAAATTTTCTAAAAACTTGAAAAAGCTTGAAGAATTTTTAATAACGAATAATGATGAAGGATGATGGATGACTTGAGGTTGGACTTGTTCTCTTCGTCTTCATTAAGATTCTATTTAAAAGAGGCATGAGCCCACTACAAGTGGATGATTATTATTTCATTATTTTAATTATTTGTATTTTAATCAATTATCTAAAACAATTATTTAATTTTAGTCTTTGTTTTAATTATTTTGAATTTAATTATATAACATTTATTCAAAATAATTATTTAATTTTAGTTTTATCCCTTGAGGGGTCTATAATTTTAGAGAAATTATTTTAATGGCATTGATTATTTGAAGTTTTTATAAATTAGGTGAGTTAAATTTTAGTGTCTACAATTATAAATTTAAAATCACAAGAGTTTTAACTAATTTAAGAGTTAACTAAAACAAAAATCGCTAGACTCGTTTAAAATCGTAAGATTTTAAGAGTTACATCGAGATTTTAACTCATACCTTCGTATTGATAACCAATGGAGTTTTAATATACGAATTATCTTGCAAATCAAAATTTACTTACAAAACATATATCCATATATAAAATTATAAATATAATTAAACAATCACAAGTTATCTAATGATTAAAATATTCATATTTCACACCAGAGACAAGAGTTCCAATTCTAAGTGATATAATTTGATAGATTTATAAAGATTCCAATCCCAATTTGAGAGATTTTTAAATATTTAAATCAAAGATGGTGCTTTGAATCCCAATCAATGCAAGTTTATGTAAGTGAGAATTTGAGATATATATTCGACTCTCTCAAATTTGAGAGAAAAAATGATTGTCGTATATCTAAGTGCGAAATTGATTGAGTAGTTATATGTTCAACTTATGCAAATTTAAGGAATAAGTTATATGTGCAGAGTAATTTGAAAAATTATAAAGATTTAAATGTGTGATTTATTTTTATTTGAAAAGGAATTAAAGTATATTTTAAAGTGTTAGTTTGTAAGTATATTCAATTTATTTTCAAATATTTTTGTTATTTTATTTATAAACAAACTTGATAAATCTAAATACTAGTCCAAATTGAAAAATTATTTAAATGGGCATATATATAAGTAATGTTATATTCTTAATAACAATTCTTTTATTTTATTTATTAAAAATTCGTGGGTGTGAGACAGTTAATTAACAAAAGGGCACCATTGGTTATTGAGTATTTCATCTATTATTTTAAAAGATTAACATTGGACAACTATTTGATATACAATTGCGACATTTTTTGTGACGTTAAATTATTATTGTTATATTATTGATGTGTTTTAATTTCTTAACATATATAATTATATTAATTTTTTCTTTTAAGTTCTACACTAATATATTTAAATTAAAGATTTTCTTTACTTTTGTTTAAAAAAACTTTCGATAAATACTTCAGTTCTATTTGTGATAATTCCATTTTTCTAATATAGGAAACTAGCATTACCCTCCTCAGTCATAACTATGGATATAAACGAGTCAAGGTGCTCATGAGTAGCTCGATCAAAGCTCGACTCAATCTCGGTTTGACCAAGCTTGAGTCAAATTCGAGAAACTCAATTTTGTAATCGAGTTCGAGCAATATATTCTCAATTTGTGTAGCTCGTGAGTAGATCACTTTATAAATATTGTAAACATTTATATCTTTTATATATTGGTCTGACTCGTATTTCACTTCTTACTCCGTGTTCGATAGCCCGACCGTAGTGATGTTAATTGTGGTTACATCCATAAGTAGCTCGGTCCATCTTTATTTTATTTTATATATGTCTGAGGATCCGCATAACCCTCGATTTATGTGTTATTTATCAATTCCTACTTTTTTTATGCTAATATTGTTGACTGGAGATAACTCTTTTCAATTATTCTTGGGATGGGAGGGCGTAATTCTTGCTTCATATTTGTTAATTTATTTCTGGTTTACACAACTTCAGGCGGATAAAGCAGCTATAAAAACTATGCTTGTCAATCGAGTAGGTGATTTTGGATTAGCTCCTAGGATTTCGGGTTGTTTTACTCTCTTTCAAATAGTAGACTTTTCAACCATTTTTGCTTGTGCTAGTGCCCCAGAAATTCTTGAATTTCTCGCAATATAAGATTTAATGTCATAACTCTTATTTGTATTTTACTTTTTATTGGTGCTGTTGGGGGTCCTTCAATCGGTGCTGCACATGAATCTTACTCGGATCTATACATTGAGCTCAATCTTTTGAATTAGCCAACTAACTTTCCCTCTCATCGAGTGGAGAGCTCAAACTCAAGCCCTTTAACATGAAAAATGAAAATGACTAACTATCGTATCGATTTTTAGAGATAAATTGGGAGGGCTATACTTATACGGCTATAATATAGCCCAAGAGAGGTTACTAGGATCACAAATTCCCTTTTTGCTTGATCTTGCGTAATCGTACTAAGAACGGGGATTCATAATTGATGATTGAAATAGAAGAGACTATGCCAACCTCTTGATTGATCACTACTCCCTATTAAATATAAATTGTCCACCGTCCTTTATGTTATGATATGAATGAAGCATGGAAAGGATAGTCGCTCTCTATAGCTAATTATAAAGTATCCTCTCCTATGGATGATCAAGGCTTTCACAAAGGGTTCTCACGCGGATGATAAAGCATAAAAATCCGAATAGAAGAGGACTTCTTTGCAATGGAAATAAGGGAAATAGAGACTGACATGCCTGCCCATTAGGACTTGTTTTAACAAATTAGAGTAAAAAGGATCCTCAATCATTTTTGTCAGGGTATCAACATTAAGAAGGGGGGTGGAGTGTTGTAGAAAGAAAGCCAGAGAGAAGCATTTGAGAGGGAAGGAAGGCACATTTTACAACAGTTTTCTCTGCCATCCACTTCGGGAGGAGAGCACTATCTTGACTTAAAATGAAGGGGGAGATCCACAAGCCTTTCACACGCTTCTCTAATCAAGCAAAATAGCTCCTTTTTTATGAGAAAACTCAAGAAGGAAAAAAAATTTGACACACTGTCTAGGGTTTTAGAAGAAATGGAAGGTAGTATTCCACGTGCATAGAGCTCAAATCAACAACATATTTTAGAATTTCTTCCCATCGACCAAGTTTCAATCTCTTAGAACATATGCGGGTATATGATCCAAAAAAAGGGGGCTCCTTGATCTATGAAGCTGTTGGTTGATATAACTCTTAGGTTCTATGGTTAGTAGGTAGATCCTATGAGAGCTAATGAATTCAAAGATGCATATCCACACCTATCTCCATTGTTCGACTAGTCTCAAGGAGACTCGTTCAATTTTTGAAGCCTTTTGAGAGTTGCTAGAAAGGAAGAATCCCACCTTATTGGTAGAGGTCTTGCTTCAAAAAGAGAGAAAAGGGATCCCGATAAACGGTTGGAACTCACTTAGATCAATCATCAAGCTAGCTACCCATGGTTAGAAGGGGAGTTAACGGTAAGAAAACCAATCGCTGCTCTAAGTCCTTATTTTCTCAAAAAAGAAAGACTAAGAGACGGAAATGAAAGTGCCACTACTACGACTGAAGGAGATGACTAGCTATCTCGGATAAGAAAGATAGTCTTGATCGGTAACCACTAATTGAAAGGTCTTTCTCCACTATCTTCAACAATTTATGAGCGTTTGCCGAACAATTAGCCTAAAAGTCATGATAGTGACCTAACTTGTGTCAAAGACTTTATAGTTCAGCAAAATAGACCAATAAGCTTCTATTTTCTTGTTTTGTTTCATGCACCTTCTTCCTTATGACACTTAGGACTTATTACCCATTTTTATAGGTCTCAGAGGCAACATTCCATATCTCCTTTGATGTCTTTAGTAGGAGATAACCGTTACCAATCTCTGGTTACATATAATGAATCAACCAAGACATGACCAAGGATGTGTAAGTAAGCGAAGTATAATCATCAAGCTAAAACGATATGCAACTTGGCCCTTTCAACAACTTAGGTGCATGATAGAAAATGGTTGAAAAGCATACCGGAGGAAAACTGAAGTTCTAATTCGAATAAATAATTCAAAATTCTACGAAGAGGCATAATGTTCAATAGGTTATTCTGATAGTTTGGAGAACGGGTGACTAGAACAGATCGGTAAAGACCTTACTCTATTCATTGTCAGGAATAGAGGCCAATGAGATTCTACTACTATCTACTACCTAACATAACACTCGGGAAATCAGGTTTTTTTCCTCCGAAATCAGTGTTATGGTGGTGCTACATCGATTTTTTGTATATCAAAATAGATCCGCGAGCCTATTGATTAACTATAGATGCAAACCGATCGACCACTATCTAAGAGAAGATAAGTAGCATTGAACCAACATGTAGAGACTTGCCTAGACATCGTATTTTCCACTCCGCCCGTCGATTAAACCAATGATTATCTTCTCAAAGATCACTGGGTGCTTTAGTGGTAGGATAGGGGGATTTGTAGGTTTTTGTGAAAGGGATGATGTTATCATGTTATTGTTGAAAAGAAAAACTGAATTCTCATCCACACTAAAATTCTTTGTAAAGGAAGGCTAACTACTTGATGGTTGGGAGCTGTATGAGCGGTAACGTCCACGTACGACTCCGTGAGAAGGGTGGTTGACAGAAATGGCCTTGTTGTACCCCACTCTCGTATTCAATAGGGTCTGATATTTTTTTAGGGGGAGTATGCCAATATGATCTTAATGAGGTGTAGGGTTTTGCATCTGACATTCGTTGGGCTTCCCTCTTAGGAAGCCTACTTCTCGACGAAAAAGTGCAATAAATCCCTCCGACTAAAGACTAGTGATAAGTGGTCCCTAAGAGATTTCGAAGAAGGGTAGACTAGTGTGTAAACACAACAATGAACCGTGGTAAACCCTTAGGCGACCTATATAAGATTAGGGGGGATTGACTTGGTTGGTCCACTAATAGTCTCGCTCACGTATCACCTGCTGACGGATCAACCATTCTTCCATTTCTCTCTGGATTATTGTGGTTCATCCCTCATGGAGATTTCTCCCTTGTTCGTGTATTTGAGCACGCTCTATTCGATAATTATTTCTTTACTCGACTTGTCTAATGGTCCTGTCGCACTTTCTACGATAGAGATCAATCATTTACTAAAACTACATCCATTCACTTCTTGCTTTCCTACCACTCCTCTTCCTTACCATTTTCTTTTCATTATTCTCTTAATTTCACTCCTATTCCTTTCTATACTAAAGGCTCGGACGGGAATCACACTGATGTGATGGAAATGAATCAATCTAAGAGATTCTCCGCCTATCGACCCTTAGAAGAGAGCTAAGCCTTATGTGCTCCTAATGTTGGAGAGTTTCTAGTATAACGGAAAGGCTTAACTCAAAGACTTGAAAGAGCTTGTTGGAGGAAATTGATCAAATTCAAGGGTCGACCATAAGGAGAGAGTGATACAAAGAGGGCTACTACTACTGCAACATATGATTGATTAATGCGCCTACCGTTACAAATATAATATCAAATTGCTAATAGGTTCTTGCCTGCCACCTTCCTATGAGTTGGCTAACTAAGGCTAGAGGACTTATTACCGGTATACGAATACTTAAAGGTATGGGCCTTTAAAACAAATAGGGGAGGCATCAATGGGAAAGTTGCTTTACAATTCCTACAATTTAGGCACAACCTTTTACACATTTAAAGAAGACTTTACCGCAGATGACCTCTTTGACATATTTATTAGCCCGGATTGCGCTTTCAAATCAATAGTTCATTGGTCTTCTCTGATCTTTTGTTTGAACAAACCTTGTTACAAAAGCATTAATCGGTTTACTGCTTCTCTTTTTACTAATTATTGACCCAATCTATACAAGAGGTAAATTCATAGGTTACACAAGGAAAGCCCCATCTTCAAGTCAAGTTGTTAGGTTATGAAGAAACTATTCGACTGCCCTACCTACCTTCTTTCTGTTAAGCGAAGGCTTTCCCATCAGAAGGAGAATAGGGGAGATCAAGCGGAAATATCGATTAGCAAGCCTTCCCTAGCTAGTCATCAAGTCGGAGACGAAGCTTAGTCATCTCTTTCTACTTGTGCGCTTGACCATGGGGATCATAGACCAAACCGACCTATAAAGGGGGCCGGTCAGACTACGAACTCAATTTCCTGTTCATAGGGTATGAGATAAGCTAATATCTTTCAAGTAATTACATCCTTTTTTATCCTAGTTTACGTAATAGCTTTCCTCTTGCCCCCATCTTTCTTTCCTTTAGTTAAGGGAGGCGACAACACGTAGTAATTCCTCTCTCAAAGGTATAGTTTTTCCCTCAATTTGAAGGCATAAAGTATCGTATCTATTTCACTTTCCTTGTTGTATTTTCTTGTCTTGTATTCAAAGGGGAAGTCTGCTTTACCGCATCTTCTTAGAAAACGTATTCTATTAAATGTAATATAAATTATTATTTTCGATGCGAAGAATAACGTAGTCAAGTACCCAAAGGAATAAACTCTCTTTATCAGATGCGACTTGGAGAATGAACTTTGTTACGTTACGAGGGGAGGGATAAGTATATAGAAAGGAAGTTAAGCAAAAAAGGTAAACATCAAGAATGGTTACCCTGAAAGCGGACGATAGAGAGAGCACTCTACATTGAAGGGGAGGATGAGGAATTAGAAGGAAAGTTTCCCATGAAAATTGAGGAGGAACCAGCTATAGGAGTGGAAATCTCCATGCATGCTCTCCAAGGCAAGCTATAGTATCCTTCAATTAGTTGGGATGGTTCGGAAACGACTTATCACTATCCTTATTGACAACGGCCCATAATTTCCTCGACGAGGGTACTGTTGCTCAATTAGGTTGCACGATACAAGAGACATCTCCGTTGGCTGTCACTATTACAAATGGAGGTAAAATGTACAGCTGCTACAAGTGTCGACAATTCACTTGGTAGATGCAAGGCAAGGAGTTCAAAGCTGACGTGATCATCCTTCGTCTAGGCGGTTGCGACATGGTATTGGGTGTGGATTGGATGCGAGATTTGAGCCCAATCACATTGCATTGGACTATAAACAAATGGTAATGACTGTTAATTACTATGGCCAACTCTTCCAACTTAAAGGAAGTAAGAGTGCATGTGAGTTCAAGTTGATTAATGCGAAAGATGTGGGCAATTTTATCAATCAAAAGTGGAGTTTCTTGGTGGGCCAATTTTTATCGCTCTCAATTGAAGAGACAAAGGAGCCAACACCTAAATCCATACGATCTCTGCTCCCTAAATTTTCCCTAGTGTTTGCCGCCTGGACTTCCTCCTAACATGGCACATGATCATGCGATTCCACTATTATTGGGGAGCAAACCACCTAATGAACGCCCTTACAGGTATCCCTTTATTCAAAAGATGAAATTGACAAATTGGTGGCCGGACAAAATGTTATTTAAGGGATCATTCGGAGCAGCTCAAGCCCTTTTGCTTTGCCGATGCTATTGGTGAAGAAGAAGGACGTGGCATTTTTGTGTAGATTACCGGAAGCTTAACGATATTACCGTTAAAGACAAATATCCGATCCCGAGACGAACTCCTTGATGAATTACATGGAGCACAAGTCTTTTCTAAGATAGACTTGCGCCCGGGATACCATCAAATTCGAGGAAGAGGTTAACGTAGTCAAGCCTTTCGGACTCATTCGGGCCTCTATGATTTTCGAGTCATCCCTTTGGGCTGTCCAATTTGGAAGATTATTTCAATCTTTGATGAATGATATTTGAAGACCTTTTATGCTTTGTATTGGTATTCTTTGATGACATACTTGTTTACAGCTCGTCAATGGACGCGCATCTAAAGCTTCTCTCTCAGGTCTTACACGCAACATCACTAACTCTTTGTTAAACTATCTAAGTATTCTTTTGGCAAGAAGTAACTAGATTACCTCGGGAATATTATCAACAAGGATGGTGTTTTGGTGGACTCAAATAAGGTGGCAATCATTGCTAAATTCCCCCACGACAATCAAGGCTCAACGAGGATTCCTTGGCCTTGCGGGTTATTATCGCCGCTTCACTTGATTTTGGACAGATAAGCAAGCCACTCACAGATATGCTCAAGAAAGGGAATTTTAATTGGACACCCACGACTCTCTCAACTTTTCAACAACTTAAGACTGCTCTATTGTCCACTCCGGTGTTGGCTTTGCCAAATTTCTTTTACTTGGAGACTGATGCTTGCAACAACGGGATTGGGGCAGTTCCTGATGCAATTTGGGAGGCCCATAACTTTCCTTAGTAAGGCCCTCGCCCCCACCCAATGGTGTCTCTCCACCTATGAAAATGAGCTTCTCACTATTCTAATGGTAGTTAACAAGTGGAGACATTACCTCTATGGTCGGGCCTTCATTATTAGAATCGATCACCAAAGCTTGAAGTACCTCATGGAGAAAGGAATAACCACAATGCTCTAACTAAAATGGTTGACGAAGCTTTTGGGTTATTATTATACTATATAAAAGGGCTCCTTAAATAGAGATGTTGATGCTCTTTCAAGATAGAGGGATGCTGAATTTTTTGCTATCTTTGCTGTCAAACCAGTCTGGAATGTCGAATTGGAAGCGTCATACCAACAAGATGAGTTTGCTCAAGAGTTGCTCATCTCTCTAGCGGCTCAAAGACAGCCAAATGCAGAGTACTAGCTGCATAGTGGCATACTTAAACACAAGGGGATAATTTATGTCGGTTGCGACACCGATCTTTGCTAGCAAATGACGTCTTGCACAACTCCAGCATAGGGCCATTCTAGTATGCAAGGTACTTACTAGAGGATTAAAGCTCTATTTTGGAGGCTAGGGCTCGAGAAGTTGAGTAGTGGGTTCGCGAGTGTGACATCTTCCAGCAGTTTAAAGATGATCAAACTTCTTACTCGGGGTTGTATGCTGATTCCTACTCAGGCTTGGTCCCATATCGCGATGGATTGAATCGAGGGCCTTTCCATGTCTGGGGGAAGCTCGGTAATTATGGTGGTGGTCGATCATCGAAATATGCCCAATTCATTTTGTTGGCTTATCCATTCTTAGCTCAACAGGTGGTTTGAACAACGTCTATAAATTGAATGGCCTTCTCGAGACCATCGTTAGTGATCGAAATACATTTTTGACAAGATTTTCTGTTAACATTTATTCTTGCTTATGGGAACACAAACCTCCTTGAGCTCCGGTTAGAAACTAAAAACATATGGGCAAATAGAGAGACTTAACCAATGACTCGAAACTTATCTCCGATGCATGAGTGGACATCGTCCCCATACTTGGAAGAAGTGTCTCCCCTTGGCCGAATGGTGGTATAATACGAACAAACTATCACACGACCCTTAAGATGACGCGAAAACCGTGTACGGGTACTCTCCTTCTCACTTTCCCTTGGGTCTAATGATCCGCACACTCGTGGGAGCGATGTAAAATTTCCTGCTACAAAGCACCCAAATGCACTAAGTACTCAAAGATAAGATGAATATGGATCATAATCGAATGAAGCAATTTTTCAATCGCCACTGAACTGAAATGGAGTTTAAAGTGGGAGATTGGATTTACTTAAAGTTGCAACCATATCGGCAGACCTCTGTGGCTCTACGAAAGAATCTTAAGTTAAAGTACTATGGCCCCTATCATCTTTTGTAACGGATTGAGGTAGTTGCATATCGCCTCAATTTTCCAGATGGAAGTTAAATTCACCCCGTCTTTCACGTCTCCATGTTAAGGGCCAAATTGAGTCCCCTTCAGGCTACTCAAGTGACTCTGCCCCATCTTTCTACTGAAGGGGCTTTCTTTGTGGAACTAGAGACTATTCTATAAAGCCGTTTAATTATCAAGGAGTCCAGTGGCGCATGCCTTGGTTTAGTGGTCCCATGCTCTCATCGAAGACGTCACTTGGGAGGACTGGAATTTTTTCTGTTCACAGTTCCCAGAGTTCGCGAAGCAATTCGACGCCTGACAACCCCGTTCCTTGAGGACAATGAAGGCCTTAGGGGGAGGGAATGTCGTGTCCAAGGAGGCAGCTGGTACAGGCTAAGAAGAAGAAGGAAGTTGTTTGACAGATACATGATCTTATACGACGGGCGTCGTTCTAGCCAAGTAAATAAGGCAGGAAGTCCAAAGCCAAAAACAACGTCGTTCTACGGTTGTATAGCTTGTTTTGGTCGGACCATGTGTCACTACTAAGCAATGTGAGTTTTTTGCTATCTGTGGATTAGTTGCGCATATAGGGGAGATGCTGTAATGATGTATGCATGCAAGTTGAATGTGATTTTTTCTCTCTCTAATGCAATTATGAGACGTTCTTAGAGTTCGGTTATCCATTTTCTTTTCAGTCATTTTCTTTTCTATAGTCAAGCTAAGGATCTTACTAGATCTCTCGCCAATCATGGTGTAATTTTATTATAGAATGAGATTGCCTCAATGCGATTTCAGGAGAGCGCCCCATAGAGCTTTCTTGTGATTCAATTGAGTTAGGGTGGATATAAAGTAGAAAGGAGAGAGAAGGTTGTTTTCAAAGCACAACTATAACGAATTAAAAACCCCAATCCCTTGCTTCTTGCTTTCAAGCCCAAGACAACATTTAGTAAGTAAGCTTTTTTATTTTATATAAAATAAAGGTGTATTAGCGCTTTAGTTTAAAAGAAGGGGCGGGAAAAGCGAAGTGAACCTATCATAGAAAAAAGTGCTAGTTGTAGCGCATTATACTCATAAAATAAAAAGTCAAGACTCCCTCCCACTCGTTTCCCAGAGCCTTGACTTGAGCATTGTACAAGTATTTAAGGCTCCTTTGGGCTATGGCCAACATTATCATAGTTGATAAGTCTTGGAAGCAAACTACCAACGCCGATAGGCGAGAAATGATATATATAATAGAAACTCTAAATATCATTCGCACATCTTCTCCCAAACTCTTCATCTTCTCTACGGGAACATTTTTCCCTAAACTCACACTTCTTCTTTCTCTTTTCTCCCGTATAATTAAAGATGCAAATCGATCTTTTACATGTTCTATCTTCTATATTTTAGATGAATGAGTAAATCGATCTTTTATATGTCTGATCTTTCACATTCCAAGGATTATTATTTTGGTCCTTGTTAGCTATTTGGATTGATATTTTTATTTGAACTGTTATTGTTGTATTGATGAACTTGTAAAAAAAAATTCTTCAAAATTTTGTATTCTTAGGAGTAATTCTTTGAGACTCAATAACTTGTTATAATGTTTGCATAACTGTAATAATCTTTTTCATACGTTTGATAACATCTAATCTTTATTCTGCATAGTTTCTATAAACTATTGTTCGTCATCCTACTTTTGAAAGAGCTTTATGTAAGAAAGTGCTTTTGAAAATTATTGTATAGCTCAGTCTTTTATACTCCGAATGTCTATTTTATTATTGCTTTGTTCTTTCTAAGAAGTTTAATTAGGGGTTTATAACTAATTTTAAGACTAAATGCAATCAATTTCAGGTATTAAAATTATCTTATTAGAAAAATCACCAAAATCCTATTAAGCTTACAAAATCATATATATTTTTGCTTGTATAGAAAGAGCTAAGGATTAAAGAAATTGCACTTCAAATTCCTTGAAGTAAGACCCAATTTCCTTATTAAAAAATTGAGCTTCAATTATCTTTGTATTAATTTGTTACTATTTTTTTTATTGTAAGGATGACTGATGACTTTGTTGTGATATATGATGGGTTACAAATACCAACTTTTATTCTGTAATTTCTTAATGATATGTGATAGTATCTTTCAAATGTGCACTTCTCTTTTATAATTTTTAAATTATATTTTGATAGAATAAACATTTGTTATTTTTGAATTATGTGATAGTATTAATATTTGTCAATTTTAAATAATGTTATATATATATATAAAGTTTGATAATTAATAATATTTAATTTTTAAGTTTATGAAATGTACAATTTGATATATTATTTAGATATGTATAATAGGGAATTTTAATTAAAAAAGTTAATTTTTGAGTTCGAGTAGCTTGAAGGGTTAACGAGCCGAGTTGGAGTATAAATTTTGGTACTCGATTAAATCAATTTCGAGTTCAAGTATATATAATGCAAATCGAGCCGAGTTCAAGTAGTATGGTACTCTGTTCGACTTGACTCGTTTACACTCCTAGTCATACCCTCCACTTCAACTTAAGACGTTATAAGTGAGTATCAAATCTGTAACTTCTGTTCTCATATGAACTACTTTTGTTACTAAACTTTTTTTAGTGGTTTATATAACATGTATTTTTTTTTATAAAATATAATAATTTAAAATAATTATAATTTATATTTTGAGATGCATATATTTAGAGAGAATCACTTGAGTTCTCTCTTGCGTTTTAACACGAGACACAACACATTAACAACACAATTCGAAGAAACTTTAACAACGCAACACTAGACTATGAGACATATCATTTTCAGATATCTCGACATGACAATATTGAGTACTCCTCACACAAAGGGAATGGATAAAACAGTTTTAAAATAATAAAGTTTAATTTGAAATGTATTTAATTTCTTAAGAGGTTTAATTTAGAATGTATTAAACAATTATATTCTTAAAAAATAAGAATAAAACAAATATAATATTTTAATTTTTTTTATGTTAGGAGGGCGAAATAAGATGACGACGATAACAACGAATTAACGAGTTGATAGATCACGCAACAAAATAAATATAAACAGCACAATAAGATATGCTAAAAAAATTAATGTATGGATGAACAAATTCTTTTTTAAAATTATTATAATTTTACTATTTAAACACTAAATTATAATATCTTAAATTTTTTAAAAAAAATATGAAACTAATTATTGAAACAGTTTTAGAACTACACATTAAATATGAGCTGAGCGGACTTTTTGTTTTTTCAACTAATTGAGTTTCGTATATCTCATTTTATTTTATGACTTCCAATGTAATGTACATTTAATTTAAAAATCAAACCCATTAGAATTTTATATCTCATTTTTTCAAAAAGATTAAACTGATTATTAAAATCAATTTATCACAATGTCATTCCAAAGAGGGGTAGGACTCTCTCTTAGATAATAATAGATTTAAAAATAATTATAATAGGATTTGGATTTGAGACTTGAGATTTGAGTTTCAGATTGAGATTCTAATTTCAATTTTAATTATACAAGAATTGACATTAAATTATAATTTATTTATTATGTTTGAGAAATTTATAAAATTGTAATTTAATCTCGATTTTTATTTTTCTTAAAAATATAATAAAAATAAATTTTAATATATATTATATATATTATTAAAATATTAATTTGACAAAACCAATTAGAATAACTCAAGTATTAAGAAATTATTTATGTTTCGATTTTTATTAAAAAAAAATATCGGTTAACATTTTAACTTCATAGATTCTAAAAAATATTTGTAAGACATTTTAACTTTCTTTATTCAAAAAATAAAATATATGTTCAACATGTTAACTTCTTAAATTAAAAAAAAATATATTAGGTCAAAATATTAACTTACATAATTAAAAAGAAAAAAAGACATCGTTTTTAGAAAAAATAAAAAAAAAGATAGTAATAAAGAAAAAAATAGATAGAGTCAACGATACGACAGATAGGGCCGTCGACACGAGATCAATTAGATATTTTAACATCCTAAATTCAAAAAATATTTATCGATCGAAAACTTTAATCTTGTTTTAAATAATAAAATAATAAGTTATTTTGTTTGAAAAAATATAAAATAAAATAAAATTTGGAATCACAATTCCGAGCTAAAAAAATGGAATTAAGAACTATAAAATTATACTAGATTGAATTTCATTGAAATTTTAATTCTAATTCCAATTCTAAATCTTAATATTAAAGGGTCTACAAAACTTAAAAATTTGAATTAAACCTTCCATTTCGATTCTAATATTAATTCCAAGATTACCCAACACCTAAGAGAAATCAACACCTAAGAGAAATGATCAGAATAATGGATTTAGAGTAGGAATAAAAAAGGAAATTGAATGAAAAATTGAGGGAATTTCTCTCCCTCATCTTTCCTTATACCTTTTCATTTTTTTGTAAGTGCCATACCATTTCTTATTCATTTCCCATCCTTTTACAATAATGAAGTATTCATATTCTAACCTAATTTATTTATGAAGAAGGATAGAGGAGAAAAATTGAGAGATAATAAAAGAAGGAATGATGTGTCACTAAATCATTAATTAAAAAATAAAAAAGTGTAAGAATAGAGAAAAGAGAATCTTTTAAAAAAATTTTATTAGACAATTAGATTTCGTCACATTATTCTTTTTCACCCTCCATCCTTCAAACTCCATTTTACAATAATTTCTCTTTGTTTATACAAATTTTAAATTATATATATATTCGTAACTTTCGAAAAAACTCTTTGTATTGGTTTTGTAAAAAAACTTGAGACTCGAGAATTTCAAACTCGGTTTGCATGTCAGGAATTTTATTTTAAAATAAAAATTTATTTTTGAAAAGATTTCTTTGATTCTTTACAGTTTTTGAAATTAAAATTAACTAATCTTGGAGTTCAATTTTAAATAATCCGGGGATTTACGGTTATCAAATCACAATTTGATTTTTTTAAAAATCTTTTAGTTTAAATTATTTAAACATAATTAATTCAAAAAATTATTTATTTTTAAATAGAGTCGCTAATTAATTTTGAAAATTATTAAAAATTGACATACGCATATAAACGTATTGACTAGAGTTTCTTTTAGTTCGTAGTATGGTGTTACTCAGAAAATGGATTTCGCGCTTCATCCTCCGTACCCGTTTTAAAATGGTCTCTACTTATAAAGTTGACTTTTGAAAATTAGTTTTATAACGTTTAAGTTTTAATTAATTATTTTTCCAGTCCTAGTCATGATTCTAGGTTTAGCGTGATTTAAAATATTGAAACAACAATATTTAAAATGCTGGTACCTATTGCTGATTATAACTAGGGATGATTATACCTGAAAAATATCAGCCATTTTTAAAGGTATTAGGGTTTAGAAATAAACACCAAACAATTCTTAGTTAAAATATTTTTTTTTGTTGAAATATCCCAAAAGAATTTTTGAAATTATTTATTTTTTTATTTTTTGGTATTTTTAGAAAACGGTTTGGAGTCTCAAAATTAAAAAAATAATTTTGGGTTTTGAAAAGTGGAACCAAACAAGCCTTAAAACCGGAGTCCTAAGCCTTGGGTTTGTTTTTATTGGTTGGGGTCTAGAGAACCTCAGTCTGGATGCTAAGGAGTCTCGGTCCTTAGCTAAGATTACCGATCTAGGTGTATAAACCCATCGGTCATGAGTTAGCTCTAGACTAAGTCCATCGATCGAGGTGTATAAACCTCTTGATCCTGGGCTAGGTTTGGGTTAAGTCCCTCGGTCTTGGGTTCGGAGCTCTCGGTCCTATGTTAGGAATTCTTGGTCCCAAGTTTGGGATTCTTGGTCCCAAGGTCAGATTTCTCGGTCATAGATTGGACCTCTCGATCCTAGATGAGAATCCTCGGTTGGATCTCTCGGTCCTAGCTCAAGAACATTGATCGAACATCTCGATCTTGTTGAAATTCTCAATCCTAGGTCTCGATCCGGACCAAAGATCCTTGGTCGGATCTCTCGGTCCTAGGATAACAAACCTCGGTCCTCAAGAACACCAAATTGCAAGTTTTTAAATTCATTTTTTAGCTTGGATTCTTTGATCCAAGAGTTTGGGTAGCTTCACAAAGCTCCCTATAACATGTTGATCATCATCTTAAGGTATTAATCGACCTAAATGATGATCAATTTGTTCAAAACAGTTTGTGATCAAAAATTGGGTTTTTGATTTTAAAGATGTTTTGAAGTGTAACGAGTTATCCAATAGCTTCCTTATACTACATATACGTGATTGGTTCCAAAACAAGAACACTATCTGCTTGTTTGAACAAATTTAAGAACTAAAAAATTTCAATTATTTTGAAATTTTTGATTTTGATCAAACATGATCGAGATGAATCAAACATGATCGGGATGGATCAAACATGATCCAAACAGTTGCTCAACATCATTACAATCATGTTAGGAAGTTTTCTGGGTTGTGATTCAACAAAATTAGTCCAAGAATAGCAAACTCGATTCTTTGATTTTAAAAATTCAAATTTTTTTTTTGTTCTTAAGATCGATTGATCGGTTTAATCATATCCAGATAGTTTCTAAATGAACTTAAGATCAATATTTATTCATTTAACACCATAAAAATAAACATACAAGCTTATGCAATTTGAAATACAAAAATTTCAAATTCAATTACTAAATAATTAGAGGGTGATTGGATCTTTACGAAAACACTCCTTAGACCTTAGAGAAGCTGTTGGGATCTCAGATCCAAACTTTAAGGCCTTATCAAAAGTTTTCAAAAAATCCAAAAGCTTGAAGCTTTAATGGCAGATTTATGAAAATCGATGATTTGAAGGAGGAGAGTGAATCTCTTGCCTTTGGATCAACTTAATGGATTTATTTATAGCTTCCCAAGGTCGATTGAGGCTCTAAGTGGGCTGGATCAGCTAAAAGCCATTAATGGTGTTTTAGCTGTTCTTTCTTAAGTTGGCCGAAATATGGATGAATCATCCCTATTCTTGTAGGAAAAATGATCACCATCGTAGGGTGATCATTTCAGGCTTTAAATTAGCCGAAATGGTTGACTAACAGTGTTCCAATAAGAGAAGATCAAAGACGAGTCTTTGATCTTATTTTTCTGGCGTCATGTTGGAGACGAAGGTGGCACTCAAGATGACGTTGTTTTGAGCGCGTTTGGGCGTTCCATTGGCATTCCGTCCAGGTCTTGTTGCGTTTGGTCATTCCGTTAATGGCCTAGCTTACGGACGTTAGCCAATCCGGTTCACTTTATCATGATGGGGTTTAGAAAGATGGAACTTGTAGCGCGCTGATTATTGGAGTGACCTAGTGATGATGTGTATAGAAGTTCGTCAAAGCGCTTCCAAGCGTTGCTGTAGGGATCTTTCTTTGATGCCTATCCTAACAAGGATAATTTTTGGGAATCCTATTTTATAAAACTCAACAAAGTATTCATAAAATCCATGGGATAATGATAATCATAAGCATTGAAACATCAATTTCTATCTATTATGAATATGAACAAGTTATTTATGTTTAATAATGTATAAATAGTTAAAGGTTAATGTCATGAGATATGCTGAGAACATGAAAGCTCTAATAACATTTCACGTGGGTTACTAACAAGTAACATTTTTAGGATGATCATGACTACATGAGCATAAGACTATCAACATATGAGTCTTTGTGAGGTACCTAACAAACTTTCCTATGGGTTTTATTATCTCGTGATCATGTATATATGATTATGGTATCGTCAATGTTTATCGCGAGAGTTAACAAATTTTCCGTGAGGATCACCCACATGTGAAGTTGAGAACGATCATGTATAAACGATGGTGGTGCTATCAACAAATAGACATTCATGTTGTTGAAAACTAGGAATAGAACATTTATCGAAGAATGAGACTTTATTAGAGTACCTATCGAGAGATATGATTTGAACAAAATCATGTACGAATGATCGTTGTGCTTGTTGACAGACAAGGCTTGGATAACTACCGAGTGATATGGTTTGAGATACCTATTCGGACAATAAGGTTTGGATACCCATCGAGTGATATGATTTGGATACATATTCAGACAATATGGTTTAGATACCTATCGAGTGATAGGGTTTGGATACATATTTAGATGATATGGTTTCTATACCTATTCGGGCGATAGTGTTTGAACAAAATCATATAAATGATCGTCATGTACGTCAACAATCAAAGCTTGGATACCTATCAAGAGATAGGATTTTTGTTTTGAGGTATTTTGTCGCAATGATATTATGATAGGAGATAACTATCGAGTGATAGAGTTTTAGCGGAATCGTATATAAACGATGTCTCGACCCCTCGACATATAGGGTTTGGGCTAAATCGTATATAAACGATGTCTCGACCTATCGACATACGGAGTTTATAGGCGGAATTGTGTATGAACGATTAACGCACCTATCAACAGATAGGGTTTCTAGCGGAATCATATACAAATGATGTCTCGACCTATCGACATATAGGGTTTACAGGCAGAATCGTGTACGAACGATTAGCGCACCTATCAACAAATAGGGTTTCTAATAGAACCATAAGAAAATGATGTATCGACCTATCGACATATAGAGTTTTAACTCGGAGTCGTGTACGAACGATATCTCGATCTATCAACAAATAGGGTTTTGCCATAGAGTCGTGTACAAACAACGTCTTGACCTATCAACAAATAGGATTTTTCACTAGATCATTTACGTACGATCTTATGTTCTTGTCGATAGACAAATTGTTAACGGGTCATCTTATAAACGATCTCTGTGCTTGTCAATAAATAAGTCTTGGAACGGAATCGTGTACAAACGATTTCTTGTACCTATCAACATATATGGTTTAAATACCTAACTACAATTAGGGTTTAACCGGAATTGTGTACGAACAATCTCACGTACCTATCAACAAATATGGTTTAGATACCTAACTATAATTATAGTTTAACTGGGATTATGTACGAACAATCTCACATACTCATCAACATATAGGGTTTAGATACATAACTACAATTATAGTTTAACCGGGATTGTGTACGAATAATCTCACGTACCTATCAACATATATGATTTATATACCTAACTACAATTAGGGTTTAACCGAGATTGTGTACGAAGAATCTCACGTACCTATCAACATATAGGGTTTAAATACCTAACTACAATTACAGTTTGTAGAGGAATCGTATAAAAACGATCTATCGCACCTATCAACATATATAGTTTAAATACCTAACTAAAATTACAGTTTGTAGAGGAATCGTATAAAAACGATCTATCGCACCTATCAATAGATAGGGTTTTGTCTAGATCATGTACAAATGTTCTTAGGTCTTTGTCGACAAACAAGATTGTTAACGGATCATTTTACAAATGATCTCTATGCTTGTTAAGAAATAAGACTTTCAACGGAATTGTGTACAAACGATTTCTCGTACCTATCAATTAATAGAGTTTAGATACCTAATTACAATTAGGGTTTAATTAGGATTGAGTACAAACAATCTTATATACCTATCAACAGATAAGGTTTAGATACCTAAATACAATTAGGGTTTTTAGCGGAATCGTATAAGAACGATCTATCGCACATATCAATAGATAGGGTTTTGGATACCTAATGACAAATAGGTTTTAGAACGGGATCGTGTCCGAACGATCTCACTTACCTATCAATAGACATGGTTTAGATACCTAAATACAATTAGGGTTTTACAAGATCGTGTACGAACGATCTTGCGTACCTATCGACATATAAGGTTTTGAAGACTCGATTTTGCTTACTTTTCTTTTGTAGTATCGTTCGATGCTCTTTACCTTTTAAGGAAATATTTAAACAGAATCCTTGTTTCCTTTTTTTTTCAAAGTGTCCTTCACAGCTAGTGGAAATCCGTTAGTCGATAGTTTCGAGCTTTATTTATGGACAGATGACTCATGTTTTCGTATAAAGAAACAATTTTTTATTTCTCTAGTTCTTAACCTTGTTTATCTCGTTTTTGAGATTGGATTGAACCTTAACCCTTCTAAATGAATTATGACGTTTTCGTATTCAAAATGTATTCGGGGCTAGAGTTTAAATATCTTTTCCATCCCTTGTGATGATTTTACTTTCATCAAGGAATAAGATTTATTTTCCTCAATTTTCGAGTTATCAGCCATAAATCCGATCTCATATACAAACGATTATGCATGATCATAACCCTTGGGGAAGGTGGCCAACATCTTGACATTTTGATAAAAGAGTGCAACTTATTTTTGGTTGTTCGGCCCTGAACCACATTTCTTGAAAGTTCATTTCATCGCAAAAATATTTGGAAGAGGTTTTCAACTTTCTACTTTGGGTTTTCATTCTCCAATTTTCTCTCTTTTTTTCTTTAATTGGTCGCGGGTATATATGTAAAATCGGTGCATCCTTTCCATTTCTGTAGCAATCAAGACTAAAGTATGTGGTAGGAAACGAATATTGATTTCAATAATTCAACCAACACATGAACTTTTTCAATTTTATTTTAGTGATTTTTAGAGTTTATTCCGGTTCTCTTTTTGGCATTTTCATTTTTTTTTGAATTTTTCTTCTCAAAGCATGAGTTTCAAACCTCTTATTCTTTAACAAAAGTAATGATGAGGTATCCTTTCTGAATTTGGTGCTCCATGTCTGGATTTTATGGTGTTTCTTTAGGGTTTTGTTTTCCAAAAACCTTCGATGGAGGGTTTCACTTAGGATAATCGCCAGCAAACGAATAAGAGCTTATGACCGATATCTCTTGAATCGGGGTTATTGCGAAATCCTCGGTTTTGTTTCTAAGAATATCACTCGAAAGGAAGCGATGCTCTTGACTTTAACCCTACTTGTTTCTTAAAATCCAAAACATCAGCTCTAGGATTGAATCAAGGTTTTCTTCCTTTTTCAAAAGATTTTCTTTCTCTTGAGAAATGGACTAAGGGTTTTATTTATGTAAGTGAGACTGGGCCCACAAACATGCAGGTTCCTACGTATCTTCTCTTCTTTATTTTTTGCACTAAGAAGAATCAGGTCTCCTTAGTTCAGACATGAGTCCTTTGTCCATGTCACAAGTTATACAAAACTAGAGATTGAATTATGTTGAGATAAGCTTCTTTTAAGGTCGAACTTGAAACTGTTCTACGCATGTTTGATATTATACAAAATTTCTTTTAAGCGTATCGAGATTGTTTGGCGCAATGAACTCTTCGCCTTCTAGATTAGATAGCTGGACAACTTCTCTAGAGAGAATTTTCTTAAGTAGGAAGGTTCCTTTCCATTGGGGTCGAAACTTGCCCCTAGGGTCTAGGAGTTCTCGGGTTCGTTTAAGAACTAGATTGCATTCTTTGAGGTTTCTAGGTTTTACCTTCCTATTGAAGGTGTCAGACATGCATTTTTGGTAGGCTTGGGTTTTGCATAAAGAGTTTAACCTCTTGTCCTCCATTAACGTTAGTTGGTCATATCAAGACTTGAGCTAGTCTTCTTTTATGACATGACTCTCTAAGAGTGTTCTAGAGGTTAATTTTGATTTCAATGGATTGTATAATGTCCATGTCGTAAACCAAAGATTAGGGAATTTCGTTTTTTAAGGTTTGAGTAGTTGTATGATATTACCATAAGGCGTATGTCAGCTTCTCGTTCCAGTCCTTGTACGTGTTGTTCATCTTCTTGATGATCCTAATCACGTTTTTGTTTGCCGCTTCGACTGCACGTTGGTTTAGGGTATATAAGGCGATGATTTGTGATGCTCGATCTTGAACTCATCAAGCAATCGCAACACTTTTCCTTGGAAGTGTTGACCATTGTCTGAAATTAGGGCGTGAGGAACTCCATATTTAGTGATGATGCAAGTTCGGATGAACTTTTCCACTTGAGATGATTTAAGACATTGTAAGAGTCTACTTCAACCAATTTGGTGAAGTAGTCTATGGTAACAAGAATGAACTCGTGTCTGTTTGACACGTGGGGATAGATTTTCCCAATTACGTTGATTCTCCATGTGGAAAAGGGTCAAGGGGATGTCATGTTGTAGAGGAATGAGGTCGGTGTATGCTTCAAGTTAACCAAGATTTGGCACTGATGACAACTCCTTACATAACTCACACATTCTTGTTCGAGAATTTGCTAGTAATATCCTTAACTAAATATTTTATTGGCTAAAGTCATTACATTCATGTGTGGGGCATATGTCTCTACATGTACTCTTCCATGATCCTCTTGAATTTAGGATTATTTATGTGGAGCATGTTTTTACCATCAAAAGATCGACGGTAAAGTATTTTGGCAATCCAAGCGTAGTTGGTGGAATACTAGTGTAACGCCCGTCTTTCCTTAGGTCGAAAGTGGGGAGGATAATCTTTATACTCAATGTACTTCTAGAGAGTATCGTATTAGGGTATTTTTTTAGGAAAAGTATCGTATCAAGGTTTAACAACATTCTCACAGGAAGTGACTTCTCCTAATTCAAAAGTAGGTTGTTGTTTTTTTGGATTTTGAAAGGTTTGACTTAATTTTGTCAAGAATTTGAATCATGGCTTCCAAAGTAGCCAAGGAATCCGCGGAGCGGTTTTGGCTCATTTGAGCGTGAACAAATGATATTTGATCGAATTTGTTCATGAGTTTTGTCAAATTGGCGTGGTAGGGTTTCATGTTTTCCACTTTCACTAATCACGTGCCATTGGCTTGGGATATAACCAAGTTATAGTCACCAACAACTTCTAACAATTTCCCCCAATTTTAAGACCCGAGAGGCATGCCTCATATTCGGCCTCATTATTGGTGACATGATATTCGAGGTTATGGATATTGGATTGTACGTCCCTTTGAGTCAACTAAAAAAATTCCAATTTCGTAACCTTGCTTTCCAGAAGCCCCGTCAAAGATTAGTTTCCATGTGTATGATGTTATACTCTTGATTCCCTAACGGAGAATTCGAGTTCGTCTTCTAACTCAACAATGATAGGTTGGTCAACAAGGAAGTCTGCAACAATGCTTCATTTGACAAACTTTTGTACCTTATAGGCTATGTCGTATTTGGATAACATCATCATCTATTTGGCTAGCCTTGGTGACAGAAAAGTTTGTTGGAACAATAAATGGATCGGGTTCAGTCTTGATACCAACTTGATGGGGTGAGCTTGCGTGTAGTTTCTCAAACTTTTGGTGACCCGTGCTAAGGCCCAACATATTTTCTCAATTGAAGTGTAATTAAGTTCACACCCAATCATCCTCTTACTGATGTAGTACATAGTCGTTTCGAGTTTGTCCTCGTTTTCTTGAGCCAACAGGCTTCCATTGTGTGTCTGTTAAAGTAAGGTATATGATGAGAGGAATGCCAACTTTGGGCGACATGAGTATGGGAGGGTATTTTAAATAATCCTTGATTATGTGAAACGCTTGTTGACATTTTCATCCCATACAAACTTTTGGTCTTTCTTCAATAGATTAAACAGTGGATCGCATGTCATAATAAGGTTATTGATGAAAATCCTTGGTCGGATCTTTCGGTCCTAGGCTAACAAACATCGGTCCTCAAAACACAAAAGTGCAGGTTTTTAAATTCATTTTTTTAGCTTGAATTCTTTGATCTAAGGGTTTAGGTAGCTTCAACAAAGCTCCTAGGAACATGTTGATCATCATCTCAAGGTAACAATTGACTATGATGATGATCAATTTGTTCAAAACAATTTGTGATAAAAAATTGAGTTTTTAATTTTAAAGTTGTTTTTAAGTGTAATGAACTATCCAATAGCTTCCTTATACTACATATACTTGATTGGTACCAAAAACAATAACACTTGATGGTTGTTTGAACCAATTCAAGAACTAAAAAATTTCAATTATTTTAAAATTTTTGATTTTGATCAAACATGATCCAAACAGTTTCCCAACATCATTAAAATCATGTTAGAAAGTTTTATGAGTTGTGATTCAACATAATTAGCCTAAGAACAACAAACCCGGTTTTTGGATTTTAAAAATTCAAATTTGGGTTTTGTTCTTAAGATCGATTTATCGGTCCTATCATATCTAGATAGTTTCTAAATGAACCTAGGATCAATATTCAACCATAAAATACCATAAACAACAATCATACAAGCTTATGCAATTTGAAATATAAAAATTTCAAATTCAAACTGTAAATATGAATTATAGGGTGATTGGACACTTAACAAGGATTGGAGAACTCTCCTTAAACCTTAAGGAAGCTGTTGGGATGCTCAGATTCAAGCTTTAAGACCTTATCCAAAGTTTTCAAAAAATCCGAAAGCTTGAAGTTTTAATGGAGGATTTCTGAAAATCGACGATTGAAAGGTAGAGAGTGGATCTCTTGCCTTCGGATAAACTCAAGGGTGCTATCTATAGCTGCCAAAGGTCGATTGAGGCTTCAAGTGGGCTGAATGAGCCAAAAGCCATTAATGACGTTTTGGTTGTTCTTCCTCAAATTAGTCGGAATAGGGATGAATCTTTCCTATTCTTGTAGGAGAAATGATCACCATCGTAGAGTGATCATTTAAGGCTTTAAATCAAACTAAATAGTTGACTAACGAGGGAGTTCCAAAAATAGAAGATCAAAGACAGGTCTTTGATCTTACCTTTCCCGCGTCACGTTGGAGACGAAGGTGGCGCTCAAAACGACGATGTTTTAAGCGCGTTTGGGCGTTCCGTTCAGGTGCCGTTGCGTTTGGGCGTTCCATTAGCGGCCTGACTTACGGATGTTAGCCAATTCGGTGCGATGCGCGCATGATTCTCCTCGGCTACACGGCTGGTTCCTAGGAACTAGATGAAAATTCAACGCTCATCTGAATGTTGTAATTCTTGTTGTAGCGGATCATTCGGGTTTTGGTTGCACTGGATTATTGATATATATTTATTAATTCCTGAAGGGTTTATTTGAAATTGATTTTTCTTTTACCCTTTTCGCTTTAATTTTAATCTTTTCAAATACACAAAATATTAAAATAAATATGACAAATATTGTACCAATTTACTTATTATTCTTTTTATATTTTTAGGGTTTAAATAAATAATTCTTTTTAGATGAAATGGATACAAAAATTCATTCAAAATTATTTATTTTTGTCCCTTAATTTTTTTCAAATTATTTTGAGATAATATAGGTATAACATCTAACTCTAATAATTTTTTTCTTAACTTAATCAATATAATAGTTAATCATAATTAATTGTTTTAAATGAGTTTTGGATATATATATATATATATATATATATATATATATATATATTAATTTTGTTTAAGCCCAATCAAAAAATAATAAATTACTCAAATATAACACAAACAAAACAAAGAATAACCAATTTTTTTTTTAAAATATCTTAGATTATTATTATAAAATTTAACCTTATTAATATTTTATATTTTAAATTTCTAAAATATTTAATAGGGTATTTATTCCTTTCCCTTATTACAAAAAAAAAATATAATGATTTAGTTTAAATATTAATATTTATAATAAAATAAATATATTTTTAAATAGAATTAACAATAAAGGATCATTGATATAATTATTATTTTTAATAAATATTATATTAAAAATTATATGTATTATTATATACTGGAAAAACAAATTGAACCTACACATTTTATCTCCCTACCAAATTTGAAAATCATTTTGTTATTGTCATTTTGTTATTGTCATTATTTATGACTATTTTTCTTGTTTTATTTTTATTATTCATTTCGACATCCTATTTAGTCGGATCAGATATTTTGTCTTGAATTTTTATAATTTGAATAATATTTTTAATGGTTGGTAGGTCGTTTGTTACTCAAACTCTTCGATTATATTAATAATTATTTTCTGAGTAACGTAAGTCCATTTATTAGCAGTAAAAAAGTATAAAATTATAGAATATAAAATTATTTTAATTTTTTTTTAATAAAAAATTACTAAAATAATATTTTATATGAAGACTCTCACATGTATTCTCTCATCATTTATACTTCTTTCTCAACATTTCAGGCATTTGCGCAGATGATTCATTATTAATTGGTCAAACCTTTACCACATTATTTAGCAACTCTTGGTTATGAATAATTTGAACTTGCGCTCAAAATATAGATAAAGACTTGACACCGTTTGAATACTGATCTATTTCAATATTCATCCTTATAAATTCAATTGAGTGACCCTCAATAGATTATATATATATATATATATATATATATATATATATATATATATATATATATATATATATATATATATATATATATATATATATATATATATATATATATATATATATATATATTGTAAATTGTTGATTTGATATCTAGATTATTATTTTTTACTTATTTTGTAAATATTATTTTTGTTATTAATTAATTAATTTATATATATATATATATATATATATATATATATATATATATATATAAATAAAAGAAATAAAAATTTTGACAAATGAGTATAGAAATTTCTCTATAAATATGCAAATATATAAGTTGCAATATAAGTAATTAATGAATTCATTCTTTAATGTTACAAAAATCTCATAATCATCTTCATACATATGTCGTCTCATTTGGCCGGACCTTTATGGCCTTGTTCAGTGCTGTTCCTGAGATTTTTTAGGCCTTAGGCGAAAGCACAAAATTGGGGCCCTACGCATAAACTTCACTTGTGTTTCACCGTTGATCTTCAAAAACCTTCCAATATCTACAAAGATGCAACATAAATTGTCAACGAAAGTGACTTTATCTTGCATTTTTAGATTCAAAATCATTGATAATTGTATCGTAATCAATATATTCCAAAAAATCTTTTTCAATACATAAAATAGCAAGTCCATTCAATATATCTTGAGACATCGAAGATCTTAGATAATTTTTCAATAATTTTAACTTAGAAAAACTTCTTTCAATAGAAGCTACCGTAACAGGCAATGTTAGTAAAATTTGATATAAAATAGAGACATTAGGATAGCAATCTATTGACATTACAAAATCAAGAATTTCAGCAACGGGCATATCCAAACTAGGTAAATATTTTTTCGGCGCCATCAAACAAGTAAACTATTTTTAAAGATCTTTACGGCTTAACCACGCAAATACACAATCTCAAAACAAAGCATAAAAATAAATAACAATCAAACCATGATGTTGAATTTTCACTTTTAATGGTTAAACCTTACTAGTTACCTCAAGGCTCAACCCAGCGAAACAAAACCACCGTCGAAATTATTTTGTTGTCAGTTTCGTTGTCGGTTTCGTTGTGAGTTTCGTTGTCGGTTTCGTTGTCGATGTAAGATACAGAGACTGAGAGAGACAGACAGTGAGACAGACAGTAGGGTTTTCAATTTTTTGTTCTGATAGTGTTAGTTTGTTTCTCTATTTGGGCTATAGTGCTATGGGCCAAAAAATCTAACATAATAAAAAAAATTAAAAAATAAGAAACTAAAAATCCTTACTAATACCTAGCATATATAAAAAAAGTGGGCCCCTTTTGCTCCTAGGCCCTAGGCCGTGGCCTAGGCTGCCTACCCCTCCGGGTCGGGGTCGGGGTCGGGGTCGGGCCTAGCCTTGTTTAACAATACTATGAATAATTTTAACTCGAGCTTAAAATATTGATAAAGATATTGATTGTTAGACTAAATCTAATCTATTTCAACGGTTTTAAACTCAATTGAGTGACCTCAATAAATTTTATAAATTTTTTTTTTTAAATTGTTGATGTGATATTTAAATTATTAATTATTATTTTTTATTCTGTAAATACTATTTTTTATTAGGCTTTGTTCTCCTTGGGTTATTTGAAAAACTTAAACAAAATCAATTTTCCAATCAATCATTTCTCAAAAATCACATCACTCATTTCATTAACTAAAATACCCTCTATTTTAAATTATTATTTTTTATTTTATTTATATATATTAATACCCTTTAAGTCATTTTACCAAAAATAATCATCATTTTCTCAAAATTATCACCCATCATTATTATTTTCTCCCTCTAGGTTTTTAAAAAATCAAATCCGAACAAGCCCTTATTTATTAATTAATTTATATTAATATATATATATATATATAAGAACTAAATTTTTTATGAGAAATATAAAAATAACACATAAACAAATATGACAAATGAGTATACTACTTTCTCTATAAATATGAAAATATACAAGTTGAAAATAAGTAATTAATGAATCCTTAATGGAGAATTCGTAAGTTCCAAATTCTCCCTCTTCATCTTTAATGTAACAATAATGTCATAATCATCTTCATATTTAGAAGAGTTTGCTTCCAAATTCTCCCTCTTCATCTGCCATTAATGGAGAATTCGTAAGTTCCCTGAGCTCTGATAAGCTCCTCCCCAACTCCAAAGCCACCTTCATTTCCATAACCTTCCCATTGATCCCTCTCTTCTCCTCCAAATTCCCCTCTATCCATTCTTCCATCAAACTGAAGAACCCTGCATTGCTTCTGTACATCTCGAACACCATTCCCACTTGCCCGCCGTGCTCCACCGCGTTTATCACCGCCGCCATAGCTCCGGCAGCAACTCCGACCACAGTCGCCAAACCGGAGTGGCTCGGCCCCATCAAAGCAGAGCCCACAGCTGCCACGGTCGTTAAAACAGGACCGGCTATTCCTAACATCTTGTTTAACTTCAATGCTTTCTCCCCCAATCTCAAGTAATCTTCCTTATCTCTCCTTCTCAACACACCCACTACCCCTTTCATCCTCTCTTCCAGCCCTTCGTCCCATCCGTTGCCGCCGCCTCTTGCTGCCGCCGGAGACATACTTTCTTGCCGTCTAATTCTCTTCTCCGGCCACCACTTGGCTGGCTCCACTCCCTCCGGAAACTTTTCTAGCATTTTCCCGAGTAAGGGAAGCGGGTAGGCTCTGTCGAGGGCAAGAACTTTATCCATAGCATCTCTATGGTCCTTGGACTCAGGATTCCCGATAGACAGTTTGGTCTGGATTTCACGTCGAAGTTTCTGGAACAGCCTCGCCGCATTCCTCTGTTCCTCCGCCAATTGAGAGGGTTGGATCTTGTTCAAGATGATCAACAATCCGGTCGCGGCCAAGTATAAGAGACTCGAGCAGGAGCTGAGAGCGACCACATGGGACCCACCGGCGGCGGCGATTGCGGAGATGGTTGCGGCGGTTAGGGTCATGGCGTTAACAGAATTTAACAGAAGACTGTTCCAGCTCTCTCGTTGTTCCTTGATGTTCCTGTGCATCTCTATCCTGTCGGCGATGGCTTCCAAGATGGCGTAGAGCTTGGGGATGGTGGTTGGAGACTTAGTGCCCTGTTTGGGGGAAGGTGTAAAGGGGACGTTTGATCTAATAATGTTCTTGTAAATATTATTATTACTACCGCTGCTTCTTTGCTGCAATTCTTCGACCAAGACTCTGGCGCTAAGGTCGGGGAGGGAGAGAGCATTGATGGTTAGCTTTTTTGGAAGATTAATGGTGGATTTGGTGATATGTCTCTTACAAGAAAAAGATGAAGATGTCGAGGAATATGACATATTCAAACTTGAAGCTTGAAGAGCGGCCATGATTTTATGTTAGGTTTAAGGATTTGGAGCTTGTATGTATATTAGAAGAGTTGGTTTGAAAAGAATGAGAGAAAATATTAAGAATGTGTGTCTCATTATATAGATTAAAGATTTGTTCAATAGTGGATTGGTCCATATTTTGCCCACCCATCTTGCCCACCCATTTTGCCTAGACTATTTCTCTTCACATATTATTGACCAAAACAAGTCTTATATGATAGATAGATAATTAGCTCTTAAACATATATTTGGGTATTCCTTAATGATACAAATAGATCAATGACATTGATCATTGACATTGATCAATGATCATGTATAAACTTCATTCGGATTTACTTTTTGTTTCTATAGCTAGATACATATAAAGCAATAATATAGACATTCAGCCATCACTATTAAGATGGTTTTGGGACTAATTTTTTTTTTTATATTTTAAAATTTATTTAGATTTTGATAAAGTTTAGGGTTTTTTTGTCTGACTAACTATTTGATAAATCTAGTCTATATTTTGACTTTCAACGAGTTTCCTTTTTAAAACCTGCAAATAAGAGTTCTGACTATTTTTTAACTGAAAAATAAAATTAGTTTCTTTTATTCAATTGATTCAACAATGGACTGTGGGCTCTTTCCGACTTTCTACACTAGAACTAGTTCGATCTTGTGTTATTTTGAATTTATTTTGTGGGTTTTTACAATTTATCTATATCAAATTATTATTAATATAATTATTAAATCAGTTAATTTATCAATAAAAAATATTAAAATTGTCTTAAATAATTACTTTTTATTAAATTTTAATTGCAAAATAATATTTTTGTAATTTATTTTAAATAAATCTCAAATAACTAATTATTTTTTATCATATGAGATTTTTTTGTAAAAATACCTTATAAAAAATTCAAAATGAAATGAATTCTTGAGAGTTTGATATTGGGTTATTTAAGATTTGTCTGATTTTTTTAGATTTAATTTTGGTTTTATAAGAAATTATGTTATCTGGGTTTTAGTTGTTTGAATTTTTATATTATTCTTTTATGTTTAAAATTTATAAAATAAAATAAATATGTTTTTAGTACTTTGATGGATAAAATAAATGATTGTATAATAAAAAAATTTAATAAATATTTTTGTGTTTTTTTTTTTGATAAAAACTTATTAATTTATGTAATTGTGTGCAACCAAAACATTACTAAAAGAAAATCAATAATGAGACAATTTCCGTGGTGATTCGGTCACACTATTTATTTAATTTGTATAATTAATATTATTAATATTTCACATTTATTTGAGAAGAAATCTAAAATAATGCACTGCCTTTTTACATATTATTAAGTAATTCTTAATGATATTAAACTTGCTAATGTATTAATTTGACCATATCAATCAAACCAAACTTAACCAACTAATAAACTATCATTATATTTAAAGACAAGTACTAGAAACAAAGTACTACTAATTTGACATAATTGCATCCAAATTAATTAATGAGCTGAGCATTCGAACTTGCGGCCCGCGACCTGAGCATGCAATTGCGATGATTCATGCATGGAAGTTCCACAAACGAGGATGTTGTCGTGACTTTGGTTACGATGGCGGGGTCTAAGTTTATGGATGTATTCATTTTTGCATCTTTCCATTTCCTTTCGTTTCTCTCACGTTGGTCGAGTTAGTTCCTCCTCTGAATGCACCGGTCATAACGGGGAAAGTTGCTCTCAGAACGTACTCTTTTCGATCTACGCAGATGGTTGAATCTACTGCGAGTAGCACTAGGCCTATAAAAAGAATATTTGCTTAGGCTCTGGGAGTAGGAGCTTTCTGTTGAGAATTTTGAAACGAAGCATACTTTTATATTGTAATCAATCAAAGTGAGATGGGTAAATGCACATGTTATCCAAATCAAAAATAGGAGATCAAACACAATAAAATAACACAAGATTTACGTAAAAACCTCTAAACTTTGAAGGTAAAAAACTACGGGGCCAACTAGCAAATTTGATAGGATTGGTCTAATCAATAGAGACGGGGGTCTAATTATTGATGACAACTTCTGGAAAACAGTTTGATAGAAATCATGTCAGGGATTAATATCACTTTCTATTCTTCATAAACCCTTGCAAACTCTTGAAACGATTCAAGTGCGGAACTGTTTGCTCAGGTTTGAAGCTTTGAACCAATGTGATAAGGAAAGAAAAAATATAAAGAACACAACAAGTTGTTTATGGATGTTCGGAGCAAACTCTCCTACGTCACCCCTTCTTCCAACAACCGGAAGGATTTCACTATACTTCTTTGAATCAAATACAATTACTTGTTAGCTAACACTCTATTGAACAGAAAAAGCTCTGTTCAACTTACAATATGATTAAGAATATTTCTCAGCTAGACAGTTTTTGATTCTCTCTCTTAAACTTGAAGATGATGTACAAAACAGTAAGTGCAAGAGTGTAGGCAAGTCAGATTGATAGCAGGTAAGGCTGGTAAGATCGATACCTCGACCGTTGTCTTTGAGGATCTATATATAGAGTCAGGACACCAACGGTCGAATCTTCTATATGGACACATGGCAAGCGCCCATTGGAAAGCCTTCATAATACAAGAGTACAGCAGGCTTTGTGCACATGGATGGTGGCCGTACCAAACTGGTAGTGCGCTGGATAATCTTCTGGAACTTTCCTTTACTGAACAAGTAGGAGGAGGAATATTCACGTACGTGGCGTTCATTCATTGGATACAAATAGCCGGCGTACTAGACTACACGGATGAGTGGAGCAGGAGTAGCGTACATCTAATTGATCGTGGGTAGGCGTATGCTAACTTCAAATAGCTTCTGAAGCGAGGCATTAAACGTGCTCCATAGACTACCAAGTCTAAGGGAGTTAGACATCAACGTCTAATAACGAGATCCATTAGACTACCAAGTCTAATGGAGTTAAACTACACGTCTAACTATGTTTGTTAGACTGCACGTTTAACTACGTACCTGTTAAACTGCACGTCTAACTACATCTGTTAGACTGTACGTCTAACTATGTATCTGTTAGACTGCACGTCTAACTACGTATCTGTTAGACTGCACGTCTAACTATGTATCTGTTAGACTGCACGTCTAACTACGTCTGTTGGACTACACGTCTAACTACGTCTCTTTTAGATTGCACGTCTAACTACGTATCTGTTCGACTACACGTCTAACTACGTATTTGTTAGACTGCACGTCTAACTACGTATCTGTTAGACTGCACGTCTAACTATGTTTGTTAGATTACACGTCTAACTACGTATGTTAAACTGCATGTTTAACTACGTATCTGTTAGACTGCACGTCTAACTACGTATCTGTTAGACTGCACGTCTAACTACGTATCTCTTAGACTGCACGTCTAACTACGTATCTGTTAGATTGTACGTCTAACTACGTTTGTTAGACTGCACGTCTAACTCGCAACACATCTAATTAGACTGTTTTAGTCCATGTCTAATTTAGCATAGTTTTAATACACCTGCACAAAAACAATTAGACGACTTAGCTTCATTCTTAATTTAAGTTTTACTAATACATCATCAAAATAACGTTAGTCAAACTTATTTGACCTAACAAAATTTCACTATAAATAAGAAACAGATATAAATGTTCTTCTCAAGTTTAAACATAAAGTTCAAATATACAAACAGAGAAAACCAATTTCATTCAGACCCAAGAAAGTCTAAATATAAGACAACACGAAATTAGAACCTGATGGTGATAAAGTTAAGGAGATCGCTACTGCCTCATTCTCTTCTTCTTCACCCGTTTCTTCTTCTTCTTTGTTTCTTCTCTTAGAAGAATGTTCTCTTAGCAGAATGTTTTCCCTCTCTAACAATGATAAAATAAATAACATTATTAAGGTTTGTTTGTTTAATTAAGTGCTTAATTGGGATGGACACACAAGGCCCAATAATTTCCCACTTCAGCACACAGAGAGAGGCACACCGATCTTCAAGTCATCACTTGGTATTCATGCCGACAAGCCGATAATAGAGCTCAAGTTTGTCTTTTGGAACAATCTTCGTAAACATGTCTGACGGGTTCTTATCCATGTGAATTTTCTTCAGCTTCATCTGCTGGTTTTTATTATATCTCTTAACCAATTAAATTTCACATCAATATGTTTAGTTCTAGAATGATATGTAGCATTCTTGCTCAAATCTATGACACACTAGATATCACAGAAATTAAGTGCATCTTCTTGTTGCATACCAAGCTCTAGGATAAATTTAATCACCCACAATAATTTCTTACCAACTTCAGTTGCTGCAATGTATTCTACTTCTATTGTTGACAAAGCCATACATTTTTGTAACTTGGATTTACATGACACGACTCCCCCTGCAAAAGTAAATACATAACCCGAAGTAGATTTTCTGTGATCAGATCTCTAGCCATATCAGCATCTGTGTAACCTTTTAACATAGTTTCACCATTTCTAAAACACAAATTGGAAGTGCCTCTTAGATATCTAAGAATCCACTTCACTTTTTCCCAATGTTATTTTCCTAAATTAAAGAGGAAAAGACATACCACACCGACTACATGCGCTATATCTACCCTATTGCAAACCATTGCATACATTAAACTCCCTACAACTAAAGAGTATGGCACACTTGACATTTCATCATTTTCTTTCTCTATTGATTGACACATCTTCTTGTTCAATTTTAAATTTCTATGAAGTGGACAACTTACTTCTTTTGATCCTTGAATGTTGAATCTCTCAAGCACCCTTCCAATGTACTTCTCTTGTGACAATTAAAGTCTATTGACCTTTCTGTCACAAGTAATATGCATGCCCAATATCTGACATGCTTGACCCATGTCCTTCAAGTCAAATTTCTTGGACATCTCCTTTTTCAACATAGCTATTATATGAGCATCATGTCCTACAATCAACATAAACATAAAGTAAAAGAATTAGAAACTTTCCATTAGAAATTTTTTTGAAGTAAACACACGGATCTACCTTGGTTCATTGGTACACATGACTCATCATAAAAGAGTCAAATTTTGTGTACAACTGTCTTGGAGCTTGTTTCAAACCGTATAGACTCTTCTTCAATTTGCAAACTATGTTCTCTTTTTCTTTCACTTCAAATCCCTCTGATTGCACCATGTAGATCTTTTCTTCTAAGTTACCATGAAGAAATGCAGTTTTTACATCAAGTTACTCAAGCTCCAGATCTAAATTCGCTACTAAACCTAACACTGAACGAATGGAAGTCATTTTTATCACTTGTGAGAAAATCTCCTCAAATTCGATGCCCTATTTCTATCCAAAACACTTTACAACCAGTCGGGCTTTGTACTTTTTCATCTCTCTTTAGCTTGAATACCCATTTCTTTCTCAATGCCTTTCGGCCCTTATGAAGCTCCATCAGCTCATATGTGCCCATTTCTTGCAATGAATTTATCTCATCTTTCAATATATTTTGCCACTTAGTTTTGTCTTTATGAATTTGTGCCTCTTGAAAACATTTTGGCTCTCCTTTTTCTGTTATTAGAATATACTCTGAAGAATGGTATCTTTTAGAAGGTTGGTGCTCTCTTTTAGACCTTCTTACTGGAAGCTCTTCTGGATCTTCTAGATGATGTTGCTCTCCCTTCTTAGGAGCATCATAAACAATCTCATTATCATTACTATTATTCATGTCAGAGGTTTTTTTAGTGGTTTCTTCATTATGTTCATCTTTATTTGCTACTGTTGACTATACATGTGTAAGAGATGGTATAAGTTCTATGGACTCATCCACTCTCTCTAACTTCTCGTTGATTTCCATATTTATCTCATTCTCACCCTCGAAGAACACAACATCTCTGCACCTGAAAATTCTCTTCTTTTCTGGGTCTCATAATTTGTACCCAAATTCTTCATTTCCATATCCAAGGAAAATACAGGAAATTGCTTTATCATCTAACTTGGATCTTTTTTCCTTTGGAATGTGCACATATGATTTACATCCAAACACCTTTCGATGCGAGTATGAAATATTCTTCTTAGACCATACTCTTTCTGGTATTTCAAACTTCAAAAGAACATAGGGTGACCTATTTATGAGATAGTAAGATGTGCAAACTATTGCTCCCCAAAATTGTTTTGGCAACTTTGTCATCTTCAGCATGCATCTCACCTTTTCTATATTGTGTGATTCAATCTCTCAGCCACACCATTTTGTTGTGGAGTTCCAGGCACTGTCTTCTCATGTCGAATTCCATACTTTACACAATATGATTTAAACTCCTTGGAGATATACTCTCCCCCGTTATCAGATTGAAGACATTTTAACTTATTGTTTATCTATCTTTCTACCATGACATGAAACTCTTGAAAGTAATTAAATACATGGTCTTTCTTCTCATAAAATAAACTCACACCTGTTTAGATGCATCATCAATAAATGTTAAAAAAATATTGATTGTCACCCAATGAATCCTCCTCAAAAGGACCACGCATATTAGAATTAACCAAGTCCAACTCTATGGTTGTGGTGTTTCTGTTCTCATCATCTTTTTCTGATTTTTACCATCATTCTGTAGTCTTTTCCAAGTTCTATAATTTTTCTTCATGTTTTACCACATTAATAAAATTGTCTTCCCTTTAATTTTGATCTGCCTTTGGACTTGCAATGATCTCTTGATTGTTGTCGGTATTCAGCTCTTTCCCTGTTCTCTATGACAAGGGCTTGTGCATTATTTGTATTAATTAACTTCTTTCTTGTCTCCTCATTGAAAAAGTTGCTAAAAATTATACTCACAGTAAGAATATCATTCGGAGCTGCATTACTCATAGTATAATGACAATTGATTAATCAAGCTCTAGACCTTATGTAAATGCTCAGCAACACCTGTACCTTCTCTAAATTTCAGATTTACTAACTTTCAAATTATAAACGTTTTGTTACCTGTTGTTTTCTGCTCATTAAATAAATTCATCTTCTTCCACAATTCATGGACACTCTTCCCACTTTCTACATGGTGGTATACACTATCATCAAGCCACTGTCTAATTGTGCTGATTGCTTTCCGATTCAATTTTTTCCAATCAACGTCAAACATATCTTTTGGTTTCGCATTATCTCTTTCAATCGGGTCATACAAGTATTTACACTAAAGGATATCCTCCATTTTGGATTTCTAAATTTGCCAGTTATTATTTGTCAACCTAATCATTGTGCTATTGCCTTCCATCTCAACCTACAAAAGCACTATTCAAAAGATAAACCTAACAGCTCTTAAACCACTTGTTGGGAATTTTTAAATGAATAATACTTTTATATTGTAATTAATCAAAGTGAAATGTGTAAATACACATGTTATCCAAATCTAAAATAGGAGATCAAATACAATAAAACAACACCAAATTTACGTGGAAAACTCTCTCAACTTGGAGGGTAAAATACCACGGGGTCAATCGACAAATTTCAATATAAACAAGAAACATATACAAATGTTCTTCTCAACTTTAAACATAAAGTTTAGGTATTCAAACAGAGAAAACCAATTTCATTCATACCGAAACAAGTATAGTTATAAGACAACAAGAAATTGGAACTTGAAGGTAATAAATATAAGGAGATTGCTACTTTCTCATTCTTTTCTTCTTCCTCTATTTCTTCTTCTCTGTTTCTTCTCTTAGCAGAATGTTCTCTTAGTAGAATGTTCTCTCTCTAAAAATGATAAAATAAATAATATTTTTAGGGTTTTCTTGTTTAATTAAGTACTTAATTAGGCTGGACCCATAAGGCCCAACACTTTTGTGCATCCGAACGCCTGCGACCGCCATTTACATGTATGATCGCGACCTGTAAAGTCACCTCCCTAGTTACCCATTTATTTCAGTCCACTTACTGTCACGGTCCTCACCCAATTATTCACGGTGAGTGTGTTATTCTACCCCATTTTTCAGGGTTCATGGTAAATTGTTTCTCCCTAATTTAGCCTAGAGTTTGTTTGATTAGCTTCAATTAATCATTTATTTCATTATAGCATTATAATTATTTTAAGTTCTAACTAATTTGTTTAAAATCTTTAAAAAAAAAATTCAAAATAATATTTCTGACCAAATAATTTTGTGTAGGGCCTCTCTGATTCACTTCTCTATTGTTTACCTTACATTTATATTTATTACTAATAAAAAAAATCCAAAATCCAAAATTAATTTTATTATATTCCAAAAAAAATGTGCAAAATCCAAAATTAATTTTATTATATTCCAAAAAAAAATGTGAATAAGTGGAGAACTAATTAATATCTATCCAAAATTCAAAATCCAAAATTAATTTTATTATATTAAAAAAAAATGTGAATAAGTGGAGAACTAATTAATAGCTATGCAATTGTTTTAGGTTTGACCATTTACTCGTCCTCCCACTTACAAGTATTTTTAGAGTTTTTATCAATAACTATGAAAAACCTCTTGTTATATACACAAATAAAATGTAAACAAAATAAATTTAATAAAAAATTTATAATAATATATATTTTAATATTTAAAATTTTTAATAATTCACGAATAATATATTAAAATAAAAAATAAAAACTCTAATTCCATTTAATTCGGTAACACAACACATCTTCTCACATATCTCATCACATATTTTTTTCCCCACTGAACCTATCATCTCGTGACCTTACACTTTCACTTTGGTTAATCAAATATTTGATTCATATTTTTTAACATTTAGCATCTTGACCTCACAATTTGGTCAATCAAATAATTGATTCATATTTTTTAACCACTTTCAATTGTTACCGGCCTATTATTCCTCGACATATACATATAGAATTTTTAATTTTAATTTTAACATTTTTAATTTTATGGGCGGGTACACCCACAATCCGACCCTAGTATCCATTTACTCTTACATATATATTCAAATTAACCACTGCTCTCGACCCGACAATTTAGACACTTTGAAATTAAGCATCATTATATATATATATATATATATATATATATATATATATATATATATATATATATATATATATATATATATATATATATATATAAAGTTGAATTCATATTGTTAAGAATGTCTCTCATTCATCAGATTTGGTGTTAGATTTAAAATATAAAGTATTATTATTAGTCTAGTTGGTTAAATAGTTGTACTTGTTTTGTTAGGTTACAAGTTCGAAACATACATATAATATTTTTAATTTTAATTTTAATTGTTTTAAGATTATGGGTGGGTCAACCCATAATTCGACTCAAGTATCCATTTATTTTCACCCAAATTAATCATAGTTCTCGATCCAGCAATTCAGACACTTTGAAATTAAGCATCATTATATATATATATATATATATATATATATATATATATATATATATATATATATATATATATATATATATGAGTTAGTTAAAAAGTTGAACTTATATTGTTAAGAATAATCTAGATTTATTAAATTTGGTGTTGAATTTAAAATATAAAGTCTTATTAGTCTAGTGTGTTAAAAAGTTGTACTTGTTTTTGTTATGTTCCAAGTTCGAAACATACATATATTATTTTTAATTTTAATTTTAACCGTTTTAAGTTTATGGGCGGGTCAACCCACAATCCGTCTCAAGTATCTATTTACTCTCACATATATATCAAAATTAACCATAACTCTTGACCCGACAATCCAAACACTTTGAAATTAAGTATTATTATTATTATATATATATATATATCATTTTTTATATCGCATCATGACGTACCTATACACATGCGTAGAAACAAATAAACTATCCTTAAATTTAGGATCTCGAAAGTTCTTTATAAAAATATAAAATTTGTATTTTATTAAAATGGACAAATATTTGTAGTAGAAACCACCATTCGTGTGGGAAAATGATACATATTATCGACACTCTTTCTCATTTGTAACTAAGACCCGAACCATAAAACATAATTTTAAAACTAGTGTTCACACACGTTGCATCTTTTTTATAATTTTTAATGAAATAACTTAGGTGTTGACTCTTACAAGATAAAACTAGTGTAGACCGATATTTTTGTTGAATCTAAGCCTACCGTTTTGGTTTCACGTCCCACATGAAATTCGAAAGAAATGTGAGTTATGAGGCTTACGGCGATTATAGTATAACCACTAGGCGAGTCGACATATTCTTAACTACAAATTTACTCAAACTTTTTCAAAGGGGTATTCTATAGACACTGAATTTACACACCCCAATTTATAATTTTAAGTAATCCCGAGTTAACAAATTATTTTGAAAATATTTGTATATGGGTTCATTGCACCTGATTAAAATAAATAATTAGTTTGGAACCTACGCTTTATCAATTATTTCCAAACTAATTAAATTCTAGAAATTTTTAAATAAACCTATAAGATAACAAATAATTAAATAGATAGATAATAGAAGTAAAGCCTGAAATTAATTATTTATTTAACTTTTTTTTTTCTATTCTGTAGGTTTGAAAAAAAAAACTGGGATTAGAAAAAGTCGTTGGTGGCCGTCGTGCATGGCAGCTGATGTAGGCCGACAATAGCCAATGACGAGTGAGTCAACCAGCAACAAAAGATTCAACTAGTCGCAAGAAAGTCAACATGTACATTTGAGTCAACGAGAGCATACAATGTACGATTGTGGCACACACGACATCGCCAAAAGCGGAACCAGGATGAAAAATTACCTGGGGCTGACTCCAACTTGCACCTCAGATTTAACTTTCTATGCTCCGTTTTTTTTCCTGTAATTAATACAATTGTAACGATCTGCCTTTAGTATAGGAATTAATATCACATTTAATTCTACAGTTATGCAAAATTAAGTTAGTATTTACGTTTCTTGTTTTCAGCATTTTTTATAGGCGTAGTTTATTTCTTTTAGTAGTAATCTGTTTCATCTTTATCTTTGACAATTAGAAATCTCTCTTCATCTGTTTATTTCCACACTTCATTGTTCATCATTTTCTTGCATTCTGCACAACAATTGGTATCAGAGCGGGTTAGATCCGATCAGATTATCATTTTTGTTTTCTGGCGAGAGAATGTCTTCAATGAATCTGAAAATCGAAAAATTCACAGGGCGAAACAGTTTTGGTCTATGGCAGATCAAAATGCGAGCCTTGCTTAAACAACAAGGCGTCTGGGCACCATTGTCGAAGGAAAAGGCGAAGATAGTTGCAGGTCCTGCAAAGGAGTCTTCCTCTGGTAAATCACTGCTGAGCTTGAGGTCTTGGAAGAGAAGGCGCACTCAACAATTTTACTCTGTCTGGCTGATGAAGTGATTACTGAGGTATCAGATGAAGATACCGCAATCGGTCTGTGGTCGAAGTTAGAGGCTTTGTACATGACAAAGTCACTAACTAACAAGTTGTTATTGAAGCAACGTCTGTTCAGTCTTCGTATGCTTGAAGGTAAGTCTCTTCGTGAACATCTTGATAAGTTAAACACTATATTACTTGAATTGAGAAATATAGATGTTAAGATCGAAGATGAAGATGCTGCATTAATTCTGTTGGTATCTTTACCCAACTCGTTTGAAAATTTTGTTCAATCGTTCGTTGTGGGTAAAGACTCTGTAACTCTAGAGGAAGTTCGGTCAGCACTTCATACTAGAGAACTGCGTCATAAGGCGAGCGGTGAAATTGTAGACAATCAAGCATCTGGGTTGATTGTCAGCACAGTCAACTACAAAGGGTCTGGAAAGAAGAAGGATCAGAAATACAAAGCTAAGGGCCCTAATGCTAAAGACATCTGCAATTATTGTAAAGAACCTGGTCACTGGAAGAATAATTGTCCTAAGAAAAGGGGCAAATATTCTACGGCTGCGATAGCACATAAAGACAGAGACACCGACTCGGAGGAGGACATTGCCCTTGTAGCTAACGCTTCTCTACACCCTATTGATACGTGGGTGTTGGATTCAGGGTGTTCATATCATATGAGTCCGAACAAAGAATGGTTCGATACCTATGAAGATTATGATGGTGGAAACGTTGTCATGGGAAATGATGCCATATGTAAAACGGTGGGTATTGGGACTATCAAAATTCTGACTGATGATGGTAAGATACGGACCCTAACTGGCGTTCGGCATGTTCCTCAACTGAAGAAGAACTTAATATCTTTAGGCATTTTAGATGCTAAAGGTTTCAAGTTTAGCGGTGAAGAAGGAACATTGTGCATCAGTAAAGGTTCAAAAATAATACTAAAAGGTATTAAACAGAATACCTTGTATATACTACAAGGTAAGACGCTGACAGGTTCCGTTGCGGTCGCATCCAAATCTGTGAATCGGCACCCTGATGTAACCAAGTTGTGGCATATGCGACTTGGACATATGGGGGAGAGGGGGATGCAAATTCTGTCCAAACGAGATCTTCTATCTGGCCACAAGGTTACCAACCTTGAGTTGTGTGAACACTGCATATTCGGGAAAAAACATCGCCGCAAGTTCAGTAAGGGAGTTCACAAAACTAAGGGCACACTGGATTATATCCACTCTGATTGCTGGGGTCCTGCTCAAGTTGAAGGTATAGGAGGTTATAGCTATTTTGTAACATTCATAGATGATTACTCAAGGATGACCTGGTTGTATCTTCTGAGACATAAGAGCGAGGTATTTAAGACCTTCAAACATTGGAAGACACTGGTGGAGAATCAAACTGGAAAGAAGGTTAAGAGGCTGCGAACAGATAATGGGCTTGATATCTGTTCATCTGAGTTTAATGAGTTCTGCAGGGATATGGGGATTGCAAGACATCACACTGTCCGAGGTACACCACAGCAGAATGGTGTAGCAGAAAGGGTGAATCAAACATTGTTAGAGAGAGTTAGAAGCATGCTCTCTAATGCGGGATTGACTAGAAAGTACTGGAGCGAGGCTGTCTTAACAGCTTGCTATCTGATAAATCGTGCACCACACACTGGGATTGATTGCAGAATCCCTTACGAGGTATGGTCTGGTAATGTCGTTGATTATTCTCATTTGAAAGTCTTTGGGTGCACATCTTACTATCATGTTAATGAAGGAAAGTTGGAACCAAGGGAAAAACAAGGTATTTTCATGGGCTATGGAGATGGAGTCAAGGGATATAGAATCTGGTCATCTTCTGAAGGTAGAGTAATCCTCAGTAGGGATGTCACCTTTAATGAGAAGTTTATACTTAACTCCTCTATCAAGCCATCACTTTCTGGAGAAAATAATAATACCGAGAAACAGGTGGAGCTTGAGGTGGCTCCAGTTCAAGGGACAACTAACATGACACACGATACTGATAAGCCATCTGAGGAAGTTTATCAATTTGGAGCACCTGAAAGTCAATTTGACATTGCAACACGACCTAGAAGGCAAATTAAAGCTCCTGACAGGTTAATTCATTCAATCGAGGGAAGAAAGATCTCAACTGGTCCTGGAAGTAGGACAATCAGTCCCTCTATAAATGATACTGAAGAAATGGTAAGTTATGCACTTCAGGTAGCTGAAGATGTCATACATAACGAGCCATCTTCTTACAATGAAGCTGTTAATGGTGCTGATTCTGCGCAATGGATTGCTGCCATGTGTGAGGAGATGGAATCACTTCACAAGAATAATACATGGGAGCTGGTTACTTTACCTAAGGGAAGAAGAGTCATTGGGTGTAAATGGATTTTCAAAAGGAAAGATGGAACCTCTAGTGCTGAAGGGACCAGATATAAAGCACGATTAGTTGCAAAGGGATTCAGTCAAAAGGAAGGCGTAGACTACAATGAGATATTCTCACCTGTAGTCCGACACACTTCTATCAGGGTACTACTAGCTATAGTAGCACATCAGGATCTGGAACTCGAGCAATTAGACGTGAAGACGGCTTTCTTGCATGGTGAGATTGAAGAGGATATACTGGTGAGTCAGCCTGAAGGATTTCTTGTTCCTGGTAAGGAAACACATGTTTGTAGTCTAAAGAAGTCTTTGTATGGACTTAAACAGTCTCCTCGACAGTGGTATAAGCGGTTTGACAATTTCATGATTGAACATGGTTACAATAGGAGTGCATATGATTGTTGTGTCTATCACAACAAAGTCAGTGATGGCTCTTTGATTTATTTACTCCTGTATGTAGACGACATGTTAATCGCAGCCAAGAAGATGTCGGAGATTCAAAAGCTGAAAGACCTTCTTAGTTCTGAGTTTGATATGAAAGATCTAGGTGGAGCACGAAAAATTCTGGGCATGGAAATAGTAAGAGATCGAGTTCAAAAGAAACTATTTCTTTCACAGAAGAGTTATATTTTGAGAATGTTGTCTCGTTTTGGGATGAGTACAGCAAAGGCTCTCAATACTCCTGCAGCTGTTACTGATCATTTGTCTGCATTCGCACCCCAGTCTGAAGCTGAGAAGTTATACATGTCTAATGTACCGTATGCTAGTGCGGTAGGTAGTTTAATGTATGCCATGGTATGCACTAGACCTGATATTGCCTATTCAGTTAGTGTTGTTAGCAGGTTTATGTCTCGACCTGGTAAGGAACACTGACAAGCGGTAAAGCGAATATTTCGCTATCTGAGAGGCACATCCGATGTTGGTCTCATTTATGGGAGTAATAACCAGTGTCTCGTAACTGGTTATTCTGACTCAGATTATGCTGCAGATATCGATGGTAGAAGATCAATGACTGGTTATGTTTACACCCTTGGTGACTCTGTTGTTAGTTGGAAGGCAACATTACAGTCGACGGTGACGTTGTCCACTACCGAGGCTGAGTATATGGCGCTAACTGAAGCAACCAAGGAAGGTATATGGTTGAAAGGATTAATCAGTGACCTTGGTATCCATCATGATCAGGCAATTGTTTTTTGTGATAGCTTAAGTGCTATTTGTTTGGCCAAAGATCAAGTGCATCATGATAGAACCAAACATATTGATGTTCGTTATCATTTTCTTCGTACTGAGAGGAGAATCAAAGTGAAGAAGATCAGCACACATCATAATCCTGCTGACATGTTCACGAAGCCGGTCCCACTTAGCAAATTCACTCATTGTTTGGATCTGCTAAATGTTGACAGTTGGAAGTAGTTTGATCAGGCTCTTCTTGTTGAGTGATACTAAGGCAAGGTGGAGATTTGTAACGATCTGCCTTTAGTATAGGAATTAATATCACATTTAATTCTACAGTTATGCAAAATTAAGTTAGTATTTACGTTTCTTGTTTTTAGCATTTTTTATAGGCGTAGTTTATTTCTTTTAGTAGTAATCTGTTTCATCTTTATCTTTGACAATTAGAAATCTCTCTTCATCTGTTTATTTCCACACTTCATTGTTCATCATTTTCTTGCATTCCGCACAACAACAATAAATTAATAAATTCAAACATATAAAATTAATAGTTTTCTTTTAGTTTCCATAGTTGATAGTTTCATTATAACCCTAACAAAATTTAAATAAAACACATAATATAATTTAATCCACTTCCTCCGGTAACGATCATCGATCATATGTGCTCGGAAGATTTGCTGGATGTGTTAAACGTTTAAGAGAAAAGAAAATAATTGTTTCAATATAGTAAAGGCATTTATACTAGAGTTACATTAGCACTATAAGGAAACTATAATATATTATAAAATATTTAGAAAAGAAAGAAAGTTGTTTATTCATTTTGCCATATATTTTTTTTAATTTAATTGGGACTGGAACCCACCATAATCTAAGGATTATTTTAATTTAGGTGGGCCTGGTGTCCATCCTTGTCCATGCGTGGCTCGGCCTCTGTACATCGCCAACCCGAGGCTCGCTCATCGTGAGAACACGAGGGTCCCAAAACATCGTCATTTTGGACCTCCTTCAATGTTCAGGTGCTAGACACTAAACGTCGTCAATTTGGTGTAGGATGGTTCCCTAACTCTTCTTCGCACAACAAACGAACCCATGCCATCATTTTAAAATCTTCAATTTTTCATCTAATATATCAAAATTAAATTCCAAAAGAAGTCAAATGACCATTGAACGATAATGATCAATCTTGTAAAGTTTCAAATATATTCTTTTCACTAGAAAAGTCGAATTTTCCCCTTAAACCCAATGAAAAATGGGATAAACCTAAATTCACCTAACGGCCCAACCTCGTGACTTAGGCTTCTATAAAGAGAATCCTAGGATGATTATCTAGGTTAAGAATTAAGAGTTAGAGTGAGAGAGACCGCGTTCAATTTTCACCATTGTTTAGTGAGCTTAAGCTTCATTTTTGGGGTTTGAAGATTATGTTAAACTTTGGGCTGTGAATAAGAATGGTAATGAATACCCAAAAGCATGAGACTTGTGGTTATTCTCTAAATGGGGTTTGGGTATTTCAAATTGAGTATTTTAAATCAAGTTCAGACTAAGAATGAAATATTCTGGTTCGAATTCAGGATGGGTAGTGGTTGATAACCGGCTCCAAAATCTATACACAATTTATACATAAAAAAATATCTCATATATATATATATATATATTAAAATTATCCTACACAATATCTAACAATTCCTTACTCTTTTATGTTTATTCTCTCTAATTTGTTATTTTTACAACCACCTCATTTCCTTTCAATTTCTCTCTCCCAAATTCTCTACCCAAATCATTTCTCAAATAAATTAATGAAATAAATAACACAAAGGCAAACAGACCCTAGCTAGGAATCATTGAGTAGGTTAAAGAGCAAGCTTGGGATAAGGGTTGGATCGCGGGTTAAGGTTTACGGTTCCAGTCTTGGATGCAGGCACGAATATAGGACTATAGGAGCGATACATGGACGCAAATCCAGGAGCGGGAATGAGTCAGATAGCAGGGCATGTTCCCGTCTTCTTCCTTAAGTAGTCAAAGTTTTGACAAGAATTAGGATTTCTCATCTTCCCTACAACTCCCTACAATATAGAGATTTAACCTAACTTAGTCGTAGACAATCATTCCAACAAAATGAGTTTCTTCACGCTCGTGGGCAAACCCAAAAGTTTGACCGGGAAAATGATAAAGAGGTATACAATACAACGCCATAATTAGTATTCTTTTTGTAACCAAACTCATTTATTGCATACACCAACCAAAATATATTTAATATGTTAAATTAAGCCATAAAAAAAATCAGACCGAAAATTTCAAAACAAAATATAACACATGTTCAATCAATGGGGATTGACTTGGGATTAATCCCAAATCAATCCTAATATATAATGACTTTTCTATTTTACAGTGAATCAACGAAAGTAGATGCTATGAACGACTTTTAAATTATATTAGAACATCAACCAACACCTAAATTTCAATCACAAAGAAAAACCAAGCTTTATTCAATAAAACAAAAACTTCAAACTTTTGAGAACTAAAGTCGATTTATAAACAAATCGACACTTTCAATAAATAAGAATGTATTATATTCTACCATCTACATATCACAATTCTAGACAACTAGCAATCACTACGAGCCTCACACACTCAAAAATAATAATGGTGAACCTTCGATGAAGGATTTTATAGAGATTCTGTTGTGTTTTGGGCTCATATTTTATTAGAGTTTATATATTGTAATGAGTTTTAAGTCTTTATTGGACTTAGGAGTATTTATTTAGTCTTTTTAATTTTTTATGTACTCCTATAAATAAAAACAATGTTCGCTCAACCTTGTTATATCTCGTGTTTTTTATTATTCTTTACCACTCTATCTTTATATCTTCTTATATCTTATGTTTAGATTAGATTTTTTCTCAATAAGTGGTATCAGAGCATGTTTTGAGAATATTTATCCTAATCTATTTATAAAGATATATATGATAGAAACTCTAATCGTCATTGAAGAAGTTGTTGGATATTTGTGCTTTTGTTGAAGATTGTTGGTTGTTTGAGAAAACGACATTGGTTGCAGAAGAATTAGCCGTTGTGAAGATTTGAGTCGAAATTTTCAGTTGCTATAATAAGACCACTTCCTCCACTTTTTATAGCAGAATGAGGACACCTCAATAGACTTTTTCCAATAAGACAACCCTGCACCTATTTAATACAAAAGGACTCACAACCTTCTGAACTTCTGGGCTTCTATCTTCTAGACTTCTTAAACGGAATGTAATTTTTTTCATAGTTGGGAGCCCAATCAAATAACCCAACACTGAGAACTCCTTTCACATGCGACCGAGTTTTTCTTAGTCGCGACCAATTTTTTTGGCCTTTATTTTTTGTTTCCATTTTTGTTGGTGATGTGTAGGGTTATGGTTTATTTCATGTTTTCTTGGTTTTGTTTATTTTGTTTTATTTTTTAAAAGTATGTGATTATTTTATCCTAAGTAGTTATTAAAACTAAAATATAAAAGCATAAAAACTCAAACAAAACAAAGTATAGAACCTTAAAATATTAAAATTTCTCTAAAAGTTTGCCTACACTATGATCAAACATCATTTTATTATAACACTTTCTTAGAACATTTTGATTTTTTTTACACTCTCTATAGGGACTTTACGAAAAATGTTAAGATGTAATATTTGCCTAACCTCATTTCTTTTGTAGGGTTTATTTGATACTTGTATATTTTACTTTTTTACTTTTATACTTGTTTATATTTTGTACACAAAAACAAAAGTTTCACACAAGTGTAGATAAATCCCCTTAACTTTAGATTCAATAAAAAATGGAAGCACTAAAAAATAAACCTTAAAATTATATTTTAAAAGACAAAAATTGATTTAGTAGAAATCTACAGGGCGTTGTAGGATATAGTTGCCTTTGACCCTTTCCCACACGTAATCAAGCGTCGAACTCATAAGAATCTCTAATGGTGAGGTTTTAATCGGAAAAATCTAAAAAGACCAATGACAACTTCAATTAAAATATCAATCTCTCTTAGATGCAACGAGAATGTAAAGTATGGAGTTGCATATAAAGTCTTATTTTTAACGCTTAATTTTTAATATAACGTAAAAATTAATTCACCTCACAAAATTAAAACAAGAAGCATGTATATATACAAATCTTGTAAACTTTCATAACCAAACTTGACATTAATTTTTATCGCGCACAAATCTGTTTTTGTTTATTCACGAAACACAAAACTTCATCAAAACCATTCATTCTAATTAATAATAACTAGGGAAGAGACTCACATGTGAATAAGATAAGCTTGAGGCAAATCATGCTAGGGTTGGTGAATAACTAATAAGCATGAGGCAAATCATGCTTCTAGGTTGGTGAATAAATGATAAGCATGAGGCAAAATCATGTTTCTTGGTGGCATAGAAAATATTATTTTCTCTGAAATATAAAGATTATGATCCATATGGGTTTTAACTTTTTCTATTACATAATCACACATACTTTATATTTATCAAAACTCTTTACAAAAACTGAAACAAATAAGAAAAAACTCCGTCAAATAAAAACAAATTAAAGTTAAAACATTGTTATGGACTTGAGGAGCAGAACATGAGATAAAATATATTTTAATTTTCATGCTTACAACAACTATAATTGGGATATGATAACATAGAAAAATAATGTCTTAAATTCAATACTATATGGAAACCAACTTTAAAACTTTATAATTTCGTAAGAATGATTCCCAATGTTATTAATCACCATAACCACCTTTATCATCATGATTATCCCGATTTCTCCTTCTCCTTGAAACTCTAGATAAATGCTTCAAGAATGTATGTATGCTTCAAATTAGTTAAGTATAAACCACACATTATATTTCTTATAGAAGACAACTTAAATTTTTAGAAGAAATAAAACCTGCAAAATTAATTGAAGAAGAATACAAAACAAATCATTTAATTTATTTGAGTTACGAACTAAATCAAATAGAAACCTAAATGTAGGAAGCAACTTTAGGGATGATAATACAAAAATATAAAAAACATGTTCAATACGAAACCTAGGTTAGTAATTGAGAAAAGATTCAAAAATATGAAGCCGCAAGTGATAATGGATAATAGACGCATTCAAATGACCTGAGCCTTATGAAGTCGTCGGTGTGTACAAGCTCAGCAGCTATCGCCTCCTCCTTCTTCAGATAGAGCCTCCTTCAGCTAGCAACAAATCTTTCTATAGTTCCAACGTCAACGAAATTGCGAGAACGTTTAGTTTGACCTCAAAATCTTGAAGTCGCCTGTGTGTACGAGTAGAAGCCGGTATCGCCTCCTCCTCTTTTAACTCTCAGCTGCTAACAATGCTTTTCTTTTTAGCGTCAACTAGAGTTAAGATTTTATTTTATTAAGTTTAATTTTAAAAATATTAGATATTAATAATTTAGCACCGGGATAATAAATCAGTTGCTATACATGTTTACTTAAACATTATTTTATTTGTTAATTAATACATTCAAGATTTTATCTGACTAGTAGCGACAACAATGCAAAACCGTCGTTAAAAGTTGTCGCTATAATATTTCTTTACTAGTGTTTTAAATAATAAAATTTTAGAATAAAATATGTTTTAATTTAGAAACTAATATGATGCATATTGATGACCCACATCAATTAATGCTTTTTATTTAAGAATCAAACCGTGACATATGATTTTTTAAGCACTGACAACTAATTATATTTACAACAAATTTCATTTCATAGATTAGTTTCTAAATTTGTGGTTGAAGGTTTAATTTTTCTTCTTTAATTATTTAATGTTGGAACTTATTTATAAATTAATAGTAAATTATCATTTTAATAATTGAAATCGTAAAATTTGATCTTTAATTACCGACCAATTTATGTTCACAATTAATTTCATATCTTAGTTTTTAAGTGTGTAGTTGAAGGTTCAATTTTTCTTCTTCATTTATTATTAGTCAATATTTCTTCTTTATTTATTTAATGATGCAACTTATTTATAAATTAATTGCAAATTGCATATCTTTTTAATTAGTAGTAAATTATGTTAAAATAAACAAACAATTATTTTTTTTTCTAATGTACGTGCAACAAGTTTGTGAACCTAGTTGCAATGATAATTTTGCAATTGTATTTAATCTTTTAGTTGTAAATTTCGGTATCATTGTCATCTATTCTTTAGAGGTTGTTTTAGGTTGGCTTTTATTCAGATTTTTTAAATAAAAAATTATTTTATTAAAAGTAGCTTGTTTGAATTTTTAATTAATTGAATTATTATAATATATTTTTATTTAAATTTTATAAAAATAATGTAAGAATAATAAATTATGAAAACAAAATGTGATAATCATGTTTTTAGTTAATAAATAAATAATAAAAAACATAAAATTAGCTTTTGAGAGCGTACATTCTTACAATTTTGTTTTTGTATTCTATTACACATCATATTAATGAACCGTGACAATCCATTTCAATGAAAACAATAATATTTTTAATAATATAAATTTATTCAAACTGCTCCTTTAACAGAATAGCCAGACGTCTCTTATATTTGAAAGTCAAAATGGACTAGCTAGATTTATAATTTTATACAATAATAAATATTTAGTTAAATAAAAGTCTGTAAACTTGGTCAAAATGTAAATAAATAGATTTCAGAAGAAGAGAGGATTCAACAGGAAGATTATGAAAATGAAGGTGACGTTAGAGTTAGAGTCTTCATTAATGACAGACGAACAAGAAGAATTTGAATTAAAACTCTTTGAAAATGTACAAATGATATTCAATCTCTTATTGCGTATTATTTGATCCATTCCTTAATTGTATAGTACTAGATTTAGTAGTATTTGTGAGTTAAACTTTTTCAACAATTGAAAAGATTATGATTCTTATCATGAACTTGTTTTATTGAGGATTATGGACGAAAGATGATTATATAAAAATTGAGAGATGGATGAGATTTATTATGACACGAGGCCTAGTTTCAAGGTCAATCTATATGTCTATAAGGAGAGTTACAAAACAAATTTAAAAAAGACTGCAAACATTCGGGAGTATAAGAGATATTCATAATGAACCATTATTTAAGATTTTATAGAAGAACGAAGACACGCGTTCTTGCACATGTACAATCTTTCGACATTTGTGACGGAAGGCGCGATATTCAAAACTGGAAAATAGTAAAAGACGGAAATTCAAATAAATGAAAATGAGAATTTGAATAAATAAATTAAATGTAATTTAATCAAAATAAATATAAATTCATATCAAATTCAAATATGAATTTTTGATAAAATTTAATGTTAATAGATAAAATCAAATGACAATGGATCAGATTGAATACTAAGATTCTAGAAATGTCAAGAGTCTAAGAATGACAATCGTTTGATTTGATAAATCAATTTATTGTATACCCTCTAATGTTGGAACTTTTCATATATCTCTTCTTCACTCATTTCTTATTTTTCTACATTTCGAAAGTTTTTTTTTTCTTGAGTGTTTTTCGAGTTTTCACTTAACTGAGTGTTCATTGAGTTTTTCACTCAACCGAGTGTTCTTCGAATTTTTGACTCGTCGTATTTCTGTTGAAAGTCGGTGATCAATTCAGATACTTAATCAAATTCGTTGAGTGGTGATTTTAGTGCTGAGTCACTATTAAATTCGCTGTATCCTGAGAGACATTCATCTATGATAAGCTCTAACACAAGAGGAGATTGTGAAACTGTTTTAAAGGAAATGTGTTAAGCACATGTCTCAAATCAATATTGTATTATGGTGATTTCGTTCTTTGTATATTCTAGTTTATTTAATTTATTTATAACATAATTTATATGTATATATATTTCTGTTATTTCAAGACAAAATTACTAACCACGGACAAATTATTAACTGAAACAATGTCTAATAGTTCAAAAACACTGCTTTATCTTTTGATTTACGTACCTTAAGAGACTAATGACAAAAGATAAAATGAGCATGTTCTTGGTGTACCAGATGCACAACAAAGATTGAGACAATTTTCCATCTTATTAGAAGTTTCTCATTCACAATCAATATATGGAGAAAGTTTACACCAACTAAGGAGATTGGTTAACTTTTCAGAAGAATGACACCTGATTTAAAAATGAATAAATAGAAAATATTTAAATAATATATTTATAGTTAACGTTTCTTAAGAAGAATTATCTTAAGGGTTAGACGGAGAAATGAATAAATTTGGTAAGGTATTCGAACCAATACACGACATTAGTTAGTTTCAATTTGTGTATTGCTCAATTCTAATATGTTGAGACAATTGTTTGTGTTGTCCAGCGAAAACAATTATTTTATTTTCTTACTTTGAGACATCTTAATGAAAAGATTATAAGTCACTTTTCTCAAAATAATAATAATATAAGATTTCTTCAAATAAATTAAATTGAAAATGGTATAAGAATTTTACTGTTTAAGATTTTTTTGATAAGTCTTCTAGTAAACTATTAAAAATTTAACCAGAATAAAACTATAGAAACACAATAACATTTCGATTTTAATGGATGTGTTTTATGTAAGTTGAATTGTTGTCTCAAATTCATCAACCTAAAACTTAATCATCTCCATACTCTTTAATTTCTTATTTTTTTGTGAATTTTTTATTTTTAATATATTATTCTTAAATTTATTGTATTTAAACTATTTTATTTCTTGTAATATACAAACATATCAAAATAATAATAAATACATGCCCTAAATCGTTGACTATATTGGTTATAAAATAATAATAAAAATGTATATTATAAAAAAGAGAACCATATAAATGTTGGAAATTATTGTTGGAGCCGGTTAGAGAGTAAATAATTAAATTTAATAATCTTTTCTCGAATAAAATATTTTAAATTTGATATTATTATAATATATTTTACATTTCTTCTCAAATACTAGTATTTCTTTTTATGATTCACTTATATTTTAAATATAATTTTAAGAGTATTAATACATTTGATTCTCACCATTATGTCTTGTTTTCCTTTTTTTTTTATATATATATATATATTCTTTATACTTTTAGCATGCTCTTTGGTTATGGTTTTTGTTTTTTTAGACTTTCTTTCTCATTTTGACTTTGTTTTTGTTTTTGTTTTTTGTGATAAGTCTTCATATTTAATTATTTAGATTGTCTCAACTACTTTGTTTTCAATCTATCATAAAACAATATTAGATTTAAGTAACTTGTACCGACTTATGCAAAATATTAAGATATTAACCAAAATAAAACTATAAAAAAAATATGAAGATATCAACCAAAATAAAATTATAAAAATATATATTTCTTTTCAATTGATATATCCGTCACCTACCGAGAAAGAGGAAACATATGTATTATAAATAAAAGTGAAACCCATTAATACAAAGAAAAAATAGATATGGAGTAATATATATTAATATATATATATATATATATATATATATATATGAGTAATGATGTTACAAAATATTCAAAATTGGGTATGAAATTGGGTATGAGATTGAGAATAATGGATAATGATGATTAATTAATACTCATTGTTGTTTGAGAAAATATGTAAATTAAATACACATAATTTTAGGAGAATTTTATGTTTAAAAAAAACATATATTTATTATATTTGAATAATAGTTATAATAACATTTTCAATGTTTAACCTATTAAATTAGTTCAATTAACTAAAGTTGTATTTAAAAAAATAAAAATTTAGGTTAATGTTTTTAATTGAAATGAGAGTAGTCATTATATAGAGTCTTACTTGCTTCTTCTATTCAAATAAAATAATATATCATATGAATAATTATTTTTGTATTTTATTTAAAGATATTATTTGCCTTTTTTTTTATTTAACTAAGTTATATGATATAATATATTTGACATCTTTGTAATTAATTCATTATATATTTGTCATTAGTTTGACATATAGTTTTTATTTGGACCATATATAATTAATATTTTTTTATTATAATTTTATTATTTGTTAGAACATTTTAATTTTAAATGATTGAATTTCTATATATATAATTAAAAATAAAGTATAATGTTTAATTTGAAAGATTGAATAATATATAGCTTAATATAAAATTTAATTATATAATTATTTAAATAATATAATAATACAATCACACGAATAAAGGTAAATTTAGTATATTATAGTTAAATTAAATTTGTATCACATATTTTAATATTTATTTCAAAATTTTTAAAATTATAAATTAATCATTATCATGTTTCACAATTATCTCTTTCCATAAAAATAAAAACAACTTTCGAAATTTATTGTAATTGTTATATTGTGGAGTTATACAACATAATTGTGAATTTCAAAATTGCTTTTAAAATAAAAAAAATTGTACAAGTATAAGTTATATTATGGTATAAATTGTAAAAATCTAAATAATATATATAGATTATTGTTGTTAACTTTATAGGATAAAAAATGATACTAAGTTATATATAATTTATAATTTTATGTTTACTATATAATAGAAAATGCAGTATTAACATGAAAATATTTTTTTTATTAATTAACTTCTTTTACTGTAATTTCCTTATATTTTTAGTTAAATTTAATTGATTATCGAATATTATTTTTAAATAATTAATTAGATTTTGACTAAATATATATAAATGTGGATTGTAATAAATATTTTTGTAATTGATTTTAACTAATTTGAATATAATAAATTGCATTATTAGTTAGTATTTATAATTATATTTATTATTTATTTTTAATTTCTATTCATTATTATTTAGAGTAACTATATAAGGAAATTTGACGTGACGACCCTAAAAAGGGAGTTAAATGCGCTGGTCAAAATATAACAATTTCAAAATATTTTGACAAAATTATCTCCGTCGCGTAACTCAAAATGCAGGATTGTTTCGCGAAAGAAAAGTCTGTAAAAAGTCCAGAATGATCGTACCCTTCGCGTGACGATCGTGCCATTTGCTTGACGATTGTGCCCTTCGCGTTACGTGACAGACAGGTTTTCCTTTCGCGTGACGATTTCGCATTACGCGACGAAATAGTTTTGCCAAAATATTTTAAAATGATCATTTACGCAATTAAATTTATGCGCTGCATTTAAAATTATTTTTAGGGTCATTTTGCAAATTTCCACCATAGCATACATAACATGAATTTGAGGCCAACAAAGTGAATTATCTCCCCTCCCTTCAACTTATTTTTTTTCTTTTCTTACTGGTTAATATTTGTAATTTTTAAATTTTCATAAATCATAAATTTAAAATTTAAACTTTAAATTCTAAACACCTTAAAACTCTAAATCTTAAAATCCTAAAATTCTAAGAAAAAGAAAAGAAATTAACTTTTCGCGTTATATATGTCATTATTCATAGAATTTAGGGTTTACGATTTATGATTTTATGATTTATAGTTTATGTTTTAAAATTTAGAATTTAAGATTTAGGATTAAGAAATATAAAAAAATATTAATAAATTAGGCTAAAAAAATAAAAATAAATAAATAATAAGAGATAAGAGAAATAATAAGTTATACAACTTATACTTAACTTTTTTTTATGAAAAAGCTTAAACCTAACATTTTACTATTAATTAATTGTACTGTCACAAGTATTGTCACAAATCCAAATGTTATGGATGCAAGTTACTTTATTACCCTATATCGTTGAACAACGACTCCAATTTTATAAAAATATCAATTGTTTAAATAAATGAAAATTTATTCAAACCATTGTTTAAATAATTGAAAATTTATTCAAACCGTTTCAGTTACAAAAAAGTTGGACCTAATCTTATCTGTAGGTTTAAAAAAGAATGTTGAAAGTCAAAAGATAGCCATCAATAACAAATAGTTAGTGAGACAAAAGGCCATAAACTTTCTCAAAATGAAAATTAAATCTCTAATTTTGTAAAATATAAAAATTAGTCCAAATTCTTATTTTAGTAACGTGATTCGGGGTTTATTTATCAGAAACATTAGTACGACATCCCATCAGAATATTTTTGGTAAAAATTTAAACTCAAACACTTTATCTCTTAATTAAATAAGACACCTTAAACTATCATAATGACTAATAACATACATAATAATAATAATAATGTTTGCTAAGTAACTAGATTATTATCTAATTTATAAATTTATATTTTACCTAAATTCTTATAACTTCTAATCAAGCCAGGTTAGATTAAGTTATTTAAATAACAATAACTCAAAAATATCATATTATTCCCATCTATTTCATTTAATCATTTAATTCATCACTTAAAATACTAAAATATCTTTATTTTATTTTTTTTATCATTATATATTAATATTCTTTAAGTATTTTTTTAACAAAAAAATTCAACTACATAAAAAATAATCATCCATCATTATTTTCTATATTATCTGATTATTTGAATAATCTAGATCCGTACGAGGCCTTAATTAAAATGTTAACTAATTTAGAAATAAATTTAAAATTTTATCGTGGATTTCTGATTAATACCTAAACCTTGAAATAAATAACCAAGTATCGAAATAAAGTTATAAGTGCCTAACGAGCTAGATGAATAAGAGAGAACCAAATATATGTTTTATGAAAAAGTTTAAGGTCTAATTAATCAATTATGAAAAAAATAAGGACTTTTTTTGGTCAATAATATGTGCATGAAATAGTCTTAGGCAAAATGGGTGGGCAACTATGCATAAAAAAAATTATGGACCAATTCCACTATTGAACAAATCTAGTCTTCTCTTTGTCTATATCATGTCTAGTATATAATAAATACACACATCCTTCATATTTTCTTATATTCGTTTCAAACCAACTTTTCTTATATACAAGATCCAAATCCTTAAACCTAACATAAAATCATGGCCGCTCTTCAAGCTTCAAGCTTAAATATGCCATATTCCTCGACATCTTCATCTTTTTCTCGTCGGAGACATATCACCAAATCCATCATTAACCTTCCAAAAAAGCTAACCATCAATGCTCTCTTGGTCGATGAATTGCAGCAAAGAAGCAATGGTAGTGGTAGTAATAATATTTACAGAAACGTTAGATCAAACGTCCCATACACCTCACTTACACCTTCCCCCAAACAGGGTATTAAGTCTCCAACCACCATCCCAAAGCTCTACGCCATCTTGGAAGCCATCGCCGACAGGATAGAGATGCATAGGAACATCAAGGAACAACGAGAGAACTGGAACAGTCTTTTGTTAAATTCTGTTAACGCCATAACCCTAACGGCCGCAACCATCTCCGCAATCGCCGCGGCCGGAGGGTCCCATGTGGTCGCTCTCAGCTCGTGCTCGAGTCTCTTATACTTGGCGGCGACTGGATTGATGATTATCGTCAACAAGATCCAACCATCTCAGTTGGCGGAGGAACAAAGGAACGCGGGGAGGTTGTTCCAGAAACTTCTACGTGAAATCCAGACGAAACTGTCTATTGGGAATCCTGAGTCCAACGATGTGAGAGAAGCCATGGATAAAGTTCTTGCGCTCGACAGAGCCTATCCGCTTCCCTTACTCGGAAAAATGCTAGAAAAGTTTCCGAAGGAAGTGGAGCCAGCCAAGTGGTGGCCGGAGAAGAGAATTAGACGGCAAGAAAGTATGTCTCCGACGGAAGCAAGAGGCGGCGGCAACGGATGGGACGAAGAGCTGGAGGAGAGGATGAAAGGGATAGTGGGTGTGTTGAGAACGAGAGATAAGGAAGATTACTTGAGACTCGGGGGGAAAGCATTGAAGTTAAACAAGATGTTAGGAATAGCCGGTCCTGTTTTAACGACCGTGGCAGCTGTGGGCTCTGCTTTGATGGGGCCGAGCCACTCCGGTTTGGCGACTGTGGTCGGAGTTGCTGCCGGAGCTATGGCGGCGGTGATAAACGCGGTGGAGCACGGCGGGCAAGTGGGAATGGTGTTCGAGATGTACAGAAGCAATGCAGGGTTCTTCAGTTTGATGGAAGAATGGATAGAGGGGAATTTGGAGGAGAAGAGAGGGATCAATGGGAAGGTTATGGAAATGAAGGTGGCTTTGGAGTTGGGGAGGAGCTTATCAGAGCTCAGGGATCTTACTGATTCCTCATTAATGGCAGATCAAGAAGAAGAATTCGGAAGCAAACTCTTTTGAGTTCTACAAATGAAATTTATTCTTTTATTCATATTACTTTTTCATTCATTAATTGTATAGAAAGTGGGCTTAACATTTGAGACTATTTTCAACAATGTGAAAAGATTATGGTTCTTATTGTGAATTTACTCTCAAAATGTCAGGTACAAAGTTATAACCAATATTTTAGCTTCATATATATAAACTTGACATCACTCAGGAATTTAAATGAGATCAATAGTCAAACTTCACCCAATAACACGTTTAACAAGATACACTTTTTACTAGTATGATTAGGAGCAATAGTGAACGAAATTAGCGATAGTCTACATTATCTATCCGGTATGGATAGGTGGAATAAAGTAATTAATAAAATAAACAAAGAAGTCCCTAAAGTTATGAGATAATATAAAACGAGAAACATAAAACGATAATAATAGAACATTAATAATTCTTTACACTCATCCTTCAAGATGAAAATATATTGTAAATAAATCTTGGAACGTAGATCATCAAATTAAATACCATCCAAAACATTAGTAAAAATGTCTGCAACTTGATTCATTATTGAGATATATCGATGATATATAAAGTCAGTTTTTTTATTAGTCACAAACTACGTGGCAATCGATGCCAATGTGTTTTGTATGCTAAGTGAAGATGGGGTTTTAAGTGATATTAACTGTAACTTGGTTGTCGCACCAAAGATGAATGATAATTTGAAGTTTGACTCCCATATCCGAGAGTAAGTACGATATCGAAGCAATTCACAAATATTTGATGCGAGGTTGCGATACTCCGCTTCAGCAGAAGTTCGAGATACTGTGATTTGCTTCTTTATTTCTAAGATATAGTTACAGTCCCTAATTTAATGCAATATCCTATAAGCGATCGTCGGCTATCCAAACACTTTGCCAAGTCAATATCTGAAAAGGCTTCAAGTACAACAATATTAGAAAAATAATACAAACTTCCAAGGGAATGTGTGTCTTTAAGGTATCTAACAATTTGTAATCCAACATCTCAATGAACATTAGTTGGTTTGTGCAATACATATTGACTTAGTTTTGAATCGAGAATACAATGTTCGAATGTGTAAAATTGAAGTAAATTAATCAGCCAATGAGTCTACGGAATGATTCTAGTTCAACAAAATACTTTGTGAATATGGTTCAAATTTGATGCCTTTAAGTATCGGGGATTTAGCCGACTTTGTTTTAATGAGTTCAACATCGACAATAATGTTAAAAATGTATTTTCTTTGATTGACAAAAAAACATGTGAAGGTTTTGCCAATTTCAAGACTAGAGAAATACTTTGCTTCCTTTAATTAGTCTTTAATATCAAATTTAGAATGAATAAATGCTTTAGTTTTAAAGATCTCATCAAGGTTGTTACAAGTTAGTAAAGCATCGTCAACATAAATCAATATCAATGTAATAACATAGTTTATTTGTTTTGTTGATGAACAAATAGTGATCATAAGATGAGTGAATAAAATCAAAACTAGTAAGATTATTTAAAAATTCTATATTTCACTCCCTACAAGTCTATTTGAAGCCATAAAGACTTTTTTTAATTTGAAAACCTAATTTGGTTCACTTCAACATAACCATTTAGTTGTTGCATATAAATGTATTTTAACAAATGACCATGGAGAAAAGCATTGTACACATCAATCTAATAAAAAAAAATCATTTTTAGCAGCACTTAATGCAATTAAAAGTTGTACAGTCACAAAATTTTCCACCAGAGCAAAACATTGATGAAAATCATTGCCGATTATATATTTGACAACTCAATTTTAAATTTGTCGATCTTACAACCCATATTTAATTTGGTTCTATAAACCTATTTGCTGCCAATAGTCTTTTTGCCATGTGGAAAAGTGATAATTTCCCAACTTTATTGGCTAAGGAATCAAAATTAATGAACACGATGCTCAAATTTTAACATGCATAGCTTTGATCCAATAAGTATTGAAAGATGCTTCTTTGTATCTTTGTGGTTAACACACATTTAAAATGTTAGATAGAGAACATTTTTAAATAGTATCCCACAATTAGAAATAAAAGAAAATGTAGGTGACAACATATATTTTTGTTTTGTTTAGCTATGTTATGATAAATCATGTAGTCATCAAATTAATAAGGTTTATTTAGAGATTTTGTTCCTTTTCTAGAAATAAAACTAGCTAGATGAACATGTTCTTGAATAAGAAAATTAATATTAGGAACATTAAATTGAGCTTCGTAAAGGCATTATGTTGGTTTTCATTAGAAATATTAGACTCATGACCAGAATCATTGAACTCATCACAAACATCAAACTCATCATAATAAAGGTTAAGATAAAGTGAATTCTCATTATTATTAAATAATTATCTTAATAAAGCCAAGTTATCTCATGGTTTTAAAAATCTAGATTGAGCAATATAAAGATATTCTAAAAAATATATATCTCTAGAAGTTACAAATTTTGTATGGTCCTCATAAATTAATATGAATTAATTCAAAAATAGAGTTAATTTTGGATTCAAAAGTATAAAAGGATGATCTAGTCATTTTAGAAAGAGGACAAACTTTACAATGTATAGGTTCATGTTTTATATTTGAAAAGATTTTTTTTTGTAGAACCTTATGAGAAGGATGACATAGTCTGTAAAACAACGTATTAATTTATAGTAGTCATAGATTGTCTATTACAAAGTTTACAAAATAAAAATTTTTCATTTTCATTAATATAAGTTGTCATACTACATTGCTTATAAAATGAAGAATTGGTCTTGGTATTGATAAAATGATTACCAATAAAATCATCCACATAATTTTAAAAATAGTAAAAGTTGTTCACCATAATCCTTTTTCCTAATATTAAATATTTCTCAACGTATACAAAGCACAATATGTTAAAGAGTTGACTTAAGAGACCAGAATGTCACGGGTTCGATTCCATTTGAAAGTGCTTTGAGTTTAAGCGGGAGACATAGTTATGGGGTGTCATGCTAGTTCACCTTTAATTCAAAAAAATATTTAATGTTATCTGATTCTAATAATTGTGCAACAAATATAAAATTGCATTTAAAATCGAAAGAAAGCATAATATTTTTGAGCTGAAGATGTTTAATTAAAACAACTACACACATTTGTTTAATTTGCTTTTTACTGCCATCTCGTAAAAGTAATTCTAATAGTTTACAATAGTGTGAAAATTACACATAAGCTTTTTATTGTACGAATATGAGCAATAGCTCCAAAATCAATAATCCAAGTTATACTAAAATTGTCAACATGAATAAGACACGTATTAAAATTTAATTCAATGTTAAAATGTTTACTTTCCAAGTTGCTTCTTTTATATTTTTTTTCATATTTTACATGAAAGCTATGAATAGATTAAAATCATTAGTGGTTACATTGTTGGGGCCGTTGTTGACATCATACAGAGTATTGAAAGCATTCACAAAGGTTTTCTTCCTTTGGTCTTTTGGTTGCTTAAATTAGTCAGAATAATCAATAAGTTTGAAACAACCTTTTTGAATATGCTCATTCAATCTATAATATTTACAAACTCTATTTTTGTATGAATTTGAAAAGTTTTCTTTTGTTTGTTACAACCTTATTGTTCCTAATTTGACTATTAGCCATTATTTTTTCAATAGAAAAAGTGACACTTTTATCAAAGTCTAGGCATTTATTATTGTGATTTCTTATTTGGAGAGCATTGAAACTTTCTATTTTATTTTCATCAATTTCTTGTTTTATCTCAACATTCAAAAGCATAGTAAAAACTTTTTAAATTGTAGTAGATGTATTAGCAATAAAGATGGGATCGATGATCTGTTCATAACGATCATTGATCCCCATAAGAAAATGAAGTAATTTTTTGTTTTCATCATTTTGAGTAATATGCTCCCTGTATTTTCTAAATGTGCTCTTATATATAAATGGATCGACAAAAGGGTCACCATAATTCTTGAAGAGAGAAGAGTCAACAATAACTAGAGTAAGAAAATGTTTCATATGGCACATATCACCACGTTTCAAAATGTTTAAGATGTAGTTGGTCTTACTAAGATATAAGCCAACAAATGTTCGAGTGGTCCTAATCCCAAAAAAGTAGTGAATAGCTCCCATGTCTGGATGGGGAACATGCTTTGTAGTTGTGTTATAAAGTAGGAGATATGAGATGGAGAGTTACTTGTAAGGATGATGTCATAGACATAAACAATTAAGTAGGCGCATATATCGCCATTGTGATAGAGGAAGATGTATGTGTGTGATTTGGATGTAAAAAATCCAATAGAGGATAAGGCATTATGGAGAGTAGAGTACCATGCACAAGGAGCTTACTTGAGTCCATATATGACTTTCTTGAGATGACACACATGATTCAATAGTTATAAATGAGTGAAGTCGAGGGTTGAACCATAAATACTTCTTCAAATAACGTACCATAGAGAAATGTATTAATGACATTGATTTCGTGATGGGTAACAACAAAGGAGATAATTGTTCGGATGGTCGTTGTTGGGTCAAATTATTTTGACTAATTGTCAAAGTAGATTGACTAATGGAATTTTGATGATTTGATGGATTAAAACATAATCTAAGTCGTCTAATTGTTTTTGGTACATGTGTATCAAAAATAGATTATATTAGACTAAGTCTGAATGAGGTTCATTAGACTGATTGACTATTAAATGCATTGAGTTAGACGTGCAGTCTAACAAACGTAGTTAGACGTACAGTCTAACAGATACGTAGTTAGAGGTGAAGTCTAACCGACGTAGTTATACGTGCAGTCTAATGGATACGTAGTTAGACGTGCAGTCTAACAGACGTAGTTAGACGTGCAGTCTAACAGACGTAGTTAGACGTGCAGTCTAACAGATACATAGTTAGACGTGCAGTCTAACAGACGTAGTTAGACGTGCAGTCTAACAGACGTAGTTAGACGTGCAGTCTAACGGATACGTAGTTAGACATGCAGTCTAACGTATGAGAGTTAGACGTGCAGTCTAACTCCTTTAGATTAGTCTGAAGGGATGTATAGTTAGACGTGTAGTCAAACGTATGAAAGTTAGACGTGTAGTCTAACTCCTTCAGATTAGTCTGAAGGGATGCATAGTTAGACGTGCAGTCTAACGTATTAGAGTTAGACGTGCAGTCTAACTCTTTGAGATTAGTCTAAAGGGTTGTATAATTAGACGTGCAGTCTAACAAATGAGAGTTAGACGTGCAGTCTAACTCCTTCAGATTAGTCTGAAAGGATGTGTTATTAGACGTGTCGTCTAATCCCATTAGGCCATGGGGTCTAATGGATCCTGCTATTAGACGGGGGCGTCTAATTTCATTAGACGAGATCGTCTAAGTGAAATACGTCTAATGCTATGCTTAAGTAGTTTCTTGAAGCTAGCACTCGTCTACCCACGATCAACTAGCTGTACGCTACTCCTGCTCCACTTTCTAGTGAAGATTAGTACGACAGCTAGTTGCAACCAATTGATTAATGCCACGTAAGCAAATATTCTTCCCACTACTTGTTTTTGCAGGAATATCCTAGAAGAATATTTGGCGCATTACCAAATTGGTACGACCACGATCTTGGTGCTCAGAGTCTGCTGTGTACTATGGAGGCATTCCAATGGAAACTCTCCACGTGTCATTATGGAAGATTCGACCATTGGTATCTTCTCCTTATTTAAAGATCTTCAAGGACCACGGATGAATCATCGATCTAGCAATACAAAGATTATTCAATCTATGCATACAAACGAGTTGCTTTCTTATTTTACTGTGTATTTATCAAGAGAGAGTTAGAATCAAAACATTGTTTTAGCTGAGTGATATTCTTCATCATATTGTAAGTTGAACAGAGTTTGTTCTGTTCAATAGTGAGCTAATCGTGCGACTGTATTTGATTCTAAGAAAGTTATAGTGAATCATTTCGGTGGTTGGAAGAAGGGGTGACGTAGGAGAGTTTGCTTCGAACATCCATAAACAAACTGATGTGTCTTTTCATTCTGTCATCTTTTCATTCTTGGTTCTTAGCTTCAAACCTGAGCAAACGTTTTCGCACTTGAATCATTCAAGAGTTTACAAGGGTTTGTGCAAAATAGAAAGTGATTTAAATCCTTAACAGGATTTCTATCGAACCGTTTTTCCAAAGTCGTCATCAATAGCCAGACCCCCATCTCTATTGCTGCCACTGATCCTATCAGTCGTTGGTTTGATAACCTAACTAAAAGTCTCTTCATAGTCAATATTAGATTTCTCAACCTCCCTAAGGTCCTGGGTTCGAGCCATCAAGTGACAAGTTTTGCTCCTAGTTAAATGGTTAAGTGTGTTTATGGGCTATGTTCTTAATCCATTTTCCCATGTTTTTAGATTGTTGATGAAAACCTTTCGCAACTAGGCGTGCTTTGTGGTGTTCAATGGTTCTATCATATTTGTATTAGAGTTTGAAGTCGCATTTGAATTCAACAATATTTTGAGTAGAAGTGGTGGAACAATATCCCACATATGATTTTGTAGTAGACAATTATACTCTAATTTCATAGTAGTTCTCCATGCTTAATTTTTTATGATTGAAGGGCTCGAGTGGTTGTAGGATGTATGGAAAAATTAGAGTACAAATGGGATAATGATGAGTGAGAGGAGGGATAATAGTTATATTTGTAGAGCTGGAGAGTAGAAGGATTGTAGAATGTGGTTAAGAAGATATAGTATTACCTAGAGATGATGGTTGTGAGTTTGTAATAGGATAAAGAGGTGTCTCAGTTATTGTTTCAGTAGTTGGATGAGTAAGAGAAATGAGAAATAAAATGGATGAGGGTGTGGGTAATGATGATGGAGGATGTGCAGGGTTAGAGGTTATAGAGAAAGAAAACACTATTTCATCAAACATAACATGACGAGAGATTTAAAGATGGTCAATGGGGATATTCAAACAACGATAATATTTATGAAAGGGACTGTAACCAATAAAGGTGTAACAAATAGACTTAAAGTCTAATTTATGTTGGTTGTAAGGATGAGTGAAATGGTAGCAATCACACCCAAAATTCTTAAGGCAACATAATTGGAGGACTATCCAAAATATAACTCATATAGGGAGCTTGTGTCAAGAATTGATGTAAACAGCCGATTGATTAGATATGTTGTATTAGGGAATGCATCATCCCAATACTCTTATGGCATGAATGCATTAGGAAGTAAGGAAAAACACTTTCTATGATATGTCGAATCTTCCGTTCGACAACACTATTTTGTTCACTCATATGCGGGTATAATAATCGATGTTGAATACCACTACTATTAATTAAGAAAATTCAATTTAGGCCTATGGTAATGTAATCAAGATTGAATCTCCGAAATTCTATTTTTTTTCTATGAAAGCAGCAATACTACAAAATTCACCTCCCTAATCAGTTTTATTTTCTTGTTAAATTGGTTCTGAATCAAGGCTTAAAACATGGTAAATGTGAGAAGGGCATCATATATTTTTATAAATAGTATATAACCAAGTATATTTTCTAAAATTGTTGATAAAGTGAAAAAAGTAATAATAGCCAAATAATGAGAAAGTTGGTGTCGATCCCTAAACATCGACATGAATTAAATTTAAAGGAGCATTATTTCACAATTTGAATCTATGAAAAGGTTGTTTGTGTAAATTTTGAGATGACAAACTTTACAAAAAGGAAGAGTTTTATTGTCCAACATAGGTAATTGGAATAAGGAAATGATACAAGACATGGTAACGGGTGAAAGATGTCCCAACTACTATGTCACATTGATGTTGAGGATTGGGATTTGATGAACGCTTGTTTTGTGGGGCTAAGTGGTACAATACTTTTCTATGTGTGTCGCGGAGAACCTCTGTCTTCGTAATTCGATCCTTTACCGCCTAATATGATGGATTAAATGATAAAAACATTATTATCTATAGAAAAATTGTGGAATTGGGCATAGGGTTTTGAGGTCCAATCTATGTGCCTCAATGTTAGGTACAAAAAGGGGTAGGAAAATATGTGAGGTTATTTGTTGGATTCAAAAAGACATGAAATCACATAATGGTGAAGATGTCAATCAAATCGTATTATTATGAAAATGTCAACTAAATCGCCATGAGATCATATCACGTTGGATATGACAAATATATCACAAGATCTTTACCCTAATTGTGAATTCTAAAAGCCTATATATTTATATATTGTAAACGAGAAGAGGGGTGAGACTGAAACCTAGAATAAATAGAGAGAGTTAGAGTTTGTAATCTCTATTATAACTCTATTGATTTGATTCTCCGAAAGTAGGACGTGGGACACTGTTGATCCGAACTTAGGTAAGATTTTTGTGTCGTTATTTCGTTCTTTCTTATTTTTACGCTATTGTTTTGCATTCCACTATGGTTGTTATTATTCCACTTTCATTTTTAAGGTGATAGTTTTCATCACAAAATGAGTCACACTTAATAAGTTTTGGTAATTTAAGGTAAATGCAAAATAATTTGTAATGATAGAGGTTTAGATAAGCCCAAAAATAGTTGAGTTCCTAATATTAAAAATTGGTAAAGATGTACAATTACCAATAACAATTTGTTTAGTATCTTGATAAGGAGAGTGAGTTTGAAACTTCTTTAAAACCACTATAAAGTAATTAATGACACTAGAGTCTGGGTACCAGGCTATGTCTAATATAAGAGACGTGTTTTGATGAAAAAACACTTAATGTAGAGTGAGTGATATGTAAAACAATTATGGAGAACATGCTTTGCCAGTTCATGACAAGACTAGTTTCATTGCAAAGTTGACATTGTTGATTAAAACGATAATTATATATAGGCGATTGCATTTTGAGAATTTTGGACGTTAATTTCCTCCGTTTCGTCTGCAAAAAATATTTTGTCCGTCATATAAATTATTTTTGGAGCTATTATTTTCTATACTATAATTGCATAGCTTTCTAGACACAATCATGTGTCGTCCATAAGATCTAAACTCATATGATGCTATGATCCATAAAGACTCGGTCTTCCAACATTTTGATTTTCTTCACTTCTTGAGGATCTACTATCTTGATGTTGTCCGCTAGAGTTTTCAAAAGCCACATTTGTAGTAAGAGATGGGGCGACATGATTGGCGAGTGTTAGGATCGGGGTCGCCCTTGGAGGACCGGGGTTCCGGTTTCGGAAGGATTGACCGCTTACACAACACAACACACGCTCTAATTGGTGATAGTCCCGTTAGAGACTAAAACCGTTCTGAACACTACACAAACTATCACAGACTCTTGAACCAGGTTCAAGGGCAGAAATGTCTATTTCAGTTTGAAGCAACACACACGACTTGGATGAGGTTTATGAGGAGTCGGTTTAAGGAGTATGAATAGACCGGTTTTGATTAAGGAGTAGGATTATATTTCGGTTAGTATTAGTTCGGTTTTAGAGTAAATAAGCAGGAAATAAGTAAAAGACACAAGACAAGATTTTTATGGATGTTCGGAGCAAACCCTCCTACGTCACCCCTTCTTCTCAGATTATGAGAAGGATCTCCACTAACTTGAAAGTTACAACACTCACAATGCTGGTCGAACCTATCTCGCTACTCGCCGGTTACACCACTTCACTCTTGATGTAATGCAATATACAATACAATAACAATGCTTTCAGTAAATGAAACAACTATATAGGATCGCGCGTGAGATTTCTTTCTCTCTCTTAAGATATTTCAGAACCGTATTTAATGAAGTCGCTTCGTCTTCCTTTTATAGTAAATGAGATCCCAACGGTCATCTTCTTCTCTCACCATGGGATTGGTTAGTTTGAAACCACGCCGGTTTAGAGATGTTGCGTGTACGTTTCATCTTTCTGACACTTGGCAAGCATGCATATACCGGTCAGGTATTGATGACGCAACCGACTTGTAGTCTTGGACACGTGTCAAACATGCACCTTCCGGCTGTCTGTTTCGGATCTTCGGATAAGCAGATCATCATTGTTTTTATCGCATGCTTCTGATCCGGATCTTATCTTCTTCTATTTTCCCAAGAAGCATCTGTTTCGTCATATTACGTTATCTTTTAGTTCTGAGTTTCCGGTTGATCCTTTCGTAATATGGTCCAACTGGAATGAGAACTTTTCTTTGCTAGCCGGTCTGTTTGGGATGTTGAAGCCGGTTCCTTTTGATCATGAATTGATCATCTGGAGCCGGATTGCTTTGATGTATTCTCCAGCCGGTTTATACGACTTGGTCTGTTCCTGCACATGAGAGTTAATAGTAGTTTAATTTTCTGGCCGGTAAAAATTAACTTACTTAATTTTTCTATCAATTTCTCCATTTTTGATTATTTAGAATAAATATTCAAAAATTGTAGTGTGTGGCCGGTTCAAAAATTAACTTACTTAATTTTTCTATCAATTTCTCCATTTTTAATTATTTAGAATAAATATTCAAAAATTCAATGTGCGGCCGGTTTAAAAATTAACTTACTTAATTTTTCTATCAATTTCTCCCTTTTTGATTATTTAGAATAAATATTCAAAACTTGCAATGTGCGTCCGATTTTGAAAAGTATGTTTAACAATTTCTCACTTTTTGATGCTTTTCAAGGAAAAGTTTCAAAATAAGTTGGTTTTTCAAAAGTTGTTTAGTATAACGTAAATATGAGATCTTAATGAAAATGACTGAGTTCTGAAACAAAACATTAAAAGGTAACATAAATATGTTCATAAGAGAATAAGCTAAAGGTTGGATTATCCCCCCTTTTCTTTCTCTTTTCGCCTGTCCTCCTCCTCTTTCTCCTTCCATTCCCTTTCGCTTCTTTCCGCGTCAATGCACCATCCGGCAAATACACTTGATGTACCGGGATTGCGCTGGTTGAACCCGAAGCCACCACCTGCTGGTCTAGGTAGACGAGAGGATTGGGAAATTATTGGACCGGTACTTGGAGATGCGGTTGATGACTCAACTGCTTTCTTCTTCCGCGGGTTGAGATGTGCAACATCTTCTTCCTCTTCTTCATTAAGAGGTTCCTCGAGCTGACCAACCGGTTGATAATCTTCAATACCGCTTTGTTCCACCTGTTTCATTAAGCTCGCAATCTGCTTTCTTTTACCCTTGTTCATTGTTTTCATTGTATGTGAAGTTTGTGCTGGCGTGGGTTCCGGTTGAGCGGCCTTTTCCTTCTCATCGATTTGCTTGGCCAACTCGTGGTCCTTGTCTTCGGTTTCCTTTCTTAACAGTTCCTTGGCTTCCTCTTCGGCTTGAATTCTTCGAGCTGTTTCGGCATCTAAACGTATCTGCTCTTGAGTTCTATCTGCTTGCAACTTAGACAACTCCTCAATCTGAGCTGCCATAGCTTGCATCATCACAAGAAGAGGTGCGATTGCCATTTCAACTGATTTGTCAATCATTGTTTTGATAGATGTTTGAACCGTTTCAACGATTTCAGAGTGAATGGATGCCCGAACCGTTTCAACTAGGTTGGCTTGAATAGTTGCAATTTTGGCGTCCGTGGCTATGCTGTATTTGTTAAGAGAGGAGATGATTGTATAAATAACAACTTCCTTTATCTACCCAAATCCCGGATTCTGATCAATCTGAGATGGAAATCTGCTCCGGTTATCCTCGTGTTTAGTTTCATGCATCTGATGTCCCTCTTGCCGGTTTTATGCCAATTTGGAAGATTCTCCGATATTGAAGATTGTTCTGCTCTGAAACTGATCGGCATGTAGCAGAAGCTGTTTGCAATTTTCTCTCCATTCTGCCTCTAGCCGGTCAACATTGCTTGCGAGATCATCCCTTACTTTCTGAAACCGCTCAATCATTTTTAACTCCATCGAAGTTAATTCTTCTCCTTCTTCCTTTTTCAATGCATCATCCACCGCTTGTAACTTAGCGTATTCTTCCATCATCGGTGTTTTAGCGTATGCGGCCTGGATGACTTTAGTACCGGTAACTCTGAGAGCTTCCTATTCTAACATCAAGAGTTTCGCCCAATATTCATTTCCGTTGAAGTCGGGAATCATGTCGGAAAGCTTTGTTTCACATCGTAGTCTGACCCATAAGTGATAAGGAGCGGCCATTTCTTCAGCCTCCTTATTCATGTCCCGGATGAAATCTTGGAACATTTCTTCTTCTTCTTCTGCTGAAATAGGTACTCGACTTCGGGTAAGATTTCAGTTTGTCTGAGGCCGGTTCGCAGTGCACTTTCTCCTCGCACCGAAGAATCTTCAATTATAATTTCTTTTCCTTTGTAAACCTTAGATGGACCTTCAGGTATGATAGATGGATTGGTCGGCCCATCTTGGGCTAGTTGAGGATTTGATCCGGTTGGAACAGATTTGTTCCCAACCGAACCAGATGGTTCCTTTTCTTCGTTGTTTCCCTCCTGAGTCGGAGGGGTGATGTTTTCGGAGTTGGCCGTTTCTTCGACCGGATGAATTTCAGTCTGACCGGTTGCTCCAACCTGATCAGTTTTCTGGAGAAGACTTGTTACATCGTCTTTAGTTTCATGGGTAACATTTTGGACTACGTCCTCTATGACCCTTGAGGTTCTCAGTCCGACATCGTCGATTATATCGTCGAGGTTTTTGGTTGGAGATTTAGAGTTTTGGGATTGAATACTAACTTCCTTAGCCGAGATTTCCTTTGACTTGGAATGAGAATCTTTGCTCAACGAGGATTCGGTTTGCCTTGGTGAAGGTGGTTCGGCCAAGTTTGGATGGACTGTGTTGAGCGGAATCGGCTGAAGTAGCTGTTCAGTCGGTTTTGGTGATTGTTCCGAGGATAGAGTTTTCTCGGAATCTTCCGGTTTCTTTTTAGCTTTTCTTCACCGATTTCTTTACCCTTTCCCTTTTCTACGGGACTTCAGTTTGTTTATCCTTTCCCTTTGGATCGGCTTGTTTGGAGCTCTCACCGACCGGTGCAGCCGGACCAGCTTCTTTTGCGGATTTGGCCCTTGTAGCTTTCGGCTTGGCCGTCTTAGCAATTCTCTTGCTCATGTGCTCAGAGGTCTGAATGTTGCCGGATGAAAGTGGTTCACCTTCACCGATTTCGACTTGAAGGAACCGTAGAATCTTCCCAATCTGCATGGCGTATGCTTGAACACGACCGTTCATTTTTACCACCATTTCGCAGAACTGTTCGAACAGAACACTTCCCCAGTCAATCTTGTCGCTGCGGACAATCGCCATCAACATTTGCAGCTTCAGCTTACTCAGGTTATCGAAGTTTCCTCCTTTACCCTGAAGAGGTTTAGATATGATATCCACCAGCCATCTGAACTCTGGCTTGAGTTTGTTCTTCCGGATAGAGTGAGACACCAGATCCGTGTCATCACTTCAAATGGCTAACCGGACAGCGTTAGATTCCGCATCCGATAAGCATGTTTTGAAGTCTTTCCCGGTATTTGGTAACCCGAGAGCTTCTGAAAATATTTCTTCTGTTATATTGACTGCCTTGCCGCACACGGTGGCAGAGACTGTTCTCTTCGTTAGAGTCTCCGTTCTTATAAACTCTTCAACTTCTGACGGATGCACGAAGAATGTGCCAGATAGATAGGTTTCTAACCCAGAATCCCTTAAGGATTGAAGCACAACTTTGTGTTCTTCTGTAGCGTGTTCGTCGATGTCGTTGAAATCGACCTGCAAGATATATTTGAATAGTGATTTATCTAATTCCATGGCGAGATGATGTAACGAAGAAGATGAAGATCAGAGAAGATTAGAGTGCAGGAAGTTATGTGAATTTTTAGAGAGAGAAAGCGTGAACAAATAATGAACTGTTTCTGTCTTATATAGGGAGCGGTTTTGAACGGTTAGGAAGTTGAACTGTCACTTCATTCTTTGTTTTGGCGCCAATTTTCCCTCCAAAAGTTACTGCAGTAACTTTCGGCGGTAATTGCGGAGAATAACTATGAGCGGTAATATTGTGGGTGGTAAACCGTGAGCAGTAAATTTTGAATTTTCAGATTTGTTTTGATATTTATTTCATTAACCGAAAATTTTGTTAACCGGAAGCTTTGGTTAACCAGAAGTTTTGATATTAATATCAGAGCTGGAAGTAAATTTGTGTGAAAAACCAGAGAGTTAACGATATGAGATTCTTATATTAAGCCGAAAAAGGAAGTTAAGTGATTATCTGGTCGTACAACAAAATGACCAGAATAACCGGAAGATACATAAATTCAAAGAAAATCAAGCCATTCTCGCTCGATCATTTTGTCAACCCATTCATCCACGGTGTTGCCGATCCGTTCCTCAATCCTCGATATCCATCTATTCAGCATGGGTCGAGTCATGGTGTTTGTCGGTCGGACAGGAACACCAGGTCTATGGTTGGGAAGATGAACTTGCAGGTATCGGCTGATTTGGGGAGCAAAACCGATTCTTCCCCTTGGAGCTGAAACGAGTTTCTTCAAATTATTGAAGAGATATGTGGCCCAGTTTATGGGCGATTGTTTGACGATTGCGATCATTATGTCGAAGGCGTCCCGGTTGTAGTTCTGGTTGGTCATTCGGCCCATGATAGACCGCTGGACCAAGTCATGAAAGACTTGGTATTGGGGTGCGAGTTCATCCTTTTCACCGTAGTCATCAACCGATGAATGGAGCTGGAAAAGATGAAGGCATAGTGTTCTTTGGCTGGAAAATGAGGTGTTGGGAAATCCGAAAATCCTTCGGATGGAAGTTGGAAAAAGTAGGCAAAATGCTCCTCGGTGAGCCGAAGAAATGATCCGTCAATGATGGTCCTGATGCTACCATCATCAAGTATGTGCCCATTGTTGAAAAATTCAAACACCTCCTCTTCGAGGATGGTGTCTGAACCCTCAAGAAAGTGTTGCAGCCCGGATTCTACGATTGGTGAAAATATGGTTTCTTCAAACCTAGAGTTCAACACTTCATAGAAGTCGACGATAATAGTGTTTCTCATTTCAGCATTCATTTTTCAAGAGAGGATTTGAACAAAGAATGAATAAGTTTTGAGGATTCGAGCTTAGAGAGAGAAGAAAATATTTGAAGTGTGATTTGCTGAAGGTGGATGAAGTCCCCTTTTATAATGTAGGCGGTTGGTTGCATTTAATGAGAATATTTGAAAAATCAGACCGTTTATGTATGGTCATAAATGCTTATCAATTTTCAAGGGAATAATCCGTTTGTAGATTGTCTAGTCTATTCGAATTTGACATGTTTCTTGGAAAGCGAACATTTTAGTTTTCAAGACTGATTTGATATTATTTGGTGTAGCGCATTTAATGTCTTTTATTTCTTTAGGATTTCTTTGGTTTTGACCGAAGAGGAAAGAAAAGATTTTCATTAAAGAAAAGTACCAAACCGGTAGTACAACAAAATTACCGGTTTGATAATTTGAAATGAGGAAAAGATTAGACATTAGATGAACCGACAACTTGATTCTTCTTAGCTCTTGCTGCTTCCCACCGGTCGATTAGCTCCTGGATTCTCTCCTTCGCGAGTACATGCTTCGGGTGGAGAGTGACGAAGGGGCCGGAATGAATGTCCAATCTTGCACAAAAACTGCTTAGCTGATGAGCGTAGCCGGTTTTGTTTGAGATGATCATCTTCTTCAGGTTGCTGAAGATGATCCAGGACCAGTTCACCGGTATCCCAACCGTGACGGCAATCATCATTTCGAAACGTCTCTGGGTATAGTAGTAGCTCTTCTCTCTACCCAGAACAGACTTTCCCAGAATCTCACACATAATCTGGTACTTGTGAGAAAGTTGACTCTTAGCACCCCAGGGCTTAACCGGGATGTTGGAGTTAGAGAACCGATGACACATTTCTTCAATGGTCACCAGGGAATTAGTGAGGTCGGTTACCCCTTCAGTGGGTAAACTACAATATTCAGCGAAATCCGTCTCGCTGAATAGGAATGATTGACTGTAGACTCGTGCCACGATGATGTCTCGGTGCACTTCCTTTACCGTTTCGAAGAACTCATCGAATACCAAGTAGTCGATGATAAATCTGTTCTCCAAAAACCTTCTTAGCCCGCTTCTTTCAACGGCTAGGAACATATCTTTGATGTCGTGGTCTTCATATTGATATATAGAGTTGAAATCAGCCAGCAGAATTTTCTTGGCAAATGGATCAGAGTTCATGTTCTTGTGATATGTTTAGTTCAAGAGATTTTGTGAATACTGAATTTTGTGAAGTCTTGTGAAGAATGAATGGTTTGTTTATATAGCCAGGGTTTCGGCTAGGTTAGTAGGTTAAGCATGCTTAGTGATGTCATTGACTAATTAATAGGATTTAACTTGTTGAAGTGTATAATGTTTATTTCCAATGCAAAATTAATCATTACTAAAGATTTTCATGATGATACTAAATCTATTGACAAGATGTTAGTCTCCCTCTCTTGATGATGGACACTTGTCGTCATCTCGATTGAGGTATACTATTTTATTAATTATAGGCTTCATTTCTCAAGGTGTGCATGAAAACGCGGTTGACTGTCCCAAGTTAACCGTAAAAGTTCAATCTTACTAAAACCATGATGCATTTTTACTAATTGGTTTTCCGTGACCGGTTTTAGTTGGATGTTTTATTTCGGTGTGAAGAAATATTGAATCACATCAACATTTGTTCAGCTTTGGATTAAACTTATCCGTTTATACCAAGTCATTTGAACCGTTTAGTATGTATACATGTGGTTTGATATTATGAAGTTATCAGGCATAACCGTAGACTTCCTTCCGGTTGACATCCTTGAATGTTTAATGTCTTATTTGGATACGGTTTGAGAAGCGAGAGCTTCTCCCTGAACACATACCCCGGTTTTTCATGATAATGTTTGTAGACAGCATGCATGGATGATTATGGTATAAGTTGCTTGCTATCACTAAGTCCTAAAATATTTCTGAAATGAGAGAACTTAGCTTCCTGTAGCGGTTTGGTGAAGATGTCAGCTACTTGTTGCTCAGTTGAGACGTATTCCAACCGGATGTGCTTCTGTTGAACATGCTCCCGGATGAAATGATGTCTTATGTCAATGTGTTTCGTTATTGAGTACAACACCTGATTGCATGTGATCGCTATTGCACTGGTGTTGTCACAGAATATTGGTGATTCTTCAGCTGTTACGCCAAAGTCTCTTAGTTGTTGTTCGATCCAGAGGAGTTGTGCACAGCAGCTTCCGGCTACTAGGTACTCTGCCTCTGCGGTTGATGTTGCAACTGAAGTATGCTTCTTGCTGTTCCATAAGATAAGCCGGTCTCTCAGAAATTGGCAAGTCCCACTTGTACTCTTTCTATCGATTTTGCAGTCTGCGTAGTCTACATCTGAGTAACTTATGAGATTAAAACTTGAATCTTTTGGGTACCAAAGTCCCACATCTTGAGTTCCTTTCAGATATTTTAAGATTCTTTTAGCCGCGGTGTAGTGTGATTGCTTTGGATTGGCTTGAAATCTCCCACATACTCCGACCGCAAATAGGATATTCGGTCGGCTGGCTATTAGATAGAGCAGAGATCCAATCATTCCTCGATATGCCGTGATGTCGACGGCTTGACCATCCTCATCTTTGTCTAGCTTTACGGAAGAGCTCATTAGTGTAGCCGCCTCAGCACATGTGTCCATTCCAAATTTCTTCAACAGTTCGGCTGTGTACTTTGGTTGGCTTATGAACGTTCCAGTTTCGATCTACTTAACTTGAAGTCTTAGGAAGAAACTCAGTTCTCCCATCATACTCATTTGAAATTTGTCAGTCATCATTTTTGAGAATTTATCACATAACTTTGGATCGGTTGATCCGAAAATAATATCATCAACATAGATTTGAACGAGTAATATATGTTCCTTTTCCTCAAATTTGAAAAGTTTTTTGTCTACTGAACCTATTGTAAACTTGTGATCAAATAAGAATTGTGTTAATGTGTCATACCAGGCTCTTGGAGCCTGTTTCAAACCGTAAAGGGCTTTGTTTAGCTGGTAAACATGGTTTTCATATTTTGAATTTTTGAAACCTGGAGGTTGATTAACATACACCTCTTCATTTACTTTACCGTTTAGAAAAGCGTTTTTAACATCTATTTGAAAGACTTTGAAATTTTTGAAAGCTGCAAATGCTAGAAATATTCTAATGGCCTCAAGTCCAGCTATAGGAGCAAATGACTCTTCAAAGTCAATGCCTTCTTCCTGTTTATAGCCTCGAGCCACTAATCGGGCCTTATTCCTCGTAACTAAACCGTCTTCATTGAGTTTATTTCTGAATACCCATCGTGTTCCTATAATCGGTTTGTTTTTCGGTCTAGGGACTAGGTACCAGACTTTATTTCTCTCAAACTCGTTTAGTTCCTCTTACATTGCTAGGATCCAGTCGGGATCTGACAACGCTTCATCCACCTTTTTCGGCTCAATTTGTGATATAAAAGCTGAGTTTTCATAGTGTTTCAAATTTTGTTGCCTAATTCGGACGGATGAAGATATGTTACCTATTACTAGTTCAAGAGGATGATTTTTGTTCCTTCTGAGGTTTATCCAAGACGTGTGATAGGATCAGCTTTATCGTTAGAGACGGGGATCTGGCTAAGGATGAAGGCTTATGAAAACGGTTTGATAGAAATCCTGTTAGGGATTAATATCTCTTTCTATTCTACGCAAACTTGTGTAAACACTTGAAACAGATTCAAGGCGGAATTGTTTACTTGGGTTTGAAGCACAAGATGAAATATTAAAAGATGACAGAAATGAAAAATACAACAGTTTGTTTATGGATGTTCGGAGAAACTCTCCTACGTCACCCCTTCTTCTAACCATCGGAAGGATTCACTATAATATGATGAGAATCAAATAGAGTTTACACACACTTAGCTCACTATTGAACAGAACACTTTCTGTTCAATTACAAGATGACGAATATCACTTAGCTAAAGGTGTTTTGATTCTGGTTCTCTCTCTTGATTCACACACAGTACAATCAAAAAGAAGCTTCATTGAGTAAGTTCAGTAAGCAAGATGATTGAGTAGTTTCTCTCTCTACAAAATCAGAATGCTTGATCGTTTGTATTCGCTTGTTCGTTCGGCAGATTGTTCGTTGTCCTTAGGATTTGTTAAATACTGAGCAGGAGCTAACGGTCGAATCTTCAAGAATGATACGTGGCACTCTTTCATTGGAAAACCTCCATTGTACACAGCAGGTTCTGAGCACAAGGATCGTGGCCGTACCAAATTGGTAGTGCACCGAATATTCCATCAGGGATGTACCTGCAAAACGGGTAATGTGAGGAAAATTCTCTTACGTGCCATTTCTTGATTGGATGCATATAACTGTTGTACTAATCTTCACAGGAAAGTGGAGCAGAAGTAGGGTACAACTATAGCACGTGGGTAGGAGATATGATAGATTTAAGCGTATTGCTTAAACAAAGCATTAGACGTATTTCAGTTAGACGGATTTGTGAAAATCAGTCTAATGAAATGAGTCAACTCCTTCTAATGGAAAAACGTCTATTAGACTGCCTGGTCTAATAGAATTAGACTCACGTCTAATTACAATAACCTAAGACTGGCACGTATAAATCCACTGAGTTAGACTGCCACGTCTAATTCCGGTTCTACCTCAGACTAATCTGAAGGAGTTAGACTCACGTCTAACTTTCACTAATTAGATTACACGTCTAATTATAAAATAACCATTAGACTGGCACGTCTAACTCCACTGAGTTAGTCTGCCACGTCTAATTCCGGTTCTACCTCAGACTTGTCTGAAGGAGTTAGACTCACGTCTAACTTTCACTAATTAGACTACCCGTCTAATTATAAAATAACCATTAGACTGGCACGTCTAACTCCACTGAGTTAGACTGCCACGTCTAATTCCGGTTCTACCTCAGACTTGTCTGAAGGAGTTAGACTCACGTCTAACTTTCACTAATTAGACTATTCGTCTAATTATTTAATAACCATTAGACTGGCACGTCTAACTCCACTAAGTTACACTGCCACGTCTAATTCCATTAGACTTACGTCTAATTCCGCGTATTCATTAGACTATCCGTCTAATTCTTTACGTCTATTAGACTTACACGTCTAACTCCGATGAGTTAGACTGTACGTCTAATTCAATTAGACTTGCGTTTAATTCCGTGTATTCATTAGACTATCCGTCTAATTCTTTACATCTATTAGACTTACACGTCTAACTCCGAAGAGTTAGACTGTACGTCTAATTCCATTAGACTTACACGTCTAACTCCGAAGAGTTAGATTGTACGTCTAATTCCATTAGACTTGCGTCTAATTCCGTGTATTCATTAGACTATCCGTCTAATTCTTTACATTTATTAGACTTACACGTCTAACTCCGATGAGTTAGACTGTACGTCTAATTCCATTAGACTTGCGTCTAATTCCGTGTATTCATTAGACTATCTGTCTAATTTTTTACGTCTATTAGACTGCACGTCTAACTCCGATGAGTTAGACTGTACGTCTAATTCCATTAGACTTGCGTCTAATTCCGTGCGAATGAAAATCAAGATCGGTCTAATGACCCTCATTAGATCCAAGTCAAGTAATATGTTGTCTCAATACACCTGTATCAAAACTCATAAATTATTTCATCATCAAAATATCAGTGGGTAAATTATTTCAACACTTAGTCAAAATAATTTGACCCAACAACGTGTCTTCCAAGCGTTCGGTTGGCTGATCAAGGTTAGACTGATCGGTAGGCTGAACAGAGTCAGACCGACCGATTTCTTTAGTTGAAACTGAAGAGTCAACTTTCTACGGTAAAGCAGCTTGAACAGGCTGAGGTTCAGCATCAACCGCTTGATCATTAACAAATCGTCTATAAACCGGAAACTCATCTTCATCATCAGAATAGATATTGAAATTTTCCATTCTCTTGTGAAGGTCGAAGGGTAAGGCAGTATTTCGTTCAACCGATTCATCAAAAACAACGTGAGATGTTTCTTCAACTGTTAAAGTTCTAGTATTATAGATTCTATATGCTTTACTTACAGCTGAATATCCCAACATTATTCCTTCATCGGATTTAGCATCAAAAGCGGTCAAATAATTTTTGTCGTTGTTGTGAACAAAACATTTACTACCAAAGATTCTAAAATACCGTATTTTTGGAATTCTATCATAGTATATCTCAAAAGGGGTTTTAGAAAAATGTTTAGTTACTAGAGACCGGTTTTGAGTATAACATGCGGTATTGATAGTCTCGACCCAAAATTTTTGAGCAATACCCGAATCGGCTATCATTGACCTTGCGGCTTCCTTGAGAGTTCGGTTTCTTCTCTCAATCAGGCCGTTTTGTTGAGGAGTTCTTGCACTAGACAACTCGTGTCTAATACCGGAATCATCAAGAAAGGTAGTTAACTTGCTGTTTGTAAATTCGGTTCCTCTATCACTTCTGATTTTGTTTACTCGAATAGATTTTTCATTTTGTATTCTCAAAATCAGTTTAATCAGATTTGGTGTTGCTTGATTTTTAGAAGCTAAAAATATTACCCAAGTAAATTTAGAATAATCATCAATAACTACCATAGTGTATTGCATGCCTCCTAGGCTTTTTACTCTAACCGGACCAAACAAATCCATATGCAGGAGTTCCAAACATCGTTCGGATTGATGATTTCCTTTACTTTTGAAAGAAGACTTTATTTGTTTACCCATTTGACATGCAGCACATACCTTATCTTTTGAAAACTTGACGTTTGGAAAACCGTAAACTAATTCCCTAGAACATATAAAGTTTATTGTTTTGAAGTTCAAATGGTTTAGCCATTTGTGCCAGAGCCAGTTTGGGTCATTTCCAGCTATCATGCATACAAGATTTTCAAACTTAGTTTTCCAATCAACTTTGTAAATGTTTCCCATTCGGTTTCCGGTTAATAGAATATCATTTTGATGATCTTTAACTAAGCATGCATTTTTATGAAACTCAACTTTATATCCTACATCGCACATTTGACTAATGCTTAACAGGTTGAAATGCAAGTTTTCTACCAATAATACATTATTTATAGACAGGTTACCATGTCAATCTTACCCTTGCCCACAGTTCTACCTTTCGAGTTGTCACCAAATGTTATAACTGCTCTGGTTTCATAAGTGATATCTGCTAGTAGTCCGCTGTTACCGGTCATGTGTCTTGAGCATCCACTGTCCAGATACCATTCCGAGTTACTTAGCCGGTTGCTTCTCCTAACCTGCAAAAAAGAAATATTTACACCTTTTTGGTACCCACATTCAGTTGGGTCCGTGGTTGATTAGTCCCTTTGGGATCCAGACTTGGATAAGTCGGATCACTTTCTCGGTATTGGTTCTTATGGTATTAGGCTTAACTTCTCGCTCTTTGCCCAAGAATGCCTTATATCGTGGTGATGAATGGTTTTGATTTTGAGATGCACTTGTTTTGTTTCGTTTATCTTCTGACCGGTTAGCTCTCCTTCTCTCAGAATGAAGCCATTTTTCGGATTCGGTTGGACTTACATATTTTAGTTCCGATTCTATGACATTTTCTGCCTCATTGTTGGTTGAAGAGCTCTTGACAAATTATACGAAAGGAAGATTGTCTTTTGTGAGTTTTATCCCGTTAGATTGATTTGGTTTGTTTGATTTGTTTTGTTTGTATCCAATACCAAATTTACACTTAGGATGCCTTTTATATTTGCACATCTGATCTACGGCTTTACGGGATCTTTCCCAAGAAGCCGTAATATACTGTGTTCGTTCATCTTCTTTAGTTATCGGTTGAACTGTCTCCTCATTTTCTAAGGATAGTTTAGCCGGTTCATATATTGTGGTTTCGCATGGCTCACCAGCGATACCATTTGACTCTGCGGTTTTATGTTCCACCCGAGTTGGTATATAAGCAGATATGTTTCTGAACTCAGCGACCATTTCGTTGAGTGCAGAAATCAGATCTTCCTTAGTAAATTCATCAGAAGAGAAATCAAATACCTCTTCGTCGTTTGCCATGAAACATGTTACTCAGTCTTCATCATTCTCATTAACGGAGTATGCCCATTCACTTCCACCGTCGGATGCGATGAGTGCCTTTTGTATTTCCTTTCCTTCATCGGTTTGCTGGTTGTCATTTCTTCGGTAATCGTTCCTTTGGTTGTCATTTTTCCGGTAATCGTTCCCTTGATAGTTGTTACCCTGATACCGGTTACCTTGATAGTTGTTGCCTTGGTAGTTGATTTCCGGTTTTCGATCGTCTCTTCTTGGTTTCCTACACTCTGACCTGATATGTCCAAAACTATCACAGTTATAACATGTTTTATTTGATTTATCAACATAATTATAATTAAAACTGTTGTTAGATGGCGGTTGGTTCTTCTTCATGAATCTCCCGAATTTCTGAGCTAGCATCGTCATCACATCTTCACTAATCTGGTTAGCATTTTTGACTAGAGCCGGAGCGGTTGATACATGGGCCGCTGGTTCCACCGATGTAACTAGATGCCTCGTCTTTGATTCGAGACTTGATCTTGAACTCATATGCTTTTAGATCTTCAAACACATCATGCAGCTTCATCTGCCCGAGATTACTTGACTCCCTCATCATCATGGTCTTGATATCCCATATGCTCGGCAGTGATCTTAATGCTTTAATGATTACTTCCCGGTTATCGTATCTTTTTCCGAGTGTTTGTAGCTCGTTGACCACACTGGTGAACCGGTTGCTGAACTCTTTTATATTTTCTCCCGGTTTCATCCTGATGTTCTCATATTTTTGAGTAGCCACCAAGATTTTTTTTTTCATTTGTTCTTTCGTTTCCTTCATGGATCTGATTGATCGTCTCCCAGGCTTCCTTTGCATTTTCACAATCTGATATTTTGTTCAATGTATTATCGTCTATAGCCTTATATATGTGTCTCATGCAATGGTTGTCCAGGTTACTCATTCTTCGATCTTCAGTTGTCCATGCATCTATCTCCTTGTTGATCTTTATTGGTCCTTCCTTCAGAACCCTGCTCATCTCATCATCCAGCGTAATTAGATGAAGATACATCTGTTTCTTCAGCTACTAAACGCCTCACTGTTTAGCATTGGTGGCTTGTCGCTGTGGGTCATGCTTCCCATCTTCTTCGGTTGCTTGAATGTTAAGAACCTCGCTCTGATACCACTTGTTAGGATTGGGGTCGCCCTTGGAGGACTGGGGTTCCAGTTTCGGAAGGATTGACCACTTACACAACACAACACACGCTCTGATTGGTGATAGTCCGGTTAGAGACTAAAACCGTTCTCAACACTACGCAAAATGTCACAGACTCTTGAACCGGGTTCAAGGGAGGAAATGTTTGTTTCAGTTTGAAGCAACACACACGACTTGGATGAGGTTTATGAGGAGTCGGTTTAAGGAGTATGAATAGACCAGTTTTGATTAAGGACTATGATTATATTTCGGTTAGTATTAGTTCGGTTTTAGAGTAAATAAACAGGAAATAAGTAAAAGACACAAGACAGGATTTTATGGATGTTCGGAGCAAACCCTCCTACGTCACCCTTCTTCTCAGATTATGAGAAGGATCTCCACTAACTTGAAAGTTACAACACTCACAATGTCGGTCGAGCCTATCTCGCTACTCGCCGGTTACACCACTTCACTCTTGATGTAATACAATACACAATACAATAATAATGTTTTCGGTAAATGAAACAACTACTTAGGATCACGCGTGAGATTTCTTTCTCTCTCTTAAGATATTTCAGAACCGTATTTAATGAAGTCGCTTCGTCTTCCTTTTATAGTAAATGAGATCCCAACGGTCATCTTCTTCTCTCACCGTGGGATTGGTCAGTTTGAAACCACGCCGGTTCAGAGATGTTGCGTGTACGTTTCATCTTTCTGACACTTGACAAGCATGCATATACCGGTCAGGTATTGATGACGCAACCGACTTGTAGTCTTGGACACGTGTCAAACATGCACCTTCCGGCTGTCTGATTCGGATCTTCGGATAAACAAATCATCATTGTTTTTATCGCATGCTTCTGATCCGGATCTTATCTTCTTGTATTATCCCAAGAAGCATCTATTTCGTCATATTACGTCATCTTGTAGTTTTGAGTTTCCGGTTGATCCTTTCGTAATATGGTCCGGCTGGAATGAAAAATTTACTTTGCTAGCCGGTCTGTTTGGGATGTTGAAGCCGGTTCCTTTTGATCATGAATTGATCATCTGGAGCCGGATTGCTTTGATGTATTCTCCAGCCGGTTTATACGACTTGGTCTGTTCCTGCACATGAGAGTTAATAGTAGTTTAGTTCTCTGGTCGGTAAAAATTAACTTACTTAATTTTTCTATCAGCGAGTTTGAATTGTTTCTCTTGATTGAGGAGAAGACCAATGAGATCATTAAGTGCTCATTAGTTGGACCCTAGTTGTGATAGCGACGACGAGCGAATCTTATATGGGGCCAAGACCACCTATGGTTTGAATAAGAAGATTTAAATCAGATTCCTTCTCGCCAATAGAAGCAAAAGAATCGACAACGCATTTTATCGATCGAAAATATTTGGTCATCAATTTGTTTCCCTTTTTAGGGTTTGGAGTAGCAATCAGAGTTGAAGGAGTGGATCCCTATACTAAGTGACATACTTCATTTCTAGTGGCGTCTAAAGACGATGAGATGTTTCACAAACATCTCCGATGATTTGAGCAAGCTGGTTGATAGTTGATAAGAACCAATATACCATCATTTGATTTTATTCTTCCCAAATTTCAAAATGGTCAAATTTCACAAAGATAGACTTGAAGAAGGAAGAAAATGGGTGGCTTTCATTTGTTTCATCCATTTAATAGATCGATCCAGTATTTATACAAACAGAACTAACATAATTTAAAAATAATAAATGTAATGATTAGATAAAAAACTATATAAGTAGCCGAGACAGTAAAGAAATATGTTGGTTTAACAAATCTCTATAAAGTGGGAGGAATAGCCTTAAAATATTATATAGCTCTGAGTGAAAAAATATTGCTCTTGAAGGTATATATGTATCCTTAGTCTTTCATGTTCTGGTGTATGTAAAGACATGCATTTAATTATTCTACCATTAAATAATAATGAGGATTATATTTCAAAGGTTCCAGCTTTTTCCTATTATAATATTAGTTTTTTAAGTGCAGCAGACTTTTGATTGTGAGGAAAAACAAAAAGAACACTCTTTTCTCCAGAAAAAATTTGGAAAGAGAATTGAAATATTTGGATCAAAAACTTGAACAGAAAGAGGTAAAAATATATCTTAATATTCAATTGCATGCTTTTGAAATAAAGGAGATTGTTGACATCATAAATAGAGATAGTTTTTTAAGTGAGACAATTACTTCAAATTTGTTTATTTTTTAATTGGGTAATAATAATATAAATTTTATCTATCTATCTATCTCAATTTTTACTAGATATTTCTAGTCTGATTGATGATTATGAATGATAATATTTTAGAAAATCTTGGGTGGAAAACATTTTATAAGGAGTTCAATTTATTTTGTATTCACATTATAAGATTGAGAACTAAATATAAATTTTATGTTTGATTATATGAATTATTTTGTAATATATTTTGAGATTATTAAACATATTTTTTAGGATATTGATAGATTTAGTAACAAACAAAATTAATTTATGTGTATTTGGAGACTGTTTTAAATTGCTGTCCCAAAGTTAACCACAATATTTATTCATGTGGCCACATGTTAGTTACATAACCAATAAAACAACGAGTCTCTTTATCATGACTATTCTCTTCAAAAATAAATTAAGCAACTACGATGATAAATACCATCATTGTTGGCCATGTTTTATATTTGTGTTTCTTATTCTTTAAGGACCGAAAAAGTAGTGTATTTTAAAAGATTATGTTAAATTTTCCGATAAGGTCTAAACCCATGTTGTATTAATCATGTATTAACACAATTTTGTGAGACAACTTGTTATTAATGAATGTCACGATTACACTGTCATAATGAAACGATCTAAGAATAAGTAATTTGTTAGTAATTGTAGACACTCATTTTTTCCCCTCAAATTTATATTTTTAAATAAATTAGGAGCCTAACAAATGATTTTTGTTTGAAAATATAAAATTATTTTTGAATAAATAATATCGTATCTTGGAAATAAAATAAATAATAGTTTTATAAATATGTTGAATTTTAAATAATGTAATTTATTATTAAAAATGTTATTTTATTTTATATGAAAAAATAAATAGGTTAATATATATATGTATATTAATATTAATATTAGTTTATTTGTCTAAATAAATAAGATAAATAAAATTAATAAATATTAATTTTGATTTTTTTGTTTTCTTTGAATGGATTAAGGATAATGATAAGATAAAAAAAATGGAGATTATTTATAGCCACCAAACCCTAAATGACTGGGCAAAATTAACAGTGATGCAAAAATTTTTCTGCAAATTACATCCTGGAATGGGCGATGGGCAAGAGACCACTATATATATCATACACCACATCTGTACTAAAAAATAAAAAAATAAAAGAAGAGGGATAAAGGCAAATATGCTTAAATCATATTCATTTTTTTTTTTCTTTCATTTGTGTGAATTATTTGAGAGTTTCTTACTTATTCAAGAATTTTCTAACACTTTGGGAGATATTTAAGACTCACTATAAGTCTTATTTTGTCTTAATTTCATTTATAAATTTCAATTTGATAAATTTGAGTTTGGTATATTTTATTTATGATTTTATTTCTTTAAATTTAAATAGTTGATTGAGAATTTTACTAACATAATTTAAAAATTGTTTTTTTTTTTGTTAAATTAAATTTATTCTATTAATTATATATTATTGAAAATATTAATTTTTAAATTGTGAAAATTAAAAAATGGGTTTGTCTTTTTTGAATTATTTATGTATTACTTTATTTTTTTGATTTATTTATAATCATAAAATTAATTTATGAATATAATAAATTTTAATTGCCTTTATTTTCTCATATTTATTTATTTGTGAATAATTATTAATATTATTATTTAATATGTATTACCTTTAGATTTAATATTAATGTATTTACAAGATATTTTAGATCGAATAGGAATTGACAAATAAACAGATGAATAAGTCTAAACTATTTTATAATAATGGTCAAAATATTAGAAATAGAAATTGTTTCTAACAGGCATGTGGCGACTCTTTAGTGTTTTTAAACAATTGCCCAATTTGATTTAATTTAATGTCAAAATTTTTTAAAGAGATATTCATATTTTATATTTATTTCTTAAAGGTTGAAAAAGCATCATTTTTGTGGTGCGGATGTTTTTTAAACGCGTACAGTTTTCTGGCTGCTCTGCTGGGGACATTTGATGCTTAACTTGAAAATAATATTTTGGCCATCCATTTTTAGAAAATTTTATTTTACACTTACACATGTATTAAAAACCCAAATTTTTGTCTTTTTCAATGTGCGCGAGCTCATGTCTAGGTAGTATACGGTATGCGTTGTGACGTCACCTATATACTTATATATTTAAGTGCTAAGATTCGTCAATGTGGAATGACGATCTCTACCCGCATAGAAGGTTTTTATGTGAATTGTTGGATTAGTATACAATAGGAAAAAACTCGGATTAACCCTCTCTACTTTTCAAAAATCTCTTACTCTTAAAAACGAGGAACTTTTAAATAGTGGTGAGGGGTACTTCTAATTGAGAGCTCCTCTTACATCGAGAGATCCCTTTTGGGATAGTATCCTTCTCGATGGAACAACTCTCTCTTAAGCCACTCCTAACTTTAGAACTAAAATCCAAAAAGTCATTTCTACTAAGCTGTTGTTTGTCGTGCCCAAGCAACAAAACCACGTCGAAGAGCCTATTATGTGTCTATTATATATATTAAATACATGTTTGCATATTGTAAGGGTACCCCCAGTCTATGTCCCGTTCCATAACTTAGCACGTGTCAAGAGACACATGGCAATATGGAGGGACTACCGCGAGGAAGCTTGAGGTTCGATGCGTTTCAACCTTGGTTTGCGTGCCAGACAATTTTTAAAATAAATCATTTAATTTTTAAAAGATTTTGAAAATACTTTGAGCGGTAAGAAATTAATTATGTAAAAATAATTAATCATTTGTTCAAATTTTAATAATCTAGGAGGCTAAATAATTATTTAACCTGAGCCCGATTTAAATTAATTAAACATAATCAATTTAAAGATTATTTATTTGAAAATCAGAGTCGCTAAGAGATTTTATGAAAATCAATAAAATGATACGTGTACAAACGTATTTATACTAGAGTTTCTGAAAAAAAGTGGTTCGATATTTGTTTACGCTCAAAAAAGGGTTTTCACGCAATGTCCTCTACGCCCGCCTAAGGACGATTTTTAAAATTCTTCTAAAATAAACAAAGTCTAACTTTTATAAATCTAATTATAATTCCTTATATTTAATTAGTAGTCTAATGGTCCTAAATAAGAATAGATTGTAAATAATTGTACAAAATTATTTAAAGAAGGGGTGTGTATCTATTGCGTCGATGTTCTTTAACAAAAACCTAGAAATATCAGAAAAAGTATTAGAGAGTACATATCAAATAAGGTCTTAGCAAGAACATTTGATTTGGGAAACATCTCCGAAATTTTTTATAATTATTTTTTGACCTCGAGAATACCATCTTTAGAAAATGGGGTTTGATTCCAAAAATAGTTTTGGATTTTTGAAAGTTGAAACTAGGGGTGAGCAAACGGGTAAACCCAACCCGTATTACCCAACCCATATTCAACCCAAATTAAATTTACCCAACCCATAATTCAACCCATATTATTTACTAATATGGGTTGGGTTGAGTATGGGTTGGGTAACCCAAATTATTTTACTTTTATTTTTTTATTTAACATGTATTTGACTCATTTAACATATTTTTATTCGTTTAACACGTTTTTCACGTTTTTGACATTTTTAATACGTTTTTCACACGTTTAACACGTTTTTGACACGTTTAACACGTTTTGGCACGTTTAACACATTTTTGACACGTTGAACACGTTTTTCATGTTTTTGGCATGTTTAACACGTTTGACACGTTTTTGACACGTTTGACATGTTTTTGACACGTTTGACACGTTTTGACACGTTTTTGACACGTTTTTTCACGTTTTCGACACGTTTAACACATTTTGACACATTTTTGACACGTTTAACACGTTTTAACACGTTTAACACGTTTTGACACGTTTAACATGTCTTTCACATTTTTGACACGTTTCATACGTTTTTCACGTTTTTGGCACGTTTTGACACGTTTTCCACGTTTTTGACACGTTTTGACACGTTTTCACGTTTTTGACACGTTTTGACACGTTTAACATGTCTTTCACATTTTTGACACGTTTCACACGTTTTTCACGTTTTTGGCACGTTTTGACACGTTTAACACGTTTTTGACATGTTTTGACACGTTTTTACGTTTTTGACACGTTTTGACACGTTTTCACGTTTTCGACACGTTTAATACGTTTTTCACATTATTTACACGTTTCACACGTTTTTCACATTTTTGGCACGTTTAACACATTTTGACACATATTCCACGTTTTTGGAACGTTTAACACGTTTTCCACGTTTTTGGCACCTTTAACACGATTTCCACGTTTTTAGCATATTTTGATACGTTTAACACGTTTTTTACACGTTTAACATGTTTTTCACATTTTTGACACGTTTAATACGTTTTCACACGTTTGACACGTTTTCACATCAAACGTGTGAAAACGTATTAAACATGTCAAAAATGCCAAAAACGTGTTAAACGTGACAAAAACGTGTTAAAACTTATCAAAACGTGTTAACGTGCAAAAAAATATGTTAAACATGTCAAAAATATGTTAAATGTGTAAAACGTGTTAAAATGTCAAAAACGTGTTAAACGTGCCAAAAACGTAAAAATGTGTTAAACGTGTGAAAAACATGTTTTTAAGTGTGAAAACTTGTTAAAAATATTAAAAACGTGTTAAACGTGTGAAAAACATGTTACATATATAAAAAACGTGTTAAAATGTCAAAAACGTGTTAAACGTGCCAAAAAACGTGAAAATCGTGTTAAACTTATCAAAAACGTGTTAAATATGTTTAAAATGTGTTAAACGTGCCAAAAACATGAAAATTGTGTTAAACCTATCAAAAACGTGTTAATGTGTTAAATATGTTAAAAACGTGTTAAACGTGCCAAAAACGTAAAAAACGTGTTAAACTTGTCAAAACCGCGTTAAACGTATTAAACATGTCAAAAACGTGTTCAACGTAACAAAAACGTGAAAAACGTGTTATTAGTGTGAAAATGTGTTAAACATGTCAAAAACGTGATAAACGTGTCAAAAATGTAAAAACGTGTTAAAAATGTGAAAACGTGTTAAACGTGTGAATAACGTGTTAAACGTGTGAAAAACGTGTTAAACGTGTTAAACGTGTGAAAATCATGTTATAAGTGAAACGTGTTAAAAAAATTATAAACGTGTTATATGCGTAGAAAACGTGTTAAACGTGTGAAAATATGTTAAACATGTCAAAAACGTGTTCGACTTAAAGTTGGAAGATGATTAGTTTATATTGAATTAATAATAGAGAATTAAACTAAATTTATATAATTTGGGTAATTTGGGTAACCCTAACCCAACCCAAATTAAACTCAACCCATACTTAACCCAACCCATACTCAACTCAACCCATATTAACCAACCCAAATTAATATTTTGGGTTTGGGTAAACCCATATTATGCTCACCCCTAGTTGAAACCAAATTGGCCTAAGGATTCAAGTTCTAGGCTTGGGTCCGATTTTGTCAATATAGGATCAGTAGGGTTTGGGAGGTTCGGTCTTGAGTGAGTGAGGGTTCGAACTTAGGTCTAGGGCTAGGGTGTGGTTTCGTTGGACCTAGGCTTAAGTAGGGATATATTTAATAATTGGTCCTAGGCTAGGCTAGGGTTCGGTTGCATCGGTCATATGCTTAAGTGAGGGATAGGTCCTAATCATCGGTCCTAGGTTAAGTGTCAAGGCTAGGTTTACCGGTCTTAAGTTAAATGTCTAGGTTAGATTCACCGATCCTAAGTTAAGTTTCTAGGTTAGTTTCATTAGTCCTGGGTCAATTCTTCAGGTCCTAGTTCCACGGTCCTGGGTGAATTCTATCGGTTCTAGCTCTATAGTCCTGGTGAATTCTGTTGGTCCTAGATCCACGGTCCTAGATGAATCCCGCCGGTCCTGGGTGAATTTTTCCGGTCCTAGCTCCACAGTCCTAGGTCAGTTTCCTTGATCCTAGGCTAAAACCTTAGGACCGAGTGTTCTTATTTTGGTACAAATTTCAGAAGCCTATAACTTTTGATTGGGATGATGAAATCACAATCCGTAAGCTACAATAGGTTCATATGATCATGAAGAAAAAAATTCCTAACATAAATCACTATTTTGAAGCCCCTACAATGATCAATTTCAAATAGACATTTTTATGTCAAATTTTAAATTAGACCATTTACAAGTCTAATTTTTGTTCCATTAACTTTAAAATGATGAATACAGTTAATCTAAACTAAAACAAGAACATCATAACATCATTCAAACAATTTTTGAAGATTGAATTTTTAAAACAAGATTTGATCAACCATGATCAAATTGATGAAATAGTCACTTGGGATTCATCCCAACATGTTAACAAACATGTATTACAACTAATTGAATTAACTAATCTAGATTAGAAGCAAGAACAAAAAATTTTAAAAATCCAGTTTTTGAACTTTATTTTCAAAATTTTAGTTTGATCAATCATGATCAAAATGTGATTATAGTTACTTGGAAATAATCCAAACATGTTTATAAACATGTATTACAACTAATTGAATCAATAAATCCAGATTAAAAGCAAGAACACGTAATTTTTAAAATCTAATTTTGGAATTTTATTTTCAAAATTTTAGTTTGATCAATAATGATCAAAACGTGATTACAGTTACTAAGAAATGATCCAAACATGTATAACAACTATCTGATAAAAAAATCCAAATTTAAACCAAGAACACAAAATTTAAAAAACTCAGTTTTCAAACCAAAATTTTCAAAATTTTGTTTCTGGTTGAATTGATCGATTCTTTTTGGATAGAAAGTTCATACATGTAACAAAGAAATTACACAATCAAGCATAAGAACACGACCAAATTGATCAAACAACAAAATTTGAAAAAAAATCAAAATTTTCAATCACAAATCTTAATACAAACGATATGGATGCATACCAACAATAGGAGAACACTCCTAGGGTGTGTTAGCAACTAATCAAGATCCTGGATTGAAGCTTGGATCGTCGGACGAGTTTTTGAAAAAAAATCAGTTCGCCAGAATCTTCAAGGTTTGATTTTAGGTGGTGAGGAAATCCGGTGATTGAGGGGGTAATCTTCAAGGTTTGATTTTAGGTGGTGAGGAAATCCGGTGATTGAGGGGGTGATTGTTTGATGATTTGGTAGTGAAAGGGTAGAAGGGTATTTATAGGGTAGATAGGTCGGTTGAGGTGGGATAATTTGAGTCACTTTTTCCCTTCGATGATCTTATCTTCAACCTTATCTCCGACAGCTAGCATCCTTATCAAGGGCAGGATAAGGCTTCTAAATAAGGGGAAAACGTAGGCACTGACGAGAGGGTCACGCGGCCTATAAAATCAAGAGATTTGATCGCCTATGGATGAAGCTAGAGCTTCTAGAAGGTTGGACGTCGACGAGGTCGCGAGCGAGGTCGCGATTCCAGCGAAGAAGACGAAGGAAATGACGTTGTTTTGGGTAACGGGACGCCCAGTTCTGTCTGGTTTCGTTCGTGGTCAGCCAGTTTGACTAACGGGGTTAGTCTGTCCCGTTAGTTCAATCAGCACGGGTGCACACACATGGCTTTGCTACATCTGACTATGTGGGAGCATCTGGGCTGTTGGATGAGATATGGACGTTTATCTGATGGTCCAAAATCCTGCTGCAAAAATTAAACATAATTTCAGCTGCACAGGATTATACAATTATATTTTAATTTAAAAGGTCATTTAAAACCATTTTTAATCCCTTTTAAATCCATTTTTTAACCAAAATTTTCACAAACAATATTTCTGGAATCATAATAATACTTATGATCATATTTTATTTTTTGGAATTTTGGGGTATTTTATTTAATTGGTTTAAACATAAATCATGAATAAATCATAGTTAAATACTTTTAACCCTTTCCTTGGTCTAATTTGGGTAAAATAAATATAATATTTTATCCTCAAAATATTTTTAGAATTTTGGAAGATTTCCTTTATTAATGTTTAATTATCACAATAATTAATCCTTAATTAGATTTTAATTTCTTTTTTAAGTTATTTTGAATACAAAAATCCAAAATATTGTTTTAATATTGTTAAACATAATAATATTATTTGAAAATAGGGTAAGTCAAATTTTCATGCTTACACATATAGATGAGAAAGGCGTTTAGAATTACATTCTAAAATCCGTTTGAAAATAAAAAGGGGAAATGAAAATGTCTAACATAACGAGTTATTGTCTTTGAGTCTTTATTACACAAATATAAGATCGTTGGCCACATAGACTAGGAGATCTAAGTGTTATCTGCGAGGTAAGCAAGCTCTCTCAAGAAGGCTAACAATCTGACAAATATAACGAAGAAAACAACACAGAAGTAGACCAGAGCTAAAAATGAAGGAGCAAACGAGCGATGAAGAACCTAAACTAAATAATTTCTTATGTTATTTTTTTCCCTTTTGAGTTATTAATTCTAAATGTATAATTAATTTATAATTGTCATAGAATGCCAAAGTGAATCCAATTGTTCATAATTTAACGCCTTCCACTTGAGTTGACGGTGCGAGATGGCTTTAAGGGTCTGCACCACCGACCCTAAATGTCTAGACCACAAACATCTAAAATCACCGATTGACCTCTCATCTACATCTCTAAAAGTCAAAGAAATATTTGATCCCCTGGACCTCCTCGATAGGCCGATATTCTTGTTCTTCTCCCGTCTCTTCCTAGAGGAAGAACCTACAAAAGTAGTAGCATGAATATGTGTAAAAATGATCCTCATGATCTTCTGGGAACATTTTAGGTATAGAATATCTAATCCTCCCGATCCTTTAGATGCTTAGTTCTCGGAAATGTACTCTCCAATAAAATCTCCAATACCATCCTCATTTGTACCACCTACTGGGCCAACACTAGCTAAAGGGTCCACAACATACACGGTGTCCTAGAAGAGTCTCCTCGGATCGTAAGGTCATCTGGCTATGCATGAAGGTTCTAGAATGACTTCTTTAGTTTCTATGGAGTTTTCTGCAAACTCATTCAAGTATTCTCGCGACCATTATCCATCCTGCAAACACATACCATTAATAAATTGGAGAAGAATTAAAGTAAAAACATTAATCTAATTAATCTTAACTAGATATTTGTAAACTAATGATTTATTTTTGTCACAGTCTTCCAACCGGGTCGCGATGTCATATCAGGGGCGTGGAATACGTGTTTTGCTTGACTCGCCAATATATATGGTCCATGACTTTGAGTTTTCAAAATCTGGTTTATATTTATACTTACAAATCCATATTTATCTACTTTCATTCCTCCTTCCCTAGAATATGTATAAAACCACTTACATTTGAAGAAGACAACTCGTTTGTGAGAAAAGTATTGTACTTGGATTATGTCTGTTAAAACTCCGTAGTATGACATATTATCTGACCCATTGTACCCTTCAACAACCACTCCACTATTTTGAGTGGTCAAACCATCGTCGTGTTTTTCTGTACAGAATTTGTATCCGTTTATTTTACACCAAACATACATACATGAGTACATAGTTGAACCTGAGCCTAAGATCTTAAGGTCTCTTTATATATCATTATCTTCTGCTAAATGGGCGACCTATATATACATTCTAAAAATTCATTCTTAATTTGCAAAATCAAAATAAAGTTATTAGATATTAGAGGGAAATATCTTAACACCTTAGTGGCATGAATTTCCCATTTTGTTTCTTTAGAATTGTCCCACTTATTTGGTCGAATTTCCATCTAGAAAGGCTACAAACTCTATAAGACTCCAAACTCTTGTTGTCCTTCCAAAATAGCATACAATTGTTGTGACATGCATCTATCTTCTCATATTTAAGCCCGATATCGGTAATGAACTTCTTACATTCGTAGTATGAGCTTGGCAAATCAGTGTCTATTGGTAATATTTCCTCCTTAAGTAGACGTAGGAACATATCGAATGAAGCGTTTGTCCATTGACCGACATTATTTATGTGAAGAAGTTTCAGTAGTACATCTTCGATTTGTTGATGGTTGTTCGGGCTATCATTAACATTGGAGATCATGTGTAAAAGATTGCATATAATGTTCTTCATTGACTGTATTACTAAACTTCGTTCTAGCATCGTTGAATTCTAGTATTCCATCATCATCATCATCATCATCCCAGTCAACGACATCATCATCATAAACCACGTTAGTAGTAAGTCTATTTTCTCGATGAAAATCTCATAATTAATAATTAAGATTAATTCCATAAATTATGAGGTGAGTCTTCACATTGACTATTTCCTTAAAAGTTATGTTCAAGCATTTCACGCAAGGACAATTCACTTTTTGTCGTCTAGTATTACTCAATGCAATCTAAAGAAATTTGTCAACCCCTTCCTCGTATTTTGGATAATCTCAACGTAAGCACATCCAACTTTTATAGGGTACATCCATCTTTCAAATAAGATGTCAAACAACCCGCATTAATATTCACTTAGCATGAGATAAATATAAATTAGGCTTACATTTCTCTATTCTCCATATATATATACCCTAACTAATCCAGTATAATACCCTAATTAATCAAGTCAAACAAAACCACTAAAAGCCTAATTATACTCAACAAGTCAAACAGATTCATCAAATTAAATCAAACCCTAGAATCATCATAAATGAAGCAATCATAATCAAAATCTTATACTCAACAAGTCAAATAGTTTCATCAAATTAAATCAAACCCTAGAATCATCATAAATGAAGTAATTAGATTCAAAATCAAAATCAAACCTAATTAATCAATTAGATTAAAAATCTAACCTAAATGCTAACAAAATCTAACATAAATCTAACTATGATAAAAACTAAACTAACCTTGAAGCAGTGACGTTGAAGAGGAGGAAACAGTGGCAGGAAGCAGCGGCGTTAAAAGCTCGAAGAGGCAGCGATGAGAGAAGATCGGCGTCGGTCGGTGGGTGTCGTTGCTCTTCGGTCGCATGTAGAGAGCTTAGGAGAAGAGAGGGAAGCACACAAGATCGAGTAATCAAGGAAGAAAGCGTTTGTCTAAAATATAAAGGTTTTTCTCAAAAGGTTTAATACATCTCTTGGTATTGACATTAATTTATTACCGAGATATTCCGAGAGATATACACAAATCTCTAGGTATTTCTAGTTTTAAGAAGGGTAACACCGAGAGATATGTCTAAATCATTAAAGATTGGAAGCTTCGTCAACCGCTACTAACCCTACTCCCTTGAACCAATAGGATTCCCTTCTTAGGATCCGCACATAAAGTATAAGAAGAATATTTTGATCAAGTTATATCTAATGAAATCAGAATATTATCAAATCCAAGACCACACTTTTCTTAGGTACAATGGGAGGTTGTTTATGTTAGTAACAAGAGGGAAAAATATTGCTTCTTATTCATCTCCAATGGATTGTTACAAATCTTTATAGACAGAGTATTTGACTCTTCAAATGCTAAAATAAATTAGGATGCATATTAAATAGGTCTCCCACCAAAATCTCTTGGTTATCCTACTCACCCCTAAAACCATTACTATTATTCTAGGAATACTAAACATCAAACAAAAAACTTCTTAATTTAGGTTTATTCAACAAATCTCCCCCCCCCCCCCCCCCCCTTAAACTTAAATCCTCTTCCCTTATTCCAATCAGCCTTTTACAAATCTCTAATAGTGTGTTCGGTAGTGGCTTGGTGAATACGTCAGCGGCTTGAGCTCTACTTTCAACATGCTCCAACTCGACCTTTTCTTCTCTAACTTGTTCTCGGATTAAATGAAACCGGATGTTGATGTTCTTGCTCCTTCCGTGATTATCTGGGTTCTTTGCCAACTCAATCGTTGACTTGTTATCAACTCAGATCATAGTTTCTTCGTCTTAGATCACTCCTAAATTCCTTAGTAAATTTGAAATCTAGACTGAATGACACACACTCCAAAAGACCGCCACATACTCTTCCTCGTCGGTCGATAGAGTTATAATAGACTACTTATTTGACAGGCAAGTAAAAGTCGCATTCCCAAGTAGGAATATATAACCTGAAGTACTTTTCCAGTCATTAATATCACCACACCAATCAGTACAGAGTAACCCACTAATCGGTAGTAATCGATTTTAAATAAAAAGACCAAGTGAAAGGGTCTTCGAACATATCTCAAAATTCTCTTCAAGGCATTTAAATGTGTATAGCTTGGATCCTCCATGAATCTGTTTGATATCACAACCCTCAACATTAGGTCAGGTCTCGTTCTTGTAAGACACCTTAGACTTCCGATTAAGCTTCAATGTCTTTAAACATCATTTTGTTCTCCTCCATCAAACGTTGAGAGTTTATTGCCTAGTTCTATTGGAGTAGAAACTAGGTTACAGTCCCTATTTTAAACTTTTTAAAAATTTCAAGAGTGTACCTTTTTTGGGATATTAAAAGCCATTCATCCGACTGCTTCACTTCTAGGCTGAGAAATTATTTCATCAGGCCTAAGTCTGTCATCTCAAACTCCTTCTTCATTACCTCTTTGAACTCCTTAATTATTTTTGTGTTGCTTCCGGTGAATATGAGGTCGTCGACATAGAAAGACTACCATCATATTCATTTCTAATTTCTTTGTGTGAAAGGCATGATCGTACATACATTGCTCGTAGACATTTTTCTTAAAATACTCATCAATTCTCTCGTTCTAGAAACGAGGAGCCTGCTTCAGCCCATAAAGGGATTTTCTCAATCTCAAAACCTTCTTCTCATCCACTCTCTTCATATACTTGAGTGCTTGCTCAACGTACACCTCCTCCTTTAGCACTTCATTTAGAAAGGATGACTTCACATCCATCTGTAGAATCAGCCATTGGTTCTAAGCAGCTAACGAGATTAAAAGTCGGATTGACTCCATTCCTGTGACAAGAGCAAAAATATCATCATAATTGATTCTCTCCTTTTATCTATATCCCTTCACCACAAGTTGAGGCTTATAACGCTCAACATTTCCCTCATTGTTAATCTTTTTTTTGTACACCTATTTTACTCCAATTGGCCAAGCTTCTTCAGGAAGGTTGGAGAACTCCCAAGTTTTATTGCATTCAATTTCCCTAATTTTTTCATCCATAGATTATCTTCATTTCTTGTTTTTTACAACTTTCTCAAAATTCAAATCTTTTGAGTCGGCCATAAGACATACAATGTGGACTTCATTTGTAATTTCATATATCTCCCAAAGACTTCTCATTATGCGCAATTGAGGCTCGAATTCATATTATAAAACTCGGTGGTTGTTGATAACGGAGGTATAACAACCTCTGAACTTGTTGCTTCCTCAATCGGGTTACTCTAGTTCCATGCCATTGATTCCTTCACGTGAACATCTCGAATCACTGCCACTTTCTTGTTAACAGGATCAAATAAATTTTATAACTTAGATTTCTCATCATGCCTGATAAATATGTACTTCTTGCTCTAATCTTCTAATTTGTCCTTTACTAACTATGTATTAGCCCATATGCCACGCTACAAAACACTTTGAAATGAAAGACACTCGACTTCATACCACTTCAAATCTCCTGAGATGTATTTTCTCATAGCTTTGCATGTGGACATCTATTTTAAAATAGATTGCGCACTGCACCGTCTCTTCCCAAAACCTTTTCGGCATATTCTTTCCTTTCAACATAAATTGAACAATATCGAGAATAGTTTGGTTCTTTCATTCCTCAACAACGTTTTCTACGAAGAATATGGCGCAATTAATAAATGTTTGATCCCATGTTCCTCGTAGTATTTGTTGAACTCGGTAAAAGTAAACTCTCATCCTTTATTAGATCGAACTACTTTGATGACTTTGCTTGTTTCTTTCTCCACCATCACTTTTAATTTCTTGAAGGTTTCAAACACTTCTGACTTTTCCTTTAGAAAATAAATTCATCTATTTCTCAAGAAATCATGAATTAAAGAAATGAAGTATCTCTTACCATTGAATGATTATGGAATTATCGGCTCACATAAATCGGTATGGATTAGTTTGAGTTTCTTATTTTCTCGGTATTCAGAACTACTTGGGAAAGAAGTCATTGGTTGCTTCCCGATCACACATTCTTCATAGAACCTCTTTTAGAATTTATTATAAGGTATTTCAAGCAGCGTCTCCTTTTTCACCAGCTCGATCAACCCCTCGAAGTGAAGATGACCAATCCGATAATGACACTTCATGGCCTCATCCTTCCGATCAAGTTGCATACATTTATCTTAAACTATTTTAAGCTCAAGTTTGTACATGCAATTTTTCTTCATTTTTACCTAGACAATGAGCCTCCCTAGTTTATCATTCAATTGTAGTTCTCGGTCCTTCATCAGAATTGAGTACCCTTTCTCCATCAAATGTCATATACTCAATATGTTATTTTTGAGATCAGGTACGTAGTAAACATCGCTAATCTTTCTGATTCCCCCATTTTTTTGTTGATACCAAATTATTCATCGACCTTTGATGCCTACTTTTGAAGCATCACCAAAAGAAATGGATCAAGACTCCACCTTTGAGAATATTTTGAATAACCTCTCGTCACCACACAGTTGGTTACTTGCGTCGGTGTCGAAGTACCAAAACGAGTTATCAGAACAACTCCATTTGATCTTGGTTTCTGGAATTTTTGTCACCTACAACAATCCTTCATCTTCTTTCTCAGTAAAGAAGCTTACTAATTCTTCCTTTTTCTACTCTGATCTACAATCTTTGAAAAAATGAACCAACTTTTCAAAGTAGTAGCATTTTATCGAGTAACAATCATTGGCAACATGACCATACACTAGTAAAGATAAGTCTTTTACCGAAAGTATAACCTCTCGGTAAAAGCCCTATATCTGTCGGTAAAAGTCTTTTCCCGACAACACGTCAGACTGTCGGCATCTGTCGGTAGTGATCTTGTCGGTAAAGGTGTGGAGACCTAAGCCGACAGATTTCATATCTTTCGGTATATCCTTTTCCGAAAGATTTAGTAAAATCTTTCGGAAATGCTTTTACTACATTTGCCGAAATATTTATTGAAATCTTTTGGAAATGATTTACTTCTTTTCCCGAAAGATTTATGCATATCTTTCGGCTCTACTTTACTTCCTTTGTCGAAAGATTTATGCATATCTTTCAACTTTGCTTTACTTCTTTTCGGCTCTACTTTACTTCCTTTACCGAAAGATATATGCATATCTTTTGGTTTTGCTTTACTTCCTTTACCGAAAGATATATATCTTTCATTTTTGCTTTACTTCTTTTACTGAAAGATTTATGCATATCCTTCGGCTCTGCTTTACTGTTACCGAAAGATATATGCATATCTTTCGGTATTTCTTCTTTATAGATTTTTAATATTTTGTTTGTTTTTACATAACCTTAACCACCTTAACCTGTTTAATTATCAGTCAAACCAAAGAAATACAATAATAAAATAAACTCATTACATTTTCCAAAATTCTAAATCAATACGTATTACAAACACGTGTTATAAACACACGTGTACTAATCCAAAAACATAATCCAACATACTTGTTCCAAACACGATAACATTATCCAAAAACTACATAATAAACGTACTAACTCGGTGGTTGATTCGATAACCTTGCTAATATTTCTGCAATCTGTTGTTGCGTTCTTTCGTGATTAACTTGAACTATCTCTTCCAGTTCATTGACCCACGCTCGGAGTTGTTGGTTCTCTTCTCTTAACGACGACCCTCCACATTGAAGTCTTCTCGGTCACCTCAAAGTCGGAGATATCGGGTGTTTCACTCATTATTTGCTCTATCTCCGCCTGCACATTTTAAAGTTTCATTGTATAAGATGTATATATAGTTCTATTAAATTTTCAATTAAACTTATTTATTAACTTACGATCTTCTCTTGTGATAATGGGTTCAACGTCGGGATCGGGTTGTCTTTGGTGGGTCTCAGAGTTTGAGTCTTTCTGAACCTCTCTATGATAGTTGGTGGACGTCCGAGTTCAACTGTCTGTACAAATAATTTAGTTAGTGTTCATCAATAAATTAGTTAAATTATTTATAATAGGTATAACTGAATAATGTACATACCAATTCTTCTTCTACGCGCGAAAATGGTTTACTGCCTATATGGTGCGGAAACTTCGCTTGTTTTTTGTTGCCAATATTGATAGAGCTTTTTTTCTGCATTTAAAATAAAAAAGAAGTTAAAACTAGTGTCGTTAGTGCATATATCAATTCTGAAATTATACGTACCTTGAAATTCTAGGTGAAGAAGTGGTGTCTGCAGAGGAACTCTCAATCTGCTGGATCATAACATGGTGGTGGATTCGCAAGCACGGCCGCCCCATCTCTGTTATGAATCCGGACGTAATCCTGACTCAAATCGAAGAGCCACCTATCCCTTATTTATTTGGCGTGTGCAATCCCGGTCTCTCTGAACGTATCTATAGACATATCTGTATTCTCAAATGGATCTTGAAATATAAAATCACCAAATATTATAAAACTTCATTTGAATGTTAATTAAGGTTCAATTTTTTACCGTCATAGCACGCTATAGTGAATCGAGTTGGTCGGTACTCAAAGTTCTTTACTTTAATTGGCGATGCGGGATAAGTTGAGGGTCCCGCACCATATATTTCGGAAAGGATCAAAGCCGAAAGATATACACTATATCTTTTGGTATAGACCTTATAGAAAATCTTATACTTAGCTGTTTTTCTGAAAATATTTTGGAAGGGATTAAAGCCGAAAGATATACACTATATCTTTTGGTATAAACCTTAAAGAAAATCTTATACTTAGCTGTTTCTCTGAAAAATGTTTTGGAAGGGATCAAAGCCGAAAGATATACACTATATCTTTCGTTATAGACCTTAAAGAAAATCTTATACTTAGCCTTTTTTTTTAAAATGTTTTGAAAGGGATCAAAGCCAAAAGATATATAATATATTTTTCGATATTGTATCTAAATACCAAAAGTTTTGCATCTATTGTTGGCTTCATTTCTCATTTGCGACAGGTTTCTTCTTTTCGGCACCTATACCGACAGATTTATAAATCTGTCAAAAAGATCTTTCGGTAAAACCCCCTTTTTTACTAGTGATACTTTCCACAGTTATAACACTCAATATTATTGTTTCAATTAGTCCGGCCATCCCAAGTTTGACTTCAGCCATGCCAGTTCTGTTGGCCGACTTGCTCACATCCTCGTCCTCAACCACCTAGGCCACTGCCTCTTCCTTTAGTACTCTGAGCATATAACACATTCTCCTCTTTTATTGTTACCTTCACCTAGAGCCTGTTCAAGATACTCCCCCTTCTGCTCATGCACTTTCAGGGACCCAACAAGCTATTCGTGAGCATTGATGGGTCCTTAGATTCCTCTATTGCGATACAATATTTTCGAAATTATCTATGAATGACCTCAGAATCTTTCAATAACTCAGTTTAATGAAAGACTCTCACCATTACGATTTAGCTTGTTCATCACGGTCTCCACCAGAGTGATGAACTCAAATACACTTTCAATCTCTTTCATCTTCATATTTTCCAGGCCGCCCTTAAGGTTTTGAAGCCAAACTTGCTTTACTGTTCGTCTTATTTGTTTGCTATTTTGAGTGTATCCCATGCTACTTTGAAAGATTTTGCGTTAGCTATCTTCTCAAGCTAGATTCGTCGATGGATCGGTATAGTACATACAAAGTCGCCTTGTCTTTAGCTCAAACGACCTTCAACGCATTCAAATGGAAATTTGAATACCTATCTGTGTTTGTCAGTTCTTCATACCTAGTCTCGACAACATCCCAATTATCTTGGGAGCCGAAAATGGCCTTCATCTACACCTTCCAGTTGTCTTAGTTCACATATTTTATCAACTTGGGTAGCGGGATGAAATTGGTTAGACCTATCATTTCTCAGTGTTTTCACTCAACACATACCTCACAAAATTCTTTACTGCTCCTCTTTCTCTCTCGGTCAGTGCACACCGCAACATTTTCTTTTAAGGCTGACAAGTTCTTTCATGCTCACCTCAGACATAATGACTCTAATACCAATTTGTTGGTAATAAGAGGGAAATATTTTTTTTCTTATTCATCTCAATTGGAGTGTTACACATCTTTATAGGCAGAGTATTTGACTCTTTAAATGCTTGCCTCTTCAAATGCCTAAATAAATTATGATGTATATTAAATAGGTCTTCCACACAAATCTTTTGTTTATCTCACTCACCCCTAAAACCATTAATATTATTTTAGATATACTAAACATCAAACACAAAACTTCTTAATTTAAGTTTATTCAACCATTTAAAAGTTTTCTTACCTCTCTAGGCGCCTATGCCGGTAGTAGGTGATTCGTCACCATTGGCAACATAGACAGTTACCGGCTTTCTAGAAGTTAGTAGTAGCGTTCTTTAGAGAGAACTAACAAAATTTATAATCAATTTAAAGAACAAAAGAACATAATTTGTTTGTGTGGCATATAATTGGTTTAGTTCTTTTGATTATCTTATTGTGACATAAGAAAAAAGAAATAATAATTATTCGTGGGTATTTTCAACATATACTTTATTTAATTAAGAATAATTTGCTTGAGAAATATTTAATTTTTTTTTTGGAAAAACAGTTAAAATCATTTTCTCAAAAGTGGTGGGGGTCAATGGTTAAAGCTAGACAAATCTTAGTTATGATTAAAGGATGATAATCAAACGACTCTAAAAAACTCGATTAGTAGTAATCAAACATATAAACAGAGATTACAAACAAAGATTATAAACTATATAAAATCATAAATATCTTAATTAGGATTTTTATTTTCATATCAACCAGTTGTATCAATAGATTCTCTTCCCCTTCCTCTTGCAATGAAAAGAAGATGAACTGAAAGGGTTGACGAATACTGCATATTCTCATTTTGATTTATTTATTTTATTATCCCGTTCTGATTTAATAAAAAGAACTAATTTTCAAGATTTTTGAACTCTTTACTTTATTGTTCTCAACTTGAATTTTTAGATAATATCATAATTTTTGTCTTGGTTCATTCAGCTTTTTATAAACTAGAGGTTGGAATGTATTTTACATTGTCCAATTTAATAATCATGTGTTTGAATCAATTATCTACTTCACTGTAATGTTTTACTTATTGAAGCCTAATCAATTTTTATATAGTAGTCTTACATAAGAAACTTTCTAAAAGATATGAAATTCTGTAAATATTTATATATAATGTTAAGTGCCCTAACAAAAATAGTTTGATAGTTGCATAGTATTTGAAAGCAAAATATTTTTGTCTTAGTTGGTGATGCATATATGACAAGGTAGTAATAATATATACGATAGTCAGCGGTTCAGATTGGTTTGTTTTTAAATGGTTAGGTCTCTTATATTCTAAACAATATATGGAAAGAGTGTTGAAAGTCAAACATGGACTAGATTCAAATCAATAATAAGTAGTAGTAAAACAAAAGCTGCTAAACTTTATCAAAAGGAGAAATAAATCTCTAAACTTGTAAAATATTAAAACTAATTCAAAATTTGAAATATAAGAGAAAATATAATTTATTAATTAAGCAAAACTATAAGGACTATTTTTTGTTGAATAATATAGGTAGAGAAAATGGGTAGCAACTAGGGCATAAATTTAAGGACCAATTCCACCATTGAACAAATCTAGTCTTCTCTCCCTATTATATATTGAGCACATATTCACACTAATTTCTTCAATTCTTTTCAACCCAATTCTTCTTTCTACAAAACCTTCAAATCCTCAAAGACATATAATCATGGCGGCTTTTCAAATTTCAAGCTTGATATCGTCTTCTTCCTCGTTTCCTTGTCGGAGACATATCGTCAAATCCACAATCAACCATCCAAACAAGCTAACCATCAACGCCCTTTCCCTCCCGGACCTAAGCGCCAGAGTCTTGGTCGAAGAATTGCAGCAAAGAAGCAGCGGTAGTAATAATAATATTTACAAGAACATTAGATCAAACGTCCCCTTTACACCTTCCCCCAAACAGGGCACTAAATCTCCAACCACCATCCCCAAGCTCTACGCCATCATGGAAGCCATCGCCGACAGGATAGAGATGCACAGGAACATCAAGGAACAACGAGAGAACTGGAACAGTCTTCTGTTAAATTCTGTTAACGCCATGACCCTAACCGCCGCAACCATCTCCGCAATCGCCGCCGCAGGTGGGTCCCATGTGGTCGCTCTCAGCTCCTGCTCGAGTCTGTTATACTTGGCAGCGACTGGATTGTTGATCATCTTGAACAAGATCCAACCCTCTCAATTGGCAGAGGAACAGAGGAATGCGGCGAGGCTGTTCCAGAAACTTCGACGTGAAATCCAGACCAAACTGTCTATCGGGAATCCTGAGTCCAAGGACCATAGAGATGCTATGGATAAAGTTCTTGCCCTCGACAGAGCCTACCCGCTTCCCTTACTCGGGAAAATGCTAGAAAAGTTTCCGGAGGGAGTGGAGCCAGCCAAGTGGTGGCCGGAGAAGAGAATTAGACGGCAAGAAAGTATGTCTCCGGCGGCAGCAAGAGGCGGCGGCAACGGATGGGACGAAGGGCTGGAGGAGAGGATGAAAGGGGTAGTGGGTGTGTTGAGAAGGAGAGATAAGGAAGATTACTTGAGACTGGGGGAGAAAGCATTGAAGTTAAACAAGATGTTAGGAATAGCCGGTCCTGTTTTAACGACCGTGGCAGCTGTGGGCTCTGCTTTAATGGGGCCGAGCCACTCCGGTTTGGCAACTGTGGTCGGAGTTGCTGCGGGAGCAATGGCGGCGGTGATAAACGCGGTGGAGCACGGCGGGCAAGTGGGAATGGTGTTCGAGATGTACAGAAGCAATGCAGGGTTCTTCAGTTTGATGGAGGAATGGATAGAGGGGAATTTGGAGGAGAAGAGAGGGATCAATGGGAAGGTTATGGAAATGAAGGTGGCTTTGGAGTTGGGGAGGAGCTTATCAGAGCTAAGGGATCTTACTGATTCCTCATTAATGGCAGATCAAGAAGAAGAATTCGGAAGCAAACTCTTTTGAGATCTACAAATTAAATTTATTCTTTTGTTCATATTACTTAATTCATTCATTCATTGTATAGAAAGTGGGCTTAACATTTGACACTACTTTACAAAAATGTGAAAAAAATAGGATTCTTATTGTTAACTTGCTCTCTCTCTCTAGAGAGAGAGATTTTTTATTATTAATTCTTTGCAAGTAATTGTTATCTTCAGGATTTTTAAGTACAAAAATATCACAAATTAATTATTTAGTTTTATACAAATTAATCAATATCTCATAGATGAATTTTGAAGATATCAATAGTCAAAGTTCACTTGATAGCGCAATTAACAAGACTTACTCAATATTTTAGAGCCGCAGATTCCAACTTTAATTTCTAGAGTTGATATAGATAGTTGTCATTTAGCAAAAACATCCGCACATAAATCGGGTCATATACATTGTTAGAGACGTAATGACAGTTGGTAAAAGGGGTAATAGAAACTGGTATATGAGTAATTTCTTTTGCTCAACGAAAACCGGTCTAAGAGCTCGCTGAGCTAATAGGGTTCGGAGTTTCATTAGTTAGAGGTCACAAGAGAGCGAACAAAGGTAGGGCTAGGACAAGGGCAAGCAAGTTAAAGGCTAGGCGAGCAAATCATAGTGGAGTTGGATGAGTGAGGGCAATGTTTCGCTAGAGAGCTAGGTTGCAGTAGAAGAAAATACAAATTTAAGCTCGAAAACTTTAATTTACATATAATCTAATTTGATTTCTAGCCAGTTTAAACTTTCTCTCTATACCAACTTTTTTTTAGGCAGTTGGTAGTGTACTCTTAATGGTAATCGCACAAAAAAATGGTTGGTTATATTGGTTGGTATTGACGTCTTTTTTATTCTTCGAGTACTTCTATTAAATGAGTATTAATATCTTTTAATTCTTTGAGTTTCTCGTTAGTTGTCGAGAGGTTTGAATCGAGACAACAAATATGACGAATCTCAATCGTTGAGTTATTATCTCAATTATCGTTCTTTAAGTGATTTTATTCGACCGATACGTAACGCCATTTTATGATACTTTTTTAATGAATTATTAAAAATCCGATTCAAATGGGAAGCTCGTTGCCTTTTTTAAAACATTCGTGCACATTAATTTTTTTTTTGTCATAGCCTATTGTATTTGTATTTCTCCCTCAATTGTTTTCTTGTATTTTAATTTTAATTTTAATTTTTTCTAATATCATGTTTTATTGCGTTTAAACGAATTTTATTTTTTAATATTTCAATAATTTCTGTAAAAAAAAAGTTTTTAAAAGATTATTTACCATTATGTCTTATAAATAAATGAAATTGAAATATGAGAGTTATTATATTAAATAAAAAAGATTTAAATGAATAAAAAGAGTGATAGAATAAAAAATATTAAATTTTAAGTAAAAATCCCTTAAAAATCCAAAATCAAACCAGCTCAAATCACCACGAAATTGGATTCATTTGAACGTTTTTAAGAAATAACTATAAATTTTTAATAGTGATTTTTTATAAAATATTTTTGTGGCAAACGATTATATATAATAATGGACTTTTACAAAAAAAAAACAAAAAAAAACTATTTATTACATCTAATTATTTTTAATCTTATAGTCATTAATTTATCAATCAAAATAAAAAATACATTTATTTAATTTTATAAAATTTAAAAATAAATTAATAATTAAATAATTAAATAATTAAATAATATTTAAAAACTCAAATAACATATTTTAGTAAAAACAAATTAACAAATAAATAAAAATCCTAAATAACCCAATATGAAACATCTAAGAGAACGTTTGATAATGTTTTTTTTAAGGATTCTTGTAGGCTTATGGATAGAATAAGTTTTTATTATTTTTAATATGTATGAAGTTAACATTATTATCTTATAATTAAGATTCACTTCAATTTATTAGTTTAATGAACTCATTACGATTGCTCTTTTAGGTTTATAGTACTATTTTCACATGAGTTATCCTATTGAGTTAATAGTTGTAATGGTAGTATTGTAATAAAATGATTTATTTTAGAAAAAAGAAATTAAAATAACTGAAATAAACTAGCTTGAGTGTAGAAAGTCATTGTTGAATGAGTTGAATAGAAGAAACTATAATTTTTTCTATTCAAAATGTGGTCGCTAAAGTATAGTCAAATAACCTAGTAATTTGGTATACAAATAGGCAATGAATAATTAATTTATTAGAATATTGTAAATTATTTGAGTGACAATATTATTGAGAGAAGAGGAAAACATAATTAATTATACCACCAATAACAAATAATTAGTGAGACAAAAGCCCCTAAACTTTATCAAAATTTCTTAACCATCTTAATAGTGCTTGCTGAATGTCTGAATTATTATTGCTTTATTTAATTAAAAACATAGAAGTTTGTCTAAATAAATTATTATATGAATACAATTAATTAAACTTACGGAAAAGTTATTATTGATATCTCATTCGTATCTAGATAAAAACAAAAGGTATATCGAGATGAAGTTTTTAAGTGACCAATGTCATCTATTAATATCATTAAGGAAGACCAAATATATGTTTAAGATCTAATTTATCTATCATGTCAAAGTATAAGGACTTGTTTTGGTCAATAATATGTGCAGAGAAATAGTCTAGGCAAAATGGGTGGGCAAATATGCATAAAAATATGGACTAATCCATTATTGAACAAGTCATAGACCTAGCTTGTTTGATATGGGTTTTTATTTTATCTAAATTTTTAGATTTTTTTTATTATATTCATACAAATACAGGTTGGAATTTAGACTATGTAGATTATTTACATTATATGAATGAAAATGAGAATTTAAAAACAATTCTGAGAATGGGTGAGTCCCAATAATAAAATTGAGTTAGTGGATTTGTCCACATTGGAAAAATAGCAAAATGTAGCATTTTTCCATTAATCCAAGTGGGGTTTAATTTATTTGTATAATGTGTTTTATTACATAAAAATAAATAATATATTTGGATTAAATATTAATTGAATGAGTCAGTTAAATGGGTATTAATATCAAAATGTGCAAATTAGAAATTTTCAATCAAATGCAATGATAAATGCATACGTTTGAAACCTTTCACATGCAATTGATGAAAATGCAATTGATTGCATTAATTGATTTTATTCATACGTTAAAAAATTAGTCATTATGTTGATTGGCTAATTTATCTTTATATATCTCAATTGATCACACGTTGTTAAAAAGAGACAATAACAATTGTAGAATTACATAGCTTTTTATCTTTCAATCACACTAAATGAACTTTATTGGTTTTTATTTTCAACATCACACAAGAAGCTAACTACTTCTTAGTTTTTAGAAAACCTTCCATTGATCATTTTAATTGTGGCTTCACACAATTCTGTTTTCATCCCGGTGATAGTTCAGGTACGTTGGTCAAGTTCGTTGTGTAGTGATTCTGGTGCTGAATCACTACTAAATTCGTTGTACCCTAGGAGACAGCCATCTACGATAAGCTCCAGCACAAACGGGAGACGGTGAAACTGTTTTAAGGAAAATGCGCTAAGCACATGCCTCGAATCAACATCGCAATCGGTGATTTCGTTCTTTGTATATCTTATTTTATTTTTATTTATTTGTAACACCATTTTATATATATTTTATGTCATTTTAAGACATGAATATCTAACAATACATTCATTATATTTTACTTTTATTATATTTAATATTCGGTTCAACTTAATATTAATTGATATTTTTACTTTTATATATCCATATATATATTATAAATGTTAAAATATATCTATAACTTTTATATTTTAATAAATCACTTTAATTATGTTTAATATTGATTAGGATATATAACAACTAATATACAATTATTAAATAATACATGTGTCTAGATATTATAATTAATTCAAATATTTAGTTCACCCAAACATCATCAAACACCTTTGAAAAACATGTACAAATAGTTGGAGGTGCACTTAACCAAACTTAAAACCTAAAAAATAAAACCTAAAATGAAAATTTTATTTTGAACGTGTTCATTTCAAAGTGTTTCAACATATTATCACTATTTTTAGAAAACATACATAAAGTATATAGACTATTTCAATCATTAAAATGAAGAACAACATTTCAACAATGAAATGAAGAACAACCTATCAAACAATGAAATCACATTTGTATACTCAAATGAGGTTACAAAATAGAGGTGTTTATAAAATGAATTGAAGCTTAGAAATAACTTTAAAAAAGTTCTATAACACCCCTACGAACAATTTTGAAGCAATCCCACATCTCAAAGAAACCTAAACACAAAAATGAAGCTTGAGTTCATTCAATAATGGTGAAAATCGAACGACAGACTCTCTCGCTCTAACTCTTCTTTCTTAACCTTAATAATCGTCATAGGATCCTATTTATAGGAGCCTAAGTTGAGGGTTGGGCTTTTAGGGCGAATTTAGATTTTCCCCATTTTGCATTGGAATGCTTCAAAGGCGAATTTGACTTTTCTAGTGATGAAACGATTTGAAATCCTTGTAGGATTGATAATTGTCTTTTTCAATGGTGTACGTGTTTTTTTTTATCCATCATGACAAAACAGGCCTCGCCGGACAATTTGTACGTCGAAGTTGGTTTCAGCCCCATGCCTTACTTTCTACTCGCCGCTCTTGTAATATGATACATGAGATTTTTATGATACGATCGACCCTGGTAACATTTCAGAAAAATATTTTCTAAAAGTGTCGATTCGTTAGACAATCCCTTGACTTATCTTCTTCTCAAATATCATAAAGTAGATGAGAGAAAACCACTCTCTCAAGAGTTATCTCATCTTAAATGAGACGAGGAACCGAAAAATAGGATTTTTAACGAGAGCGTTTGTACTTGGCCCGTACAAGTTTTAGATCGATCACGTGCTCAGATGGATCGATCTAATTGACTTCAGAGTCGCCACCTTAGTTTAATTCTCAAAAAACGAGGAAAAAAATCAGAGTATTCTAAATAAAGGTTTGGTGCTTGATTATGTGTAATAAAGTACCTTGACGCTATGACCCACACGCCCGTTTTAAACGGACGGTCTTTACTCCAAAATAGTTAGCCATTTGAATGTTAAAGGATTATTACACTATGTTTAATAAGAACTTTTATTGTTCGTGTAAATATTCGAATTTGCATCTATCAAGGGACGGTTGGAATTTAGACTATTTAGATGATTTCCATAATATGAATGGACATGAGAATTCAAAAATAAAATTGAATGGGTGAGTCCCAAGAATAAAATCGAGTTAGTGGATTTGTCCACATTGGAAAAATAGAAAAATATAGCATTTTTATGATATATACCTGGATAAATCATATATAATATGATATTATGATAGTTAAAGTTATAAAGTTTAAAACATTTTATCATACAAGATAAAAAAAAACAAAGACAATTTTATTTGCTATTAGTTTTTCCATTAATCCAAGTGGGGCTTAATTTATTTGCAAAATGCATTTTATTGCATAAAAATAAATAAATTAATATATGTGGATTAAATATTAATTGAATGAGTCAATTAAATTATAATGTATTAATATCAACTAACATGTATCCCGTGAATTTACAAATTAAATGAATTGAGAAAATATAGAAGAAATGACATATAATAGTTTGAACTATTATAATAAACTAGCATTTATACCGTGCATTTGCACGAGTAATAATATAAAAAATCGTAAAAAAAATATTACGGATTTTTAATTTTATTTTTAACCGTTTTAAATTTATGGGAGGGTTAACGAACAATTCGACTCAAGTATCCATTTACTCTCACATTGCAGAACGATATCTAAAACAATAGATACAGTTTGAATCCTCAACTCAATTAGTTTGACCTCTAAAGTCCACTTTTCTCCATACTACGAATGAAAGGAAAAATGTAAAAACATTAAAATAGCTCAGGCGAGACTTACTATATCCATATGAATTATGTCCCCTATCTCTATAAATATGACAGAATCATTTCATTATTGCTCACTAATAATAGTGAAATCTATAGCGCAGAGTCAAAAAAGAATTATGAACGATTAAAAATTATTGATGAACTACCGCGTTCATTATATTTGGCGTTGAATTTAAAATATAAAGTGTTATTAGCCTAATTGATTAAAGAGTAGTACTTGTTTTGTTAGGTTGCAAGTTCAAACCACACTTATAGCATTTTTAATTTTATTTTTAAGTTTTTTAAGTTTATGGGCGGGTCAACCCACAATACGACCCAAGTATCCATTTACTCTCACATATATCCAAATTAACTATAACTCTCCTGACAATCCGGACACTTTAAAAATTAAGCTTAATTATATTTATATATATATATAGATTAATAAGTTAAAAAGTTGAACTTATATACCAGAACTCTAACAGATTTCCACTCTAGAAGACGATAATATTGATTTCAATGATCGAAAGACCCCGAATGAAGATAGACTAAATGAATTTAGAAGAAGATGTGCCATTTGTATTAGTAACGACAATAAATAACCATTACTGATACATAGGTGTCAGTAAGGGAAATAGTTAATCGTTACTGATACCTTGGACTTTTTATTAGTAACGACACTAGGAAACTGTTATTGATACATAGTCATCAGTAAGGGCAATAGATAACCGTTACTGATAATCTTCCTCTGAAAATAAAAAGGTGGGCTTTATATTAGTAACGACAATAAGAAACCGTTACTGATACATATGTATCAGTAAGGGCAATAAATAACCGTTACTGATACATTTCATTTGGAAATAAAAAGGCGGGCTTTGTACTAGTAACGGCAATATGTGTCGTTACTAATAAAAACTATCTGTAACGGTTTAATGACGTCGTTATCGATATAAAGATAATTGTAATGGCTTTATACAGCCGTTACAGATAAAAAATTACAGTAACGGCTCTGCAATGCCGTTACTGAATTTCGTTACAGACGGCCCTTTTTTACTAGTGTCTATATATACTTAATTTTATTGTTGGCTAATTGGTTTAATTCTTTTGATTTTTGATTATAAGAAGAGAAATAACAATTATTTTGTAATTGTTATTAGGTAAATTTTTTAACAATTACTTCATTTGATTAAAAATAATCTGTTTGAGAAATTTTGAATTTATAAACTAGAGGCTGGAATGTATTTTACCTTGCCCAATTGATCTAATTTAATAATCATGTGTTTATCTACTTCACTGTAATGTTTTATTTATTGAAGCCTAATAAATTTTTATATAGTACTCTTATATAAGAAATTTTCTAAAAGATATGAAATTCTGTAAATATATATATATATATGTTACACAATAAACTCAAATAACGGTCAACCATATTTTAAATAATAAATTGAATGTCTTTTAAGTTTAGTCTTTAATGGTGGAGATCTCAAACGTTTCAAACGTTTTAGCAGTTTTAGTAATCAGGGGTCAGCCTTAAATGTTTCTGTTACAGTTTTTCTCTTTAATATTTGTTTTTATTTTTTGTACGTTTTGTTTTCTGTTAAGAGACTATAAATAAATGTGTGTGTGTGCTGAATATGAGGTAAGAGAGAAAAGAATAATAAAAAAGTTTGTTTCAGTCTTATAGAAGAAATCCTCAAGAGTCTTTCTATCTCCTCTTCCTCCAAAAGTTTATTTTTCTCAAATTGGTATTAGAGCGCCATGGCAAACAAAGCGCTGGGGCAGATACCACTTCGGCGACTCACCAAAACCAACTTTGATAATTGGAGTATTCAGATTCAAGCTTTACTCGGTGCACAAGACGTATGGGAAGTAGTCGAAGATGGTTATGAAGAACCAGATGAAACGGGAAATCTTTCGGCGACTCAATTGAGGGCGTTGAAAGAAACACGAATGAAAGATAAGACCACTCTCTACCTTTTGTTTCAAGCAGTGGACGAGTCGGGTTTCGAGAAAATTGCAGGTGCAGAAAACTCGAAGGCAGCGTGGGATATTTTAGAAAAGGTTTTCAAGGGTGCCGATCGAGTTAAACAAGTGCGACTTCAAACTCTTCGAGGAGAACTGGAGGCCATGAAGATGAAGGAGTCAGAAGGAATTTCTACCTACATCACACGTGTGCAAACAGTGGTGAATCAACTCAAACGCAATGGAGAAACCCTCTCCGATGCAAGAGTTGTGGAGAAGATTCTACGGTCATTGACCGAGAATTTCGAAAACGTCGTTTGTGTAATCGAGGAATCAAAGAGTTTGGAAGAGATGATCGTTGATGATCTTGCTGGTTCTCTTGAAGCACATGAGCAACGGAAGAATAAGAAAAAACAAGAGTTGCTCGAAGAAGCCTTACAAGCCAAGGCAACCATTAAGGAGGACAGAGTAATGTATGCGCAACACAATCGAGGAAGGGGACGCGGTCGTGGAGGTCGTGGTCATGGCCGCAGCGGAGGCCGAGGACGTGGAAACAATTATGAAGAAAATGATCAATCAAGCCAGCAAAATTGGCGTGGGCGAGGACGTGGTCATGGGAGAGGCGGCCGGTCAAATCATCCAACTATTGAATGCTACAACTGCGGAAAGCATGGGCACTACGCAAAAGAGTGCAAATCAAACGTCGAATGTTACAACTGCGGAAAATATGGGCTGTTAGGATCTAGGTAGCCGCTGGAGGACCGGGGGTTGGACCGGTTAGCAGTTCTCACTCTAAGGGTGGTGGTTAATCCGGTTAGAGATTAACACCGGGGTTTCAATACTACACAACCTGTCACAAACCCTTGAACCAGGTTCAAGCGCGGAAGAGGTTTGCTTTCAGGTTGAAGCAGCACACTTGTTTGATGGACAAGGCCGGTTTCAGATGATGGAGATTTGAAAATGGTGGGTCGGTTTCGGTAATCTGGAAATTCGGTATGGATAGTATAGAGTCGGTTCAGAGCGGTGTAGTTGAGTTAGTTGGTTAGACAATGGAGCCGGCAGAAAGTAAATGACAAGACAGATTTTATGGATGTTCGGAGATAAAACTCCTACGTCACCCCTTCCCCTCGAAACCGCGAGAAGGATATTCACTAAGGAATACAAGTACAATCCGATCGAAACTTATTTCCTGCTCGATAACACTCTTACAATTTACACCGAAATTGTAAAACACACTTTAACTTTAGCACTTAGGCTTTCTTAGAATAACACAATCTTATCACTTGTAGTAAATGCTTTCAGCGTTTCACTTATTCCACTAAGTGTCCCGCATTTACTCTTCTTCAACTGCCCCTTTTATAGGTGAAATATGCCAACGGTCATATTTCACTGCCTTGAATCTGATTGGCTGAGCAGAGGTGCAGTGATTCAGTGTTTCAGAGATTCAGACCTGCGGTCGTTTCCTTAGACCTGATGGTCAACCTCAGACCTGACATTCTGTCTCAGACCTGGCGGTCTGTTCTTCCGGTATGTAAGACAAACTTGCCGAGTTTGTCTTTTACTTGATGTAGGCACTGTCTGTTAGACAGTTGTCTGTACTTGGAAGATCTTCTTTCTGACTTGTCCCGAAGTGGAAAGATCCGGTAGTACTGTCTTCTGCAGCCTACAGTCTTTCCTCAGACTTGCATGGATATGGAAGTGTTCAGTCTGTTCCTTTGGTATCATTCTCAATAAATACCCGAATTGTCTTCTTGTACTGGTCAGCCGCTTGACTTAGCCGAATGGCTTTTGGTATGAGTGATGTAACCGGACTTCTTCCGGTTATTCCTCTGCCTTGTGGCTGATCGGCTGTTTGATGATTCCGGTTTTAAACTTTGGCCGATCCTTTCTTTGTGCGGTCATGTTCCGAGTATTCTTGATCGGTTTGGTAGCTTGACCGACTAGTTTTCTTAGCCGGTTCTTTTGTTTATCCGGTCCGGTTCCTTGTTCCTGCATGGAAAGTTTATTTAAGTTAGGTTTATTTGAACCGGTCTGATTTTATCTAACAATTTCTCCCTTTTTGATTATTTTATTTAAAATTATCAAAATCATGTAAGTTTGCAACCGTAGGCTTGTTTTGTTTGTCCGGATTTTTGAAACTGACTTAGGAGAATTTTTCGAAAAGTTTTGAGAAAAATTTATCTTTTATCTTATCAATTTCTCCCTTTTTGATTATTTTATTTAAAATTATCAAAACTAAGTAGAGATGCAAGAGATGGCCGGTTTCAAAAATAACTTTATATATAGTATAGATAACCGAAAATAACATGATATGTAAAGACACTAAGATAAGTAAAGGAAAGAGAGCCCCTATTCCGAGTCCGAGAAGTCATATATGCTCTTTTTCTTTTTCGGTTGCTGTCGACTGGTCGGTTCGGAAGGTCGTCGTTTTGTAGACCGGGACTGCAATTGTTCTTCGACTTCCTCTTCGACTTGGTCGGCCTGCTGCGATGCACTCGTGATGACCGTTTCAGTGACCTCATTGAGCAGCTCGGCTATTTGAACTTTCTTAGGGGCCTCCCTCTTTCGCTTTTTCGGCGCTGAAACGGAGGCGGCCGCCTTTTTCTTCTTGTTTTCGGCTGCGAATTCTTCCAGCCTCCGTGTTTGCCTTTCCAACCGCTCAGCATCCTCCGCAGCTTGAGCGGCTGCTTTCTTTGTAAGTCCTGGGAATATGGCCTCTGCCCTTTTAATCCGCGCGGCCTCCTCTTACTCTTCGGTAAGTTGAGAAGAGCGCGGTGCCTCTTTCTCTTTCGCTGCTTCGGCATCCAGCGCATCCTGGACCCTCTTAGCCACTTGAGCATCAGCCGCTACAGCCGCGGCATCCGTGTTCACCGTAACCCTCAGTAATTCGGCAACCTGTTCGGAAAGCGCATTCAGTTCGGCCTCGAGAGCCACATTTTTCTTCTCGAGTTCGGAGACCCGGTCAAGTGTTGTACCAACCAGGTCATCCTCCATTGATGTCAACCGTTGATCGGTCTCTCTTTCAAGCCGGTCGAAGTCTTTCTTTAGCTCGGATGTCGAATCCTCCAGAATTGCGGTTCGTTAAACATATTTACCGCGCAGAGCCACCTCTTTCTGTAGATCTTCGTCGACTTCTGAGATTCGGTCCCGATTGGAATTCAAGAGAAACCATGTGGTGTCGGCGAACTTAAGTGCCGAGCCAGTGATTCTTTGGACTCTATCCTTGAATGGCTGAACCGCGGAGTCTTCAAACTCTTGAATGCGGTTATCAACCCGCTCTGCGGTTGAGTCTTCAAGCCGTTGGAGACGGCCCTCAACCCATTCCTTTGTGAAGTCTGATGCGGAGACTTCCGGTTGTGGAGGAGGTGATTGCCCGGTGACATTGGGATCGGCTCTTTCATCGGATTCTTTGGATGCCGCATTCTCCCTTGGAGGTGTTGGGCAGTGTTCCGGAGTTGTTTCGATCTGGGGAGCAGTATAGACCGGTATTTTCATTCGGCTGCATATTGCCTCTAGCCGTTCGATTTCTTGAGTGAGTTCCCCTTTGGCTTTTTCAAGCCTTGCTAACACCCGCGGCGCTACGGTGTCTTCCGCTCCCAACTTTTCGAGCTCCTCCGTAATTTTCCGGATGCGTGTTGTTAGCTTCCGTAATTCGACCTTCGGTTTTAAGAGGCAGGTTCGGTGTTGTACCTCTTGAAGTGTGTTGGAGTTTGTAAGGTTCATGATCAAGTCTTCCACCTCCTCCAATCTTTGGATGCACTCCACGTCTGTGTGGCCCGGTAGGATTTCTCTATACGGTGTGCCGTACCGGTGATCGTGCCATTCCAGGTATAGTTCTTCGATTGACTCGGCTCGCTTTTTGACGCCCTGAAGGAGTTTCCGAGATATTCTATCGGCCTCTGCTTCTTCGGCCTCCTCCTTCTCTTTATCACCGTCCTCATTACCGGCTTCTTTATCACCTTCCTCCTCATCATCCTCTTCACCACCTTCGGTTGTCTCAAGATTGGTGTTAGGGTCGGCATCATTGGGGCTCTAGGCCGAATGCTCGTTGACCGATCCGTCATCCTCGGTCTTCTCTGGATCGGTTCGCTCAGAGTGGGAAGCCCACTCCTCATCTTCTGTTTGCTGCGGCGGTTCCGAGGAGGTTACTTTCTCCTTTCCTTTACTTTCAGCCTTTGCTTTGGCTGGGGAAGCTTTCTTGTCGGCTTTCTTCTTTCGGCCACCTGTGGAACCGGGGGCCGGCTGCTTCCTTTCTAGGAATTGCTTTGATCTGATGAGGCATCGTTCCGCGACAACGACGCCGGGACCGATGTCGAGATTGAGGTGAAGGAAGATCTTACCGAGAGGAACGGCGTATCCCCACGACCGGTTTGAATTCGGTTTCACCATATCCATTAGGTTGCTGAACACCGCTTTTGCCCAGTTGACATTTCTTCCCTCTAGCAGGCCGATCAGCATCTTGATTTTGTCTCTTGTGAGGTTGCTGAAGTTTCCTCCCTCGCCAGAATCGCTCTTGCGAAGATGTCACATATTGGGATATACTCCGGCTTCAACATTTGTTTGCTGCCGGATACTTTGATCGGCTCTTTAGTTGCCGATAGAATCTGGCAAGCCGCCTCAAAGGTTTCCTGCTCTATGTCTGCCGTTGCATCCTGGCCGGTTGTCGGAAGGCGCAGGCTCTCTGCCACCGATGCCTCGGTGAGCTCTATTTCAGAACCGCATACAGTTGCGGTGATTTTGTCGTTGTAGATGGTTGCGGTTTTGAAGAATTCTTCGACCGCATCTTTGTATATAACATGAGGACTGCCAAGGAAATATTCCAGACCGGTTTTGACTACCCGGTCAAGAATCTCCTTTGCCTCGGCCGTGCCTTTCAACCGGATTTCCTCGAAATCCACCTGAGATAGTTGTCTAAACAAAGCCGAATCACGCCCCATCTTAGAGTTTGAGAGAGAATTTGAGAGATAACCGCTTCAGAGAGTTAGATAGCTTAGAGAGAGAAAGCAGATTCGCGTGAGAATGAAATAAAATGACCGAAAGTCCCTTTTATAGATGCGGTTTGGAAGCCCAACCGTCCCATCAATATTGGGCGGGAGTTTTCCCTCCAAATTGAAAGGGGCGGCAAACCGTGGGCGCCAAACCATGGGCGGTAAACCAAAAAGGGGGCGGCAGTTTTGGGCGGGAAATTTCCCTCAAAAGCCTTTGCTTATGCCATTGATGACGCACTCTTCTTTTTGAAACCGATTGATGGTATGGTTTCTAAGTCTAACCGGTTATTTTGAGTGATCAATGTGTTTGCAATTTATTTTAAGCAATTTTATGTGACCGGATAAGAACGCGGTTATAGTTTGAAGATGTTAACCGTGATAGAAAAATTAAGTAAGTTAATTTTCTTTAAAACCGGCCACACATTACAATTTTTGAATATTTATTCTAAACAATCAAAAAGGGAGAAATTGATAGAAAAATTAAGTAGATTAATTTTGGAACCGGCCAGACAAACTAAACAGAAATTAAACTTCATGTGCAGGTACTGAACAAACCGGAACCGGAAATCGTGCATCAATAACCAGCTGCTATTACATCAAAGAAACCGGCTTCAAGTGATCAATACAAATGATCACAGGAACCGGCTTCACTTTTTCAAGCAACCGGTTAGCAAAGAATAGAAGAATACACTTCAACCGGATCATAATGCACAAAGACACAGAAACCGGAAAGTACAGATCAAAAGTCGGAAGATTCAAATCTCAAGAGTGACGTACTG